>NC_054491.1:44358894-44729957 GCF_017639515.1 Carcharodon carcharias
GTGGTTCCAAATTGGGAGGGACTACAGTCAACAGCCAGTTAAATGCAGATGGACATGAATAAATTGGGGAGCTGCACTGGCACAGGCACCTATCTTTTAATGTGGGCAACTGCTAAATCGTAAGATTGGCAAAGGATAATAGACAAGACAATGGCAATATTGTACAGGACCCAATACAGAAGAATTTGGAGGTCCATGAGTAAATCATGGAGGCCATTAGCACAGTGTAGGCAGCAATGAAGAAGCCAAACAGGATCCTGAGCAATGGAATCAGAGGAACAGACAAATTTCAGGTAATGATTCTCTGTGGACACAGTCTTGGTTTAGTCCCACCTGGGGTTCTGAGTACATGTCTGATCATAGTATTATTAGAAAGACATCCAGGCAACGAAAGGAGGCAAAAAAGGACAACTGGACTGAGAACTGGGACTAAGCACCTAAGCAATGAGAAGAGGCTAAAGGAGCTACAAATGGTAACACTGCAGAGAGGAAACAGGGATAATCTTATAGGATTCAAGAACCTGAAGAATATAGACAAAATACACATCAGAATGTATAACTCAGCCACAGATTGTACAACTGGAGGCCATAACCTCAAACTTAGAAGACAAAAGATGAAGAGAGAGTTTAGTCCTATTTTAGAAAGAAGGTGCTAAATGTGTGCTTAGGGAGGCAGTGGAGCCGTGTGTATCAGCAGCTTTAAGAGTCAGATAAGTATTTGGAGAAATATTTGACAGTGGAGCAGAGAAATATTGCAGAGTCTGATTTTCCAGGCACTGTGACCAGCTTGATGGCCTTGTTACTAAACTGCTGGTACATTATTGTAAACAGTTTGAGTACAAGCTGGTTGACATTGTGATGCGGAACATATGTTTTATAAGGAAAAAACATGGCAGGAGAGGGAACAGTTATTATGAAGAAGATGGTACAAAACTGTCATCGATTGAATAACACCACGTTCCCCAAACATTTTACAGTGTAAGCTGCTCACACAGTGCACACAAACTCATCAAAGGACTTTGGATATTCAAATATCAGCTACTGAAATTCAAATAGGTTTTCAAACCCTTACTATACCAGAAAGGAGATTTGATTTAAAATGTTACATTTGAAAGAATAGTTGGTACAGCCAGAAAGCACAGTCCTTTCACCTATTGGGTCCCAGAATCCAACAAACAGCAGCTTGGTGGACAGTGAGTTTGCATGTTATTCTTGCACTGTTTGGCTGTACATTTTGTCTTCTCTCTCTTCCAGCTGCAAAGCTCCTAAACAAATTCAGGTTTGAGTCATTTTAATGCAATTCTAATGGATCTAATAGAAAAGTCCTTCTAATTCTGTATTAATTGACATTCATTAAAGAAAAGCACCATAACAAAATTCCTCAATGAACTCAATGAACCTGTGATGACGGTGCCAAGATCTACGCTGGACTTACATGGTGAGATACAGGCTGATTACAGAACAATCTGAACTGTCACAACATCACCATATGTTAGGATATAGTGAGGTATAACATCACCATATAGTATAATTACTTTGCTGTATAACAGTAGTGAGGTACACTAACATGACCTGTTACAGTACAGTATATACAAGTGCCACTCACCTGTATGCTGCCAAAGTCAACGTTCTCATAGTGGAAATGGGCGCATTCAGCCAGTTTGGGAAAGTGACCTTTAGTGAATGCCAACCTGTAACATGGAGAGGTGCACAGTATTAATGTTAACCTTCACTTTCACCATTACCTCACAGTGCCTGTAACAGGTAATGTGGTAATGTGCCCCTGCCCAGCTGAAATCAGCTAACCTCAACCCAAGGGGTAAATTTTCATCCACTGTCCTTCCCACAAAATGACGGGATAGTAGAAAGGATGGGAATATAATTCTTCCCCACCAACCATCCAGAACTGTCAGGCCCTGACATCACCAACTATTTCCTTCCTGCGTTCTCCCTTTCCTGGCCCTCCGAGGAACTGCCAGGTAAGATTATTGTCATCCAGAATTTGAATTCAGCTTCAAAAATCTGAAAATAATCAAAAGTTGATACCATGAAGTTGAGTTGTTGTAAAAATCCAATTGATTCACTAGTCTGTTGTCTTTACCTCTCTGGTCTTTTTGTGACTCCAATCCCACAAACTCTTAATGACCGTCTGAAGTGGCCTAGCAAGCTAACAAGTTGCATCAGATTACTTATGTCTCGTGAAGACCCTAGCACCTTCTCAAAGCATCTAACTAAGCACAATAAAAATGTTTGCCAGCAACACCCACATTCTGAGAATGGATCGGCTGAGAGTAGTGTGGTACAATAGCCTCAAATGTGGCAAATAGAAGCAGGGGGCTTTGTAGAGGCATCATGTTACTCCAGTCATTGTATGAATGGATCCAAGATTCAATTTCTCCTAATGAGCAAATGCTGCAGAATCAATAAAGAAAACTATGCAAGCAATTCAACCCTTTAAATGAATGTCCCCAAGGTGCATTGGGTCAGAACTTGCCATTTCACCTGTGTCCAAGCCCAGCACAGGCAGGGGGAAGAAAGTTCCTTCAGGCTACTTGGTCTTATGCAAACTATTTGGCCAGTTTTAATCTATTTCTTAGTTTGCTGATCACAAAAAGTGGTACATCATTTGGCAATGGTTGATATTCATAGAACTGAACAGAGCAGGAGGTTATTCAGCCCATTGAGTATGTGCCAGCTCTTTTGAAGAGTAATATAGTTAGTCCCACTCCCCTGCTCTTTTCCCATGTCCCTGCAATATTTTCTCCTCCAAGTATGAACAAGATTCTCTTTTGAAGGCCACTATTGAACCAGTGTTCACCACCCTATCAGAAAGTGTATTCCAAATCCTGACCATACATTGAATAAAATAGCTTCTCCTCATATCTCTGGTGATTTTGCCAATCACCTTAAATCTATGCCCTCAAGCTACTGACTCTTCAACCATTGGCAGTTGTTTCACTTTATTTGCTCTATCTAAAACTTTCATGATTTTAAACATCTCAATCAAGCCTACCTTCCCTGCTGAGAACAACACCAGCTTCTCCAGCCGATCTACATATGTCACCCCTCATCCTTGGATTCATCCTAGCCAATCTTTTCTATATCCTCTCCAAAGACTTCATGCCATTCCTAAACTGTGGTGCCCTGAATTAGACAAAATATTCCAGCTGGGGACAAATATTGTTTTATGTAGGATTACCATAACTTAATTGTTCGTATATTCTGTTCCTCTATTTTTTCCAAGTCAATATACTTTTTTGGTAAAATCTCCAGTCATCTTCAAACATTTGTGCACAAACACCCCTAAGGTCTCTCTTTTCTTGCATCCCCTTAAAAATTGTACCATTAAGCTTGTTCTGTCTCTTGAAATTCTTCCTATCAAAATGTATCAGCTCAAATTTTTCTTTGTTAAATGGTTGCAGAGTGGTATAAAAACGAATGTGGCATAAATTGAATGTAAAGGTTGTGAATTTGGTGAGAATCCGAATTCAGTGCAGGGGGATGGGGTTGCATTTTGCCTCCAGCAGTTGTGCTTCTTGTAAGCTTGAGGCAGTAGGTATTTAAAATTTTTGCCCAGTGTTTTGGAGGTGCAAGTTAGTATTCAGAAAAAAAATCCTACAATAAACTTAAAAGTAGATATCAACTTACAAATAATTTAGACTAAGATTGACAGAGCAAGTTGCATGTCTGAATTACTCTATGTGGGAATTTGTGGACAGTGAGAATCTCCTAAGTGAACACATCTATAGTTGATACCTCCTCCTCTGTCACACTGGATGGTGAGTTGGAGACACTCCAACACAAAGGAGGAAAAGGGCATTATCTGGATAGTTTACTACAGGCCTCAGTCATACCTTGTACAAGGCACACAGAAAGGGACCAAAGCTGCATTGTTCCACTGAAGCTCAACGCACACTGGAGGAACAGCACCTCATCTTCCGACTAAGCACTTTACAGCCTTCTGGAATTGAATTCAACAACTTTAGATCTTGAACTCCCTCTTCCATCTCCACCCCCTTTCCGTTTCTTCCCCCTTCCTTTTGTTTTTTTCCAATAATTTATATAGTTTTTTCTTTTCCCACCTATTTCCATTATTTTTAAATGTATTCCACCCTCTGTTTATTTCACCCCACCCCCACTAGAGCTACCTTGCTCATCCTGCTCTCCAGTCTTAATTAGCACATTCTTTTAGATAATATCACCACCTTCAACATCTCTTTATTCTTTTGTCTGTGACATCTTTTGGTTATCTCCTCCTATCACTGCTTGCTTATTCCAACAACTACCCACCCCCCTTAAACCAGCTTATATTTCACCCCTTTCCTATTTCTACTTAGTTCTGTTGAAGGGTCACGAGGACTCGAAACGTCAACTTTGCTCTTCTCCACCAATGCTGCCAGACCTGAGTTTTTCCAGGTATTTCTGTTTTTGTTAAGGGACCAATAGTGTTCAGAGTAAGGGGGACCCAAAGAGGTAGAGAGTGAGAATCCGCAGAAACTGATCCAATTCAACAGGTAAAATGTACTGCTACCAGTGAAAATAGTGCATGTCAGAAAGGTAGTGAATTTCTTGAGTGTGCAGAGAGTGTTTTCTGCAACAATATGTTCCAGAACCATCAAGGTGGCACACCATATTAAATTTAGTAAAGAGTCAGATTTAGTTAACAGTCTAATAGTGCATGAACATTTAGCTAATAGTGATCATAATATGATTGAGCACAAAGTAGTGGTTGACAGGGAGAAATATGAAACAGCTATTAAGTTTCTATATTAAGGTAAGGCTGACTTGAATGAAATGAAACAAACTATTATAAACTGGACAAATCTGATAATCAGTGAACAACAAAATAAGTGGGAGGTGTTCAAAAAAGAATTTATTCAGTTTATAGCCAAAAGGGCAAGAGCATTACTTGCCAGAGAAATCAGCCTTGGAGAAAAGAGAGGTAACATAAAACTAAAAAAAGGAATAAAAAATGCATAAATATCACAGATGCTGGCAAATGGAAAAAACAGATGGTAAGAGCTGCAAAAAGGGAGCATGAAAAGAAACTTACAAGGGATAAGAAAATCAACAAAAAATGATTACAATTCTAATAGGGAAGGGAGATAATCAGGAACAATGTGGATCCCTGGGGAACTGATAATGGTGATATTGTCGATGGAAATAAGAAAATGGCAGACATTTTCAATAATTACTTTGCAGCAGTATTTACAGTAGAAGAGGTCAGCATATGTAAGGAAACTAATACTGAGCCAAGGACATAGTCTCAACAAAACTATCATAAACAAAATTATAGTAATGAAGTAAATAACAGCACTAAAAAGTGACAAATCCCCAATACCAGATGGTTTCCATCCCCAGATTTTAAATGAAGTAGATGAAGACATTGCAAATGCCCTAACTATAATTCTCTCAAAGTTCTCTCAATTGGACAACCATCCCTTTAGACTGGAAAAGTATGCCCGTCACTCCACTATTTTAAAAAAGTGTGAAAGAGAAAAATCAAAGAATTACAGACCAGTTAGTCTAACATCTATTGTTGGGAAATTACTAGAGCCATAACTAAGGACTCGGTGACTAGGCAAGATGAAAATGTTCAGCTGATCAGAGAGAGATAGAATGGTTTTGTAAAGGGTAGATCATACTTGACAAACCTGGTTGAATTTTTTTTTGAAGTGGTGACTAAAGTAGCGGACAGGGGAATGTCTATGGATGTTAGTTTTCTAGACTTCCAGAGGACATTTCATAAGTGACACCTGTGAGTCCAGGACTAAGGGGCACAGTCTAAAACTAAGTGCCAGACCACTTAGGAGTGAAATTAGGAAACACTTTTACACACAAAATGGTGGTAGAAGTTTGGAACACACTTCCTCAGATAGCAATTAATGCTAGATTAATTATTAATTTGAAATCTAAGATTGATAAACTTTAGTCAACCAAAGGGATACTGCACAAAGGAGGGTATATGGGGTTAGTCACAGGTCAGGCTTGAGGGGCTGAATGGTCTACTCTTGTTTCTAAGTTTTGACAAATTTCACCTGCCATGTGTCTGCCCATTCCACTGGCTTGTCTATATCATCTTGAAGTACATTATTATCTTCCTCACTACTGACAATATTTCCAAACTTTGTATCATTTTCAGGTTTTGAAAATGTACCCCTAATTCCGAGACACCAACATATATTAGAGACTGCAATAGTCCTAAAGTTGAACCTTGAGGAGTTCTACTGTATACTTCCCTTCAGTCTGAAAAACGATCATTCACCACAACTGTTTTCTATTCCTGAGCCACTTTTTTATCCATACTGCTACATGCATGGGCTTCAATTTTCCAAACGGGACTTATTATGTGGTCTTTTGCCAAATGCCTTTTAAAGTCCATATATACAACATCAACTGGAGTGTTTCATCCACCCTCTCTGCTACCTCATCAAAGAACTCAATCAAGTTAGTCAAACACAATTTTCCCTTAATAAATCCATGGCTGGCCCTCCTTTATTTGTATATGGCTCCCCAAATGGCTGCTAATTTCCTCCTGGATTAGTTTGTTAAAAGGTAGCCCACCACGAACATTAAGCTGACTTGCCTTTAGTTACTGGTGTAATTTATTCTTCTCCCCTCTTTTGGAATAATCTCACTCAGAGGTCACAGGATGTGAGGAAATTTACAATGCTGTAGAAAACCCTCCTCTGCAGATGGCCAGAGCCACACTGTTTGGGCAAAATAGAATGAGTTTTGGTTTGCATCATTAATCTGAGAATACTTGAAACTAGCACAGTGCCCCAATGACATAAAAGATCCCATAGCACTATCTTGAAGACGAGCAGGAGAATTATCTCAGGTGTGTTGACCAATATTTATCCCTTCAGCAAAATATGATTCTATGATCACAAAAATAAATTATCTGGTTATTGTCATTTTGCTGTTTGTGTAAGCTTGCTGTCCGCAAATTGACTGCCGTGTTTCCTACATTACAACAGTGACTGCACTTTAAAAGTAATTAATTGGCTGTAAAACACCATGGGACACCCTGTGATCATGAATGGTGCTATATAAATGCAATTTTCTTACTTTTTTTCCCACCACAAATATCCTACACCCTGAACATCAACATCCATAAAGGGAACGACCCTTCAAAAGTGTATCTGTAGTTGCATACATTAACCAAATATAACTAGCTAAAACGACTACAGAAGATGACTTTAATACAAAGAGTGTGTCAGGATAGAAAGGACCAGGTTAGATCATGTGTTCTAAGGCAAATGCCAGGTGTTCTATTTCCGCAGCTCTGACCACTGAAGTTGCTGCAAGACAAACACTTTACTTGTCTTTATGATGCACAAATTGGGACAGAGGGATAGGAATGGAGTCTGGGTACAAGCCGAAATCCCGCAGCGTGCATTGATGCCCTCTCAGCAAAGTCTCAACCATTTCATTGTGATCCAAAGTACACTATAAAACTAACCAGATTGTCACCCTGCATCTCACAGCAGCAAACCTACTTGCTGCAATTAAACAGAACTGTACTAACAGCATCAGCGCAGTGATCAACAGCAAGCCCCCGCCAACATTTCACACACACAGCTGAATTTAGAGGGAGAAATACAAGGCCGTTACCCGAAAACACTGAGTAAACTCTCAGGCACAGCGTGCATTAGTGGCAGACAACCCTGCAGCTAGAATGAAGAGCTGGTTTGAGACGGGTTTCTGCTTTCCACTTCAAAAACAATAACATATTTCCAGTGGCTGGGATGGGGTAGATTAATTTCCCAGACAAGAAGGGAAATGGGAGCAGGAGAAAGCCATTCAACCCCACTAGCCTTCACTGCCATTCAAGTAGTTCATGGTTGATTTGTATCTTAGCTCCAATAACCTGCCTTGGTTCCATAACCCTTAATATCCTTACCTAACAAAACTCTGTAAATCTCAGTTTTGAAATTTTCAGCTGACCCCCAGCCTCAAAGGAAGACAAGCAAATTTCCACTACTCTTTGTGTGAAGAAATGCTTTCTGACATTACCCCTGAAAGGCCTAGCTCTCATTTTACATTTATACTCTTTCTTCTGAACTCCCTCATCAGGGGAAACAGTTCCCCTATATCTATTCTATCAAATCCTTTAACATCTTAAACATCTCAAAAAACCCACCCCTTATTTTCTTATGTTCAAGGGAGTAGAAACCTAGTTTATTGCAATCTGTCCTTACAATTTCACCATTTTACCCCAGTATTATCCCAGGGAATCTGCATTGCATCCCCTCCAGAGCCAATATGCCCGTCCTGAGGTGTGGTGCCCAAAACAGAACACAATATCTAAAAGGAGTTTAACCAAAGCTTCTATGTAACATAACTTCTATCTCTTTGTATTCCAGGACTGATGTGATAAAAGACCAATATTCTACCCACCTTTTTAAAATTATTTTTGGTACTTAATGATTTCTATACATGGACACCTAAATCTCTCTGCTCCTCCACAATTACTAACTGCTATCCAGTTAGAAAATACTATTAGAAGCTTTGGAATAACTTAGAAATCTTATATCACAGTCTTGCCTGCTCGCCTAATGTACCAACATTTCTTTTCAACATCCTAGTCTCAGCTATACCACTTACTGTGCTACCTAACTTGGTGTCACCAGTAATGTGGTTGACTCTTAAATGCCCTCTGAAATGGCCTAGCAAGCCACTCTGTTGCATCAGTTAAAAAGTCAATAAAAAGGAATGAAACCAAACTGGCCGCCTGGCATCGACCTAGGTACTGGAAACGAGAACAGCGAACCTAGCCCTGTGGACGCTGCAAAGTTCTCCTTACTAACATCTGGGGGCTTGTGCCAAAATTGGGTGGCCTCTCACAGAGTGGTCAAGCAACAGCCTGACATTGTCTGTAAGGTATGATTCCAGAAGTATGACTATGTCCCAGACACCACCATCACCACCCCTAAGTATGTCCTGTCCAACCCGCAGAACAGACCAAGTAGAGGTGATGACATAGTGATAAACAGTTACCCTGGGAGTCCTCAACATCAACTCCGGTCCCCATGAAGTCTTATGGCATCAGATAGAACACGGGCAAGGTAACCTCCTGATGATTACCACCTATCATCCCCCACTTCAGCTGATGAATCAGAACTCCTGCATGTTGAATACCAGTTGCCGGAAGCACTGAGGGTGACAAGGGCACAGAATGTACTCTGCATGGGGAACTTCAATGGACATCACCAACAGTAGCTTGGTAGCACCATCACAGACTGAGCTGACCACTCCAAAAGGACATAGATGCTAGACTGGGTGTGTGGCAGGTGGTGAGGGAGCCAACGAGACAGAAAAACATAATTGACCTCATCTTCACCAAGCTTCCTGCCACAGATGCATCTGTCTACAACATTATCGGTAGGAGTGACCACTGCACAGTCTTTGTGGAGACGATGTCCCGTGTTCACACTGAGAATACTCTCCATCATATTGTGTGGCACTACCACCCTGCTAAATGGGATAGATTTTGTACAGATCTAGCAATTCAAGACTGCCATCCAGCAGGAGCTGTGGGCCATCAGCAGCAGCAGGATTATACTCTACCACAATTTGTAACCTCCTGGCCTGGCATATCCCTCACGCTATCATTACCCTCAAGCCAGGGGATCAACCCTGGTTCAATATAGAGTGCAGGAGCGTTTGCCAAGAGCAGCTACAGGCATACCTAAAGTTGAGGTGTCAACCTGGTGAAGCTACAACACAGGACTACTTGCATGCCAAACAGCATGGGCAACAAGTGATAGACAGAGCTAAGCAATTCCACAACCAATGAGTCAAATGCAAGCTCTGCAGCCCTGCCACATTCGGTTGTGAATTGTGGTGAACAATTAAACAACTCACTGGATGAAAGTGCTCCACAAATATCCCCAACCTCAAAGATGGAGGAGCGCAGCACATCAGTGCAAAAGATAAGGCTGAAGCATTTGGTACAATCTTCAGCCCAAAGTGCCGAGTGGATGATCCATCCTGGCCTCCTCCAGAGGTCCCAAACATCACAGATGCCAGTCTTCAGCCAATTCAATTCACTCTGGATGATATCAAGAAACGGCTGAAGGCACAGTATACTGCAAAGGCTATGGGCCCTGACAATATTCCGACAACAGTACTGAAGACTTGTGCTCCAGAAGTTGCCACTCCCCTAGCCAAGCTGTTTCAGTACAGCTACAACACTGGCATCTACCCAGCTATGTAGAAATAGCCCAGGTATGTTCTGTACACAGAACAAATCCAACCGGGCCAATTATCGTCCCATCCGCTTTCTCTCGATCATCAGTGATGGAAGGCGTCATCAACAGTTCTATCAAGTGACACTTTCTTAGTAATAAACTGCTCACTGACGCCCAGTTTGGGTTCCGCCAGGGTTACTCAGCTTCTGACCTTATTACAGCCTTACTTTAAACATGGACAAAAGAGCTAAACTCCATAAGTGAGGTGAGATTGACTGCCCTTAACATCAAGGCAGCATTTGACCAAACGTGACATCAAGGAGCCCTACCAAAACCGGAATCAATGGTAGTCAGCAGGAAAACTCTCTGCTGGTTGGAGTCATACCTAGCACAAAGGAAGATGATTGTGGTTGTTGGAGGTCAATGTCAATCATCTAAGTTCCAGGACATCACTGCAGGAGTGTCCTAGGATCAAGCATCTTCATCTGCTTCATCAAAGACCTTCCTTCGATCATAAGGTCAGAAGTGGGGATGCTCGCTGATGATTGCACAATGTTCAGCAACATTCACGACTCCTCAGATACTGAAGCAGTCCATGTCCAAATGCAGCAAGACCTGGACAATATCCAGGCTTGGGCTTACAAGTGGCAATAACATTTGTGCCACACAAGTGCCAGGCACTGACCATCTCCAACAAGAGCGAATCTAGCCATCGCCCCTTGGCATTCAATGGCATTACCATCGCTGAATCCTCAAATATCAACATTCTGAGGGTTACCATTGACCAGAAACTGATCTGGACTAGTCATATAAATACTGTGGCTACAAGAGCAGGTCAAAGGCTAGGAATCCTGCAGCAAGTAACTCACCTCCTGACTCCCCGAAGCCTGCCCACTATCTACAAGGCACAAGTCAGGAGTGTGATGGAATGCTCTCCTCTTGCCTGGATGAGTGCAGCTCCCACCACACTCAGGAAGCTTGGCACCATCCAGGATAAAGCAGCCCATCCACAAACATTCTGTACCATCTACAAGATGCACTGCAGAAACTCACTAACGCCCCTTGGGAAGGCCAAAGCCATAAACACAGTTTCTTTCCAACTTAGTCCTTCACATTCATCCACACTGAATGAGCATGTCCTGAGGTTCAAATCTAACATCATGTGCCATCACCAGAACCAACTACAACCAACTACAACAACTTGCGTTTTTATAGCACCCATAATACAGCAAAGCACCCCGAATGGCTTATGAAGACACCGTTTCACAGGAGGAGATGTCAGGGCAGATGTCTAAAAGTTGGTCAAAGCAATAAGTTTTACGGGACATCTTAATGAAGTAGAGATGTAGCGAGGTAAAGAGGTCTAAGGAAGAATTCCAGAACAAGGGGGAAGGCAGCCAATAGTGGAAAGATTACAGTCTGGGATGTCCAAGTTGCCAGATTTGGAGGAGGACAGAGATTTTATAGGCTTACGGAACTGAGGAGATTACAGAGATAGGGAAGGGGTGAGGCCATGGAGGGATTTGAAAACAAGAATGAGGATTTCAACACTGAAGCGCTTTCTGACCGGGAGCCAGTGGAGGTCAGCAAAGACAGGGGTGATGGGTGAACAAGATGGTGCGTTTTGAGATATGGGCAACAGAGTTTTGGATGAGCTTAAGTTTATGGAAGGTGGAAGATGAGGAGGCTAGCAGTGAAATAGTCAGGTCTAGAGGCAAAAAAAAATGTTTGGATGAGGGCTTCAGCAACAGATGAGTTGAGGCAGGGTTGACACTGGGCAATGTTATGTAGGTGGAGTCTGCAGTCTTGGTGATGGAGCACGTATATGGTCAGAAGCTCGCCTCTAACTCAAACACATCACCAATGCTGCAAACAGTCTGGCTCAGCTTCGGAAAGCTGTCAGGGAGAGGGGGTAGAAATGGTGGTCAAGGAAAGGATTTTGCGATGGAGCCCAAAGACAATGGCTTCAGTTTTTTCAATGTTTAGTTGGAGGACATATTTATATTTCTATTTCCAGCTAAGACAGCACTTCTCTCCCATCCACCATATCCCCCTTTCATAAGGGTTTCCTCTCCTGCATCAACTAACAGCTTGCTAACTCACCAACATGCTAAATTTAAACTGTTTGTGCTGAACTTCAAACTCTTTTACTGCCTTGGCCAACACTATCTCCGAAACCTCCGCTTGTCTTTTATCCCATTCCTCCATCAATCCTCTAACTCTAGCTTTTTGTGGGCAACCAACTCCCTACACCCCATCTGTTGGTGAGCCCCTCCCTTCACCCCATTTTAAGGTGGCCAGCTCCCCTCACCCTTGGTTCCACTCCCTGAGCTTCTCTCTTTCTCTTCACTTCTTTCTCTTCTTTTAGAGTCTTCTCTTAACTAAACTCTCTGACCTGGATAAAAGCAAAATACTGCAGATGCTGGGAATCTGAAACAAAAACAAAAATTTCTGGAAAAACTTAGGTCAGACAGCATCTGTGGAGAGGAATGCAGAGTTAACGTTTCGAGTCCATATGACTCATCAGAACTCTTCTGTTGAAGAGTCATACGGACTCGAAACGTTAACTCTGTCTTTCTCTCCACAGATGCTGTCAGACCTGCTGAGTTTTTCCAGCAATTTTTGTTTTTGTCTCTGACCTGCACTTTGTTAACGCTCCTTCCATAATTGATTTTCCTGTTCACATCCACCTTGGTCAATCTTAACTTCTTACAGTTAAAGGCACAAAAATGCCAGGCTTACTTTACTCACAACATGTGGAATTGAGCACTAAAGAAGAATGCCTGCTACTCAGGAGAATGTATAACCCATCCTGCTCATCAATAAAAACTACTGAATCTGTAATTAAAACCTTTAAATTAAAAGGATTATCATTATCAACCAAAGCATTATCAAAGTTCGAACACTGAAGAAAGACAAAGCAGACATCTACAAAGCCCCATGGTCTGAAAAATGTCATTGTTGGGTTCTTGAAAGGTCATCCACCTGGAATATTCACTCTGTTTCTCTCTCCACATATGCTATCAGACCGGTTGAGTAGTTCCAGCACTTTCTGGTTTATTTAACATTTCCACGTCCGCAGTATTTGCTTTTGTACTTATTATTAACCCTCCACTGGCATTTCCACAAGGCCAATATCTCTGCTGTTCCCATTGCAACATTAAGTGGCAAAAAGCCAGGCTTCAGTTTGATTTTGCTTACTCTTGATTTATTTTTTAAAAGGGTTCGATTAGTCTCTTGTCCCAGGTGCTGACACAATGTGACTGATGCAGGCACTGAGACTGGCCCTGGGTCAGCACCGCATAGACTGTACACACAGCAAATACTGGAATGGTTCCCATGGCTCAGCACTGACCAGGTGGAAGACACAAGAGCCTCATTGTGGGTCATCACAACTGCTGCCCCAAAAGATTGCCATGTTTCATCAGTTTCAATCCCAGAGGCCACAATATTGGAGTTTCCCATCTATTAGTGTCCTTGAGAATATCCAGAACTTTATTCAGCAGCTTGGCTGGAATGAAATCAATTCAGTCAAGCATTCAACATAGGAAAGAACGTTGAAGATGATATTTAATTGTGTGATTTTCAATGTCACCTCTAAGAAAGTGAATGCATATTCCAGACTCCATGGATGTAAAATAGCATCGAAAACATTCTTTGATGTGTTTAAAATCCAGTGCAGTTTGTGAAGGATGCAAATACACTACTGAACATACATCTGCTGTCAGAGTAATCCAAAACAGAGGAAACGTTACACTTTGTAGCAAACAGAAAACAACAATGGGACCAAGGTGAGAACATGGTTGATTAGATGAAGTAAAATTTGATCAGTTAGTGAAAAATCAGGAGGATAATCTGCTCAATGGACAGCTTGCAATCTCAAAACAGAAGCCAACCAGGTGCCCCCAGGCCTGTGTAAATGGGAATACACCCATTCTTACTTTTTCACATGTTTGACTTTCATGCTGGCGGTGCTCCCACATGGACGGAGTGGGAGTTCTCCAGGGAGATCAGGAAGGTCAGCACTCCTCGCCTGTGGACAGAAGAAGGAACTGATCAGTACTTGGGACATTCAGGAAGTTGCAGTTATTTTTCTCCCCCCACAGAGAATTTTACAGCACAGAAACAAGCCAATCAGTCCAACTGGTCCAAGCTGGTGCTTACACTCCACACAAGCCTCCTCTCACTTTCATTCATCTAACCCTATCAATAAAACCATTTTCTATTCCCTCATATACTTACCTACATTCCCCTTGAATGCTATTCATCTCAACACTCTTGTGGTAGCTAGTTCTGCATTCTTACTAATCTCTCAAAAGAAGTTACTCTTGAATTCCCTGTTGGATTTATCAATAACAATCTTGGATATAAATGACCTAGTTTTAGACTCCCCACAATCCTTTAGAATTTTAAAGACTTCTATCAGGTCATCACCCCTCAGCCATCTCTTTTCTAGAGAAAAGGCCCCAGCCTGTTCAGTTTTCTCAATAACTGTATGTTTTCAGTTCTGGTAACTTCCATGCATCGTTTCCAGTGCCTCTGTATTCATTTTGTAATAAGGAAATCAGAACTGTTCACAGCACTTCACAACAAAAGGCAAAATACTAAAGATGCTGGAAATCTGAAATAAAAACCGAAACTGCTAGAAATGCTCAGCAAGTCCGGCAGCATCTGTGGAGAGAGAAAGGTCGATGACCTTTCATCTGAACTTCAAGTGTGGACTAACCAAAGGTTTTTACAAGTTTTAACATAACTTTTCAGTTTTATCCCTCTAGAAATTAATCTCAATGCTTTGTTAGCATTTATATGGTGTTGTTACCCTGCTCTGCTACACTTAGTGATTTGTGTATCCGTACCCTCGGGTCTCCCTGCCTTCTACAAAATTTAGGATCTAATTCCACACTGACACCAGCATTCTGCTCTCCCACAAATACCAGTTGCCTGGTTATGGGACACAGTACAACAATGTCTAGTAATATGGGACACAGTGCTAACGTCCTGTTATTTCAGCATCAGTAATACCAGACATGCAGTGTGCTACTTGACATCTAAGGTACAATTTTATGGACACCCTAAGCTTATTACAATTACAATCCAGCATATCATACATGATGTTGAAAGACAAATGATTTAAGAAAATATAAGCATGTAGCTGCCACGCTCTGAGATTCTTCCTCCTTCCTGCATCTTCTGTCTGGAAATTAGGATTCATCGACCGTTCCTTTCTTAGAACCTCAAAATATCTCACTTCACTCAATCTTCTCTCTAAAATCTATAGGCCACCCTCTAAAACCTCATCTGGATGTCATCTAACCACTTGCTCCATCCTCTCTGCCACTAGACCCTGCCTCAGTGGTGCCCTGCACCATCGGCTCCCGGTATTCAAGTTAGAAAACAATGGCAAAACAGCAAACCTAAATAGGTAAACAAAAACAGAATTACCTGGAAAAACTCAGCAGGTCTGGCAGCATCGGCGGAGAAGAAAAGAGTTGACGTTTCGAGTCCTCATGACCCTTCGACAGAACTTGAGTTCGAGTCCAAGAAAGAGTTGAAATATTTCAACTCTTTCTTGGACTCGAACTCAAGTTCTGTCGAAGGGTCATGAGGACTCGAAACGTCAACTCTTTTCTTCTCCGCCGATGCTGCCAGACCTGCTGAGTTTTTCCAGGTAATTCTGTTTTTGTTTTGGATTTCCAGCATCTGCAGTTTTTTTGTTTTTAAACCTAAATAGGTATCTCACACACATCAAATTTAGAAACTGGGGCGGAATTTAATGTAGGTGATTGGGGTATGTTACCCATCCACTGGAGAGCTGGTGAAAGTCCCACATACAAACTAGGAGCGGGAGCAGGCCACTCAGCCCTTTGAGCCTGCTCCGCCATTCAATAAGATCATGGCTGATCTGACTGTAACCTCCTGCCTACCCTGGTAACCCTCCACCCCTTTGTTAATTAAGAATCTATCTACCTCTGCCTTGGAAACATTCAAAGGCTCTGCCTTTGCCTTTTGAGGAAGGGAGTTCTAAAGGCTCACTACTCTCAGAAAAAAAATTTCTTCTCATCTCTGTCTTAAATGGGTGACCCCTTATTTTTAAACCATGACCCCCTAGTTCTAGATTCTCCCAGAAGAGGAAATATCCTCTCCATATCCACCCTAATAAGACCCTTCAGGATCTTAAAGGTTTCAATCAAGTCACTTCTTACTCTTCTAAACTCCAGCGGATACAAGCCTAGGCTGTCCAGTCTCTCCTCATAAGGTAATCTGCCCATTCCTGGTATTACTTTAGTATATTGACTTTGAGCCACTTCTAACGCATTTACCTTTCTTAAATAAGGAGACCAATACTGTACATGGTGCACCAGATGTGGTATTTCCAATGTCTATACTAATGATGCATAACCTCCTTCTTGGTGTATTCAATTCCCCCCACAATAAATGATAACATTCTATTAGCTTTCCTAATTACTTGCTGTACCTGCATACTAGCCTTTTGCAATTCATGCACTAGGACACCCAGATCCCTCTGAACCTCAGAGCTCTGCAACTTCTCACCATTTAGATAATATGCTTATTTTTTATTCTTCCTGCCAAAATAGACAATTTCACATTTTCCCACATTACACTCCATCTGCTAGATCTTTGCCACTCACTTAACCTATTTATGTCTCCTTGTACCTTCCTTATGTCTTCTTCACAACCTACTTCACCTCTTTTTTGGGAAGACCCATCACATATCTGGACAGTGGCAAGCCTTCCCTGGGTCAAGGACCCTGGAGGTGAAAGCCCTACACACCAAAGTAGGGTGGGTCAGAGGCTGGCAGCTCTTCATCATGCAGCAGTGCCACTGAGGAACCCACCCAAGGCCCAAGATCACCAAGGGTCACAGGTGAGTTTTGGTGAGAGGAGAATTCTGGGGGTGATGGGGGCAGCTCAGGGAAAAGGGCAAGGGAGGTCAGCAGCAAGAGCAAGGAGGTGGGCACTGCCCACTTCCAAATGCCAGGGCCCTCAATCAGGTACCAAGTGCTTTTGAATGAGCGATCCCCAACCCCCCTCAGAAGCCCACAAACAACCACGTTTGGTTTTCGGGCTTCTCACATGGCAATTCACCCACCTGCTACTTTATGAATAGCAGGGGCAGTGGGATGAGGCCCTTAGGTGGGCATTAAGGGCCATCCACAAGCCTTCCAGCCATGGACTTAATCGGGCAGAGGCAGGGAGGCAGCTGGATCCCCACCTACCCAATTAACTGCCCTCCTGTCACAAAGCTCACCACAGGGAAAGGCATTAAATTCCACCTGAAGTATTTGAACACGGTGCCAACCCTACCACAGTGTTAGCTTGACCTATTGATGAGGATAATAGCACTTCAGACAGAGCTAGAATCTTCTAGCAAAACGCAATAACTTGTTTATTTAACTGACAAGTCAACGTTCACTCTAAATAGTTTCCAATCAATCAGTACATACTCTAAACCAATTCATCACGATCAATAAAGGGCACACAAGGAGACAGGGGACTATGATTGAGTGAGATAGAGACCAAGTGAGTAGCAAATTAGATTCACGTGGAAATTCTGTGCACAGGGGAAAGAGGTGTAGTTGGATGCCAAGGCGATCCATGACAAACACATACATACAAAGTGTAAAAAGCTAGAGAAATTCTGGATCAGGATTATTGATCTGAAGCCAAACTGCAGACATGATGCAACATAAGGGAGTGGGAAAAATATCTGGGCACATTGTTCCAGAGGACAGTAACACCCTTTAGAATAGGATTGCGTATTTTGGTCACTGTTGAGGGACAGGTTGACATGTTCAGGATGTGATCATGAGTGGGGTAAAGGGACTGAGCAGACAGTAGTGGAGGAGCCCCAGACTTTGCAAGTGTTATCAGACTGGGATGCTCACAACCTGCATGGACGAAAGCGAAATCTGCAAGGTATACAAGCAGGCTAGCCATGGCACTATGGTACAGGAAGTTGGTCAAGTGGGGGGGAAGAGAACAGGAATGTAGTAGTAGTAGTAGGTAACAGTATAGTGAGGGGGATTTACACTGTTCTCTAAAGCAAAGAGTGTTGACTACCCAGTTTGGGATATCTAACAAATATACAAAAAAGGAGCAGATGTAGGCCATTCAGTCCTTCGAGTCTGCTTCACCATTCCATAAGATCATGGCTGATCTGCTTGTGTTTCGAATTCCAGATTACCATCTACCCCCGATAACCTTTGATTCCCTTGCCTAACAAGAATCTTACCTACCTCTTGCCTTAAAAATATTCAATGACCCCGCCTCCACCGTCTTTGGAGGCAGAGTTCCAAAGTCGCACAGCCCAAAAGAGAAAAGAAATCTCTTCATCTCTGTCATAAAAGGGCAACTCCTAACTTTAAAGCAGTGCCCCATAGCTCTGGACTCACCCACAAGAGGAAACGTCCTTTCCACGTCCACCTTGTCCATACCATTCAGGCTCCTATATACTTCAATCAAGTCACCACCCATTCTTCTAAACTCCAGTGGAAACAAGCCCTGTCTGTCTAACCTTTCCTCATAAGCCAACCCACTCCTTCCAGGTATCAATCTAGTAAACGTCCTCTGAACTGCCTTCAACATATTTACATCCTTCCTGACATAAGGGGACCAAATCTGCAAACAATATTTGAGATGTGGTCCCACCAATGCCCTGTATACTTTATGTTCAATTCAATAAAGGATAGCATTCTATTAACCTTCTTAATTATTTGCTGTACCTGTATACTAACTTTTTATGACTCATGCACTAGAACACCTAATCCCTCTGCACCTTGGAATTCTGCAGCCATTTTCCATTTAAGTAATACTCTGCTTTTTTATTCTTTCTGCCAAAGTGAACAACTTCACATTTTCTCACATTATACTCCATCAGCCAGAATGTTTTCCCACTCACTCAACCTACCTCTATATCTATCAGCAACCTTCTATGTCCTCTTGAAAACATACTTTTCCTGCCTTTGTGTCATCTGCAAATTTAGTTGCCATGACTTCGCTCCCCTAATCTAAGTCATTGACATAAATTGTAAAAAGTTGAGGCCCCAGCACAAACTCCTGCAGGACTCTGCTTGTCACATCCTGCCAATCAGAAAAAGACCCATTTATGCATACTCTGTTTTCTACCAGCCAACCCTATCTTTTACCCATGCCAATATGTTACCCCCTACACCATGAGCTTTTATTTTCCGCAATAACCTTTGATATGGCACCTTATCAAATGCTTTCTGGAAATCCAAGTTTGTATGTTCGTCAGTCAGTACACACTAAGTCAATTCCAGTCAATCAGTAAACACTTTAAAACCAACTACAGTCAAAATACAATCTAAACAGTGAATCAGCATGTACCTGTTTTATCTGAATCAAAGATCATTTCACCTGAACAGGAAATAATTGATGAAGAGTCAATCAACTTGCTGCTAGTCAAAAAAACACAGCCATGAGGGGGCAGTATGTGACTATTAATCCCACAAAAGTTGCATTCCCTCACTGATGTTATATTGCTTCCAGCTCCCTAACAGAACTGAACATGTCAACCTAGGAAACTGCCCAAAACTGATGATTGATACAGATCCAAAAAGGTGGCAACGGAAAAGTGGATCTGATTATAAAGTTATGACATGTGGAAATCACATCAAAAAGTGTTTCCAGACCAATGTCTAAAGTAAAAACAAGTACAGATTGAAAGCTGCTGCCCACCTTCCTGAGTCCATCTGTGAGCCACTGACCCACAGTGGGGGTGGGCGTGAGAGCAGTGTAGGGAATTTCTCTGAACTCTGACTGAAAGATAAACATCTTTGAGGTAAATTTTCAACTGAATTATCTTGTTCATAAAGATTGATCTAGTTCTAGCATTAGAATGTTATGCCTCAGGAAAAGTTCGAGATACAGTCAAAGTAATTAAATTCCCATCTCCACCAAATGCACAAGTCCCAGAGCTAAGTACAATAGGCACAGAACTGAGCCACACTGACTGACAGGCAGCATTGGAAAAGCAAATTAATGCATAGTGATTTTTTTTTCTGATAAACATGGACACTGAGAAACTGACTGTTCGTATAGATGGCTCACATGTAAGAACATTGCACTTGGCAAATAATTAAAGTTAGATGAATGAGACTTTGCTCAAACTCCAATACACTTTATATGCTATCCGAGCTCTCACTATCCATCTCCAGAACATCCATGGAACAAGTGTTGAGCTTTCATAAGAACACACTGCCTCTCCAAATATCAAACCTCAAGATACTTACATCTGCACTCTGTGCTTGAACAAAAGACTTCCAGGATAGCTGCCCTTCACTAATGTACAGTTCTGTTCTGCTTTCAAAGAGTTCAAACTATGAGGCATGGAGGCCAAGCTGAGCACACTTTCATTTCAAATATATCTTCATTCACACTATCGCTGTTGTGTTGACTGTGACCATATACGCTCCAAAGCTTACAGAAACACTCACACAAGATGTTTAAGCTCTTGCTGAACACACTGACTGCATGTTTACACCGAGGCTGCAGTGAATACCTGTTACATTCCTAGGCTAGTATTGAAAATCACTTGTCTCAATTTGAAACTTCTCCATGAATTCCAATAATAAGCTTTATTGTGAACACATAAGCTGTAGTTGTCTGCTGTTTATCTCAAACCTCAGCTGGAAGAGAATATGCACAGTTCCTGAACACTCCAGCTCATAAATCACTGCAATGCGTGATTTTAAAAGAATTTCTTCAACACAAGTAAAAGCCAGAACTCCTGACCTAAATTCACTCGTTCCAACCAGCTGTTCACTACAGTGTTGTTCAATATTAACCACGAGTCACATCTGGCAAATTGAGAATCCAGATGTGATGATTCCTGATTAGTAAATAGAAAATGAATAATAGACAGGGCTGGTCATGATCTCAATCCTCAGACATATTTGTGAAATTTATTATTTTTATTGGTAAAATGGTAAGATGAATGCAGGCATATGCATGCTTTAATGATCACGCTTTAATGGTTGTCGTGTATGCTTTACTCCCTTGGCTACTGCTTATTGGTAATCTTTTTTAATTCATTCACAGGATGCGGGCTGACAAGACCAATGTTTGTTGCCTATTCCTAAGTGCTCGAGGAGGCAGTGGTGAGCCACCTTTTTGGATAGTGCTGACTGAAGCGCTTGCCTGGCCATTTCAGAGGGAAGATAAGAGTCAACCACATTACTGGAGTCACAGATAGGCCAGAGTGGATAAAGATACTAGATTTCCTTCCCTGAACGGACATTACCGCACTTGATGCATTTTTTATGTCAATCCATGACAATCAAATCATTAATACTTTTTATTCAAGATTTAGTTGTTTGAATTTAAATTCCCCAGCCACCATGGTGGGATTTGAGGTCATGTTCTGGTTTTGTAACCCAGGCCTTTGGCTTACTAGTTGAGTAACATAACCACTATGCTACTGTTCCCCTACCTGCTAAAATGGTGTGTAGCACAGGTGAAAACAATAGGCTTCCGTGCCATGGAAACACCAACAATATTGTATGTAAAGGGAAGTTGTCATCATGGTCAGCTTAACTAATTGGAATAATATCTCTGGGTCAGCAGATGAAAGCAAGTCCAACCAATACAGAGCAGTTCCAACATGGAAAATCATGGCAATGGTCCAAATTTTCTGGATGGACAGTAAGGCCAGGTCTGCTGCCATTGCATCCATTGAAAGGATACAGAAAATACCACAGAATTGACTGAAGGAGTGAGGGATTAGTTTATGAGAAACTATTACATAAATTGAACATGTTCTTGCTGGAAAAAAAGGATTAAGAGAGGAAATGATTGTTGATCTTAGGATTCTTAAAAAACTAGATGTTTCATCGTGTACAGAGCAGCAGAACCAGAGAATACAGTCTCCACTTGAAGGGGGTAAATTAAGAGCCAACCCATGGAAACAATACTTTAATGTGAGAGCGCAAGTAAATAGTGCTGATTCATTCAAATAAAAATTACATAAATTTCTTGAACAAACTATTGTAGAATAATTAACAGAGAATGATTGTTATGATAAGTCATAACGGTATTATCATTAGCGTATAATGCAACAACCAAGATAGGAGAAGACAAGCCAGATGGACCTTGGTCTTTTTTCAGCTGGCAATTCCTATATTCCTATGGTGCGTTCTGCGAATGATCGAGTAGATTTGTCACAAGAATCTATTGCTTTTGTGATTAGTTCTTTTGGAGGGCTGGCTGATGTGCCAGTGGAAACCTCAGACAGAATGGCTTGACAGTGCACAAAAACTGGATGAAAATTCCACAATGAATGATAAATTTGGTTTGTGGAAACTGAGCAGAAACCCACTTTGTCTTTTGTACAGTCATTTGGTGAGTATAAGGTAGGTAAAATGTGAAGGAAGTGTTGAGTTTTGAACAGCTCCATTTTGAATTTGACAGAAAATTTCCAATCAGTTCAGAAGAGCAAATAAAAATCAGCAGCAAACCATTTTCAACCAGCAAAATAGTCCCAAAACAGAGTCTCTTATCTTCAAAACTTAGAACTTTGACCAGTCACAGAACTTCTGATATAGAGGTGCTTGTTAATTGTATGCACATGATGGGCATTAACCAGAGTTTCATTTGTGCCCCAGTAAAAGGAGCAGGCCACCAACTTGTTGTTCTAGGAGTATGGTTGACTTAGGGGTTTTGAGTATGCGAGGAGTCCGATTTAAACTCCAGACGAGGCTTCCTATGTTTAAAAAAAAAAGACTTAAATTGTGGTTGTTGGATGAGGAGGTGCATGTTTGTAATGTGTCTCTGTAAATAAAATTGTGTACGGCTGCAGTTCCGCCCTTCACTAATTGGCTTTCTGCAGAATATCAGAAAATGGCTGCTGAAAGCTGAAAGTTGGAAACTAGGAAAAAAAAACTTCAGGCAGTAAAATAATATCCTTGTGGTGACTGTGGAAAATGGCAGAAAGCAAGTGTAAATTGTTGGGGTACGATTGGACTCTGATGTTTTCCGAAAGTGAACCATATGGCTACGGGAGGAATGAAACAGATAACCTGGGGTTATGTCCTCACCAAAACAAAACAAGGTGTGGTCTTCACATCGTTGCTTCCTGCAAGAACAACATAACTATTTTGTGAAATGGATGCCCAGCAGTTGGATAGTGATGAAGATTTGGACCTTCTATCTGAGTCCTTGGATGAAATTCATAAGAAATACAATCTGTTAAATGTCTCGAGCATATTTGGACTTTGACAGATTTCAGGAACCAGATGGTCACTCCATGGAAGGACATATCATGGGCTTTTAAGAGAATGCATAAAAGATTCACAAAATCCAATTTTGAAATCCCTGGATGAATACTAGTATTTAAATGGATCGTTCTATGACTTCTCACATGCCAGCCTACTGATTCTAACTGCTGTTCAGAGGAGACTGTGTTGGATCAGATATCAGTTGCTTTCACAAAATTCCTGAAGAAGCAGTCATTTCCTTCAGCCTTTGTGGAACAAATTAGGCATTCCACAGTGACAAAAGCAATAGAAGACTCAATAATTGCCATATTTCAAAATAGTTCAGATGCTGGATGAAAGAATCAATACAATGGAAGGATTAAAGTTGTGCAAAATGAAGAAAAATTTTTTTTGAGTACACCTGACTATTGCAGCAGCCTAAATTGGAACAGCAATAATAGATAAATAAATCCTAGGAATGCCTAAGGGACAATTAATAGGTGCTTTATAAGTGTACCGTTATGTAGTGAATTGCCCAAAGCGAACAGGCATCCTTGAAATGACACATGAAGCAGCAATTTCTGAGGAACAGAATGAAGATAATGATAGGTTATCGGGGGTAGGCGGGACGTAGATTTCAGGTTACTACCAGATCAGCCATGATCTTATTAAATGGCAGAGCAGGCCCGTGGGGCTGAGTGGCCTACTCCTGCTCCTTTTTCATATGTATTCATATGTACATATGATGAATCTGAAAGAATTATATTGGTCACAAGGAGTTTTAGTCCAGTGATGAAGGGGTTAGTCACAGGCTCCTTTAATTGCACAGTACTAGATAGCGATTGTATTTATTCCTGCATTACAAGTCATTAGACTTTAAAAGCACTTCATTGCTGTAAAGCACTTTGCAGCTTCTGGTGGTTATGAAAAGCCCTATATTCTTTCAACAGTTATGTGGAACAGATTAGTGAAAATGTTACCTTGATTTACTAAGTAGTGAGGATAGATGCAAGGTTAAGAAATAAACTCTGGCTTTGAAATGTCAGCGACACTTTCATCATATGACAACATGGTAGGAGAGAACTTTATAAGTTTCCTACAACACTTAAATAATCAAAATTTGAATATTAATTTCACCATTCAGACGGAACAACATCCCACATCATTTCTCTATATTCTCATGAGCCAGCTTCATCGTAACACATATCAGATTTACCGTAAGCCCACTCCTAATGATACCTGAACTATTGATTCAATCATCCCTCTAATCAATTTCTAACACCCTCATTAGAAGCACCAACTCCATCAGTGGCGCTTCAGTTCAATGGATTCCCTTCACACAAGATTAAAACACACCCACCAGTTACTTGCTCTATAACAACTATTTCCACTAAGACAAGAGTCAGTCTTCCATACATCGGTTCCACCTCGTACAGATTGCAACATATACTCAAATCAGCAGACTTAGAAGTCTGACACATCATCTAAGAAGCTTCACCCTATTCTTCATACCCACAAAGACAATAAACTATAGTACAACAAACCAGGAATTTACACCATGCCATGCGCATTGAGGACTTGTCCACATTGGACAAACAGGCTGCAGTCTACATCCTAGACTCAAGGAACATCAAACCTACTTCAAACACAGTTAATGCAACAAGTCAGCTATCGTCAAACACACAACCAGCAAATCCAATAGCCCAATTCTAAACTTGGCTCATCATTCACACACGTGGATCAGGGAGGCCCGAAGATCTACCAACACCACACTGTTCCCCGAGAGCAGCCTTCTCATCAGCGACATCTGGATACTTTTACTCAAGAATCACACTATCATCCATTCTACACAGTTAACCAATCAGCAGCTAAAACGTTAATATGAATTGGCCTATCACAAAATTAATAGCCTGACCTATCAGCATTAACATCCTGTCCATATTCCATCCTCCACTATATATAACTACCTCTTTCAACTGTTCCAGTCATTCCTCCAGATGGTAGGTTACCTGAAATGATGGGGCCTATCAGTTCTTGCAAGGAACTCTTTTAAGGTAACAACTGCTCTTTTCAGAGCAAAGCTTCACATGGTACAACTGTAAGTTGATCTTCCTCAAAAGAAGTACTACTTGCTTTAGGTTTAGTGATGACAACACACAGAGGTCACTAAAGAGAATTGTAATTCTATCCAAAATAGTTGGAGTCAGCCATTTTATAAACACTGATGTAGTCTCTCATTAATTACTTATCTGTTGAATACATTTTATGAAAAAAGTATGGATGAAACTTAACATGGATTTTTTATTATTTTTTAGAAAGCAATTAATTTGCAACTTACCCAGTTATGACTTTATTGTATCCCTTAACAAAGCCTGATGTTTCTCAGAGTTTTAGACATATATTAATGGGATCAGATAGTAAGCAGGGGGAAAAAAAACAGATTGCCTTAAAATTACATCGACCATTTGCTCATCCTACTTGGCAAAGGTGAAAAATTCTGCTGAAAGAGGCACATGTGATTGAATAAAGTACAGCAGCCTTTTGGAAAAGATTAATGGACACCATGATGTCCTATTGTAAGCCTTCTATTGACATTTGACTTTAATGAGGCAACTGGCATGGATCTAAAAGTATGGGACAAAGAAATATGTTCACTCTACATTTTATAGACCTGGTTAGCAGATTTTGTCTTTCTACAATGATAAATAGTGAGAACAAAAGGTTTAGTATCAACAAAACATGGAGAAATGAATAGGGGCTGGACTTTGACTGATAATCACAGGCATTTTGTCAATGGTGAGTTCAGAGACATGTGTGAAACTATGAATATTCTGGTCTTGAAAAATGCAGCTGAAAGTTCCACTTTTTCTGCACATTTGAATGCTTCACATGCAAAGAGAATGGCTATCATCAGGGCTGAGGTCGCTGAGAAAATTGCAAGAGCACTGAGGCATCATATAAAACCACCTGAGAGAGAACTTAATTCAGGAGATTTGGTGTATTATAAAAAAGGTCCTAGGTAATGGAAGAGCCCTGGTAAGATAATACGACATGATGGTAAGACAGTAATTCTCATATGGCAATGAAACCATTCATCACGATAGTTTGGAATTAATTACAAAATCTTGGATTTTAAACAGCTGATAAAAGTAAATGAGATAGGTGCACCTCAAATGTTTTGTGATGAAGGTCCTAAGGAAGAGAATACAGCTGATCAAGGGCTGGATAATAATAACATGAGTGATCGTGACACACAGAACCAAGCCAGCACATCTGAAGGCCAATTGCCCAGATTAGGGTAACATATATTCCAGACGAGTCTAGTAAATTGAGGGATGAGACAACTGTGGGGCATGTTGGTAAATCTACTGACAAGTTTAAATATTGGTTGAACATGCAGGAAGATAGCCAAAACATTAGGTCCACAGGCTGACAGAATGGGGTGAAAGAGTTGAAAGAAAGAAATCACAATGCAAATGTTGACAGTGAGCCCACAAGTGATTCTTGTATCAGAAAATGATCACATACTGTAGGAAAAAATCTCCAGTGGTTCAAGAGAGCAAGCTCGTAGCAATCCTGGCAGACGTAAAAGTGCAAGTAGAGTTCATAGCTTGAATAGATTAGTCAATGAAATGAAGACCATGGAACAGTCTCACAAAAGAGCTAAAAGCAGAACTCCTTCTGATCATGATTTGGTGGCTGCCAATAAACTGGAGGATAAATGAATGAGATAGATGAAACAAAGGAATTTACTCTGAGGTACCAAACAAGGGAAACCAGCTTTCTCAAACAAGTGGACTTTTGGTGAAAAAGTCCTTGAAGATGGGACATAAGGCTAAAGCGAAGCTAGTTGCTCGGGGTTTTGAGGAGTGAATGGTGATACAGTTGCTAGAGTGGATTCTCCCACAATAAGTAAGCAAAAATCTTTTTAACTCTTTTGGTCACATACACATGGGACTGTAAATCAACTGACATAAAGATCACATTTCTGCACAGTGGTAATTTTGAGAGAGAAGTGATGTTCCACCATTCAATATGATAATGATGATTTTCTATCTCAACTTCATTTTCCTGCTCGCTCCCCATATCCGTTGAATCCCCAAGATCAAAAATCTGTCTCTCTCAGTCTTAGATATAGTCAACGACAGAGCATTCACAACACTGGGCAGAGAATTCCAAAGATTCACAACGTACTGAGTGAAGAACTTTCTCCTCAGCTCAGTTTTAAATGATCGCCCCCTTATCCTGAAACTGTCCCCCCGTGTTCTAGATACTCCAGTCAAGAGAAACAACCTTAGTGCCTACCCTGTCAAGCCTCTTCATGGTCATGAATGTTTCATGAGATCACCTCTTATTTTTCTAAACTTGAGAGAATATAGATCCGCTTAGCTCACCGTCTCATCATTGGACAACCCTCTCATCTCAGGGACTAATCTCACGAATCTTTGCTGTACTGCCTCCAATGCAAGTATATCCTTCCTTAATTATGGAGACAAAAATTGCATATAGTATTCCAGGTGTGATGTTCTCATCAAATTCCTATATAATTGAGGCAAGACTTCCTTATTCCTGTACTCCAATCCCCTTGCAATAAAGGCCAACATGCCATTTGCTTTTTTTAATTGCTAGCTGTAACTGCATAACTTGGAAGTTTCTCTGAACATCAACTTTTACAAGTTTCATGCCTTTTTGAAAATATTCTGCTTTTCTATTCTTACTACCAGTGAATAACCTCACGTTACCCAACATTATATTCCAACTGCCGCCTTGTTGTCAACTCACTTAACCTGTCTATATCACTTTGCAACCTCTTTGAGGAGTCCTCACAATCTACATTGTGAAAACGGATTTTTTTTTGATATTATGGGGAATATTGTGTCATTCGATAAAAAGGCTGGAGGGAGTGGTGGGTGTGTGGGTATTTGTGTGTGTGTGAGAGAGAGATTTAATTAAGTTGGGCAAGAGATTGATCGGAGTCAGGTTGTCTGGGGGTTTGAAAACATGAAAAGGATAGAGATGTTAAGCTTGAGGTACAAGTAAATAGATCTAACATGTGCATTTATAGATAAGAGTTTGTTTGAACATCAAAGGGGAGTCAGAAGTAAAAAGCAACATGCTTACATCTTGCAGGAGTTCCATAGGTAAACAGTAGTGGGTATATCATATTTTACTGACCCGAAAGCAAAGACAAGATGGAAACATGAAAGATCTTATATTTAAAAAGGGTTGAGTTTCAAAGAGGTGTGATATAACATGGAACTGAAATGAAAGGGGGGGGGGCGGGGAAAAGGGTATTTTAGAGTCGCTGTTCAGCTGGAGATGTAGAGATGGCTGAAGATAGCTGGAGATGTTAAGATAGCTGGAGCTCTGGGCTGGGAGAGGGTGCAGTTTGAATCACCCATTCAATCAAGCCAGAAAAGTCTTTGGCTGCAACAAGCAGTTTCACTCTGAAGTGGATTCCACCACACAGTGGGAGAAGGTAAAGTGTGGTATGCCTTCATTGAAGCTACAGAAGCTTGTGTATTATTACTAGATTTCATAGTAGACATCTATAAGGGAGTGTTGCCTGGAAGGCAACTTGATAATAACTTGGGTTTGACCAAGTAAAGTTTTTGGGGGAATGTTTTGTAAGACTAACCTTAATTCTGTAACTGTAATCTGGTGGCTTAAGTTTTCTTTTATTCTTGTTAAAGAAATTACAACTTTAAATTTTTTTTAAATCCCAAAAGTGTTACTGAACCTCTTGCTACCGAGAACAGTATGTCATCTTCTCGTTTTCAGAATATGAGGAAAAGGTTATGGCCCATAAGCCAAGTTTCCCTCTGGGATTTGGTTTGTGCAGCAATTAACACCAGCTATGGTCATAACAAATTGGGGCTCTTTGCAGGGTTATTAAAATTCCTTGATCAGGTTGGAGTTTGTGAATCCAAGGGATACAAGTACGAGAAGAATGCTGAACTCAGGAGTTTTGTGTTGAGGAGTTTTAAAGTGGTTAGACTGTAACACAGCTTTGGCAATTGCTATGACTTTTCTAGGAGTGGAAAATGTAACTGTGGAGTATTTAAAAGCTCTGACTAAAAATTAGCTGAAAGAATTAGCAGATGAAGTGCAGGTGGAGATAAAAGCGGAATTTCATAAAGATGGTATGCTTAAAGTACTTACCCAACATTTAAAGTTGGAGGAAGAGATCTCTGAAACTCATGTGTCACAGCTGGAGGTAGTAAGACCTCAGTTGCAAATGAAGCAGCTTGATATAGAAAGACATAGAGAAAGACAAAAGCTTGAATTGGAAGAAAGAGAAAAAGAAAATGAAAAAAACTTGAGTTAGAAAGAAAAGAAGGGAAAAAGGTTAGATTAAAAGAACTAGAAATAAAAAAGCTTCAATGGGAAAGAGAGGAGCAGGAAATGGAAAAGGGAACGAAAAGACAAGAGATAGAAGTGCAAAGGCTTGAATTTGAACTTCAGAGAGAGAAGCTAGCGATTGGGAAGATAGAGAGCTTCAGAGAGAGAAAGAAGCCAGACAGTATGAATTATTTAAAGTGAAATTTAGAATTAAAGAAGAAAGGAGAGATAAGACTTTTGAAAATGTAAGAGAGGTTATGATGATGGAACAATTTAGAAATAGCATTCCCGTAAACATTGAGACATATTTAGATGAAAGACAAAGCAAAAAGATCAGGAAAGCTGCTATTCTAGCCGATATGTATGATATTTTGTGCACACAGTTGAATGTAGGAAAAAGTCATACGGAAATCAGCAGGAAGTTGGAGATGTAGAAAACCTAATGATAGTAATAATGTTAGTAATAAGGTTCAAGCTGAAGGATGCCAGTCTATTAAAGATAGGATGATGGAAAGGAGAGTTGAATGAAGGAAACTGAGATTTTACCATTGTAATAAGGCTGGACACACGAGATCAGGTTGTTGGAGGTTAAATGTGGTAATTTGAACTCAGAAAAGTTCGGGAAATAAGAATATGGTGGGCTCTGAGAGCCAGAGGCAAGAAAATCCAGTGGGCTTTTGTACAGGTGGAGCAGGAAGAATCAGTGGTAGCTAGGGAAGTGCGAATGTGCTCACAACTTACCCAAAGGAGTTCTGAAGGGCAGGCTGAAGAGATGTTTAAAGATTTTATATGCAGAGGGAAAACATATCCATGTGTACAGGAAAGAGCAGGAAATGATGTCAATATTTTAAGGGATACTGGGGCTAGCCAGTCCTTAATGTTATGGGATAGTGCTATCTGTTGTCCAGAGGGGTTATGGCAGAACAAGATGTTAATTAAAGGAATCCATGACAAAGTCAAACCTATTTCAATGTGTAAGGTAAATTTAAGAAGTGATTTGAAAACAGGAGAGGTGATTGTTGGGGTAGTAGACAAATTGCCCATTGCAGGGGTTCAAGTTATTCTAGGGAATGATATAGTTGGGTCACAGGTATTGACTATGCATACTGTAGTAGAGCAGCCTGTTGAGACATAATCAACAGAGGTTTTACAGAAACAGCATCCTGGACTTTTTTTTATTTGTTAAGATGTGGACGTTGCTAGCTAGACTAGCGTTTATTGCCCACCCCTAATTGCCCTTGATTAGAGAGCATTTAAGAGTCAACCACATTGCTGTGGGTCTGGAGTCACATGTAGGCCAGGACAGGTAAGGACAGCAGATATCCTTCCCTAAAGAACATTAGTGGACCAAATGGGTTTTTACAACAATTGGCAATGGTTTCATGGTCATCATTAGGCTTATAATTCCAGATTTTTTTATTGGTGGGATTTGAACGTCAGAGCATTACCCTGGGTCTCCGGATTATCAATCCAGTGACAATACCACTAAGCCAACAGCTCGCCATTGTTTCCAGATTGTATGGTAACGAGGTCACAAACGCACAAATTTAAACAGGAAGAGGAGGAATTTAAAAGACTAGGGGAGTATGCTGAAATTCAGTTGGCTGGATCAATCTCTGAAGAGATTACTCAGGAGGAGAAGATTAAAGAGGATGAGGTTGAAGTATTTAATTCAGTTAGTGGAATTACAGAAGGATTCAGGTTTGAAGAAATTATATCAGATAGCTTATTCTGAAATAGAAACAGAAAAGATTCCTGAGTGTCATTACATTAAGAACAATGTATTAATGAGGAAACAGAGACCGCCTCATGTTCCGGTAGATGAAAAGTAGACAGTAGTGCATCAAGTAATGGTACCAGAATGAAATTTTGAAAATGGCTCATGAAATTCCAATGATTGGACATTTGGGAATTAGGACAACTCAAGCTACAAGATCATTTCTATTGGCTGGGACTACATAAAGGTATAGTCAAGTTCTGTCAAACATGTCACACATGTCGGGTGATAGGAGAACCTCAGGCAGTGATGATGCCTGCACCTTTAATTCTAATTCCAGCAGTTGAGGAGCCTTTTAACAGGGTCCTAATTGATTGTGCAGGACCCCTCGATCAGACTAAAAGTGGAAATCAGTACTTACTGGCAATCATGGATGTGTCCACAAGTTTTCCAGAAGCAATAACTTTAAGGAAAATTACAGCAAAGGTGATTGTAGAGGAGCTAACCAAATTCTTTACAAGGTATGAGTTGCCAAAAGAAATACAGTCAGATCAGGGATTGAATTTCACGTCACAGCGCATTAAAGTAGTAATGAACAGCCTAGCAATAAAGCAAGTTAGGTTGTCAGCCCATCACCCTGAATCACAAGACACCTTAGAAAGGTGACATCAGACTTTAAAGACTATGGTTAGAGCATACAGCCAAGACTCCACATGATTGGGATCGAGAGATGTTTGCAATTAGGGGCGCCCCTAATGAGTCAACCAGGGTTCAGTCCTTTTGAGTTAATTTATGGTCATGAAGGGGACCACTCAAACTGATTCAGGAGAAATTAGTAAATCAAAGTTCTGAAATGACACTCCCGGATTATGTCACAAAATTCAGAGAGATTAAGTAAAGTGTGTGAGCTAGCGACAAAACATTTAAAGATATCTCAACAAGTAACGAAGGCAAAGGCAGACAAAAGGGCAAAGGCTCATAGTTTTGTGACAGGGGAAAAGGTGTTAGTATTCTTGCCAGTATCAGGCGAATTGTTGAAGGTGAAGTTTAGTGGACTTTATCAGATCAAAAAGAGACTGTGAGGTAAATTATGTAGTAAGTACCCCAGATAGAAGAAAGAGTCAGTGTGCAGATAGATATGCTCAAAAAATACTTTAACAGAGAATAATCAGTAGGCGGTACTCATAGTTGTAAGTAAGGAAACTGAGGTAGGAATTAATGATTCTGAAATAGGTCTTCCTATGATCAAATTGGACAATGAGGAAGTGCTTAAGAATCTAGATATAATATTGGATTACCTTCCAGAAAAGTGTCAGAGTGATTTAAAAGAGCTATTGCAGTCACACAAAGCATTTTATGGAAATAAACTGGGGAAAACAGATTTAGCTGTACATGATATCGATGTGCGGAATTCAGAGTCAACAAGGCAATGCCCATATAGATTAAATCTAGTAAAATTAGCTCAAGTGCAGAAAGAAATTGAATTTATGCTTAAAAATGACATCATAGTGCCCAGTCACAGTAATTGGAGTTCACCCATTGTAATGGTGCTGAAAATGGGTGGATCACAAATGCTATGTATTGATTACCAAAATGTGAATGCAGTAACAAAAGCAGATTCATAGCCTATTTCATGATTGGAGGATTGTATTGAAAAAGTAGGGCAGTCAATGTTTATCACAAAAATTGACTTGCTGTGAGTATATTGGCAAGTACTCTTAGCGGAAAGGGCAAAGGCGATATCAGCTTTCGTGACGCCAGATAGTTTATATCAATGCAAAGTAATGTCTTTGGTATGAAAAATGCACCAGAAACATTTCAGAGACTAACAAAGTGACTGAGCAATTGTGCTGTTTATATTGATGACTTAATATTATTCAGTCAAATCTGGAAGGAACATTTACAAAACTTAAAGGAACTATTTGATCAACTGCAGGAAGCCAATTTGATTGTGAATTTGGCTAAAACTAAATTTGCAAAATCTGAAGTTATATATTTAGGCCACACTGTTGGACATACGCCAAGTGGCCCCATGAGATGCAAAAGTCAAAGTTATTGTGGAATTCCCAGTGCCTACAGTGAAACAGGAATTTTTGAGATTTCTAGGCATGAGTGGATTTTCTCAGAAAATCATGCCAAACTTCAGCAGTGTAGTTGCGCCACTGACTAGATTATTAAAAAACCCAGAAAATTCCAATGGAATTTAACAGGAATGTCAAAATGCATTTGACAACTTGAAAACTGTACTAACAAATACACATGTCCTATCAGCACCTGATTTTACAAAGCAGTTTAGGTTGGCTATTGATGCCAGTGATGTCGGTGTTGTATTGCGACAAGATGAAGAACTAGGAATTGAGAAGCCGGTAGGATATTTCTCATGGAAGTTCAATATACACCAGAAGAAATACTCGACTCTTGAGAAAGAGACTTTAAGTTTGGTGTTAGCTTTGCAGTATTTTGAACTACGTTGCAAACAAATCTTCAGAGACAGTTATATATACTGACCACAATCCTTTGAAGTTTCTGGACAAGCTTTGGAACAGAAATGCAAGACTGTTTCAATGGAGTTTATTATTGCAGCCGTTCAACTTAAAATTATGCATGTGGCTAGTGAGAAAATGTAATGACAGGTGCGTTGTCAAGAATTTAATGCTCAAAAGCACTTGGATATTGGCAAGGAGAATGGACTCGAATGAACTCTATTTTTACAAAAGACCTGTGTATATATTTTCATGGTTAAAGCATGTACGCTGTGGTGTAATAGTTTTGTTTGTATAGTTAAATGTAATAAGGAATAAGAAATGGGATGAAAAATGGCTTTGGAATTATGATGGTTCATTTTTTGTTAAGGAGGGAGATGTGAGGTTGGATTTTTAAAAAAATATTTTGAGGAGTATTGTGTTACTCCATAAAGGGGCTGGGTATGTGTGCGCACGTGTGTTGTTTTAATTAAGCCAGGCAAGAGATTGTTAAGAGTCAGGTTATCTGGGGGGGGTCTGAAAACACGAAAAGGATAGACATGTTAGGTTTGAGGTACAAGTAAATAGGTTAGATCTAACATTTGCATTTTTAGATAAGTTGAGAGTTTGTTTGAATATCAAAAGGGGGCCACACGTGCATCTTGCAGGGGTTCCACAGGTAAGTAGTAATGGGTATCTTATATTTTACTGACCCGAAAGCAAAAACAAGATGGAAACATGAAAGATCTTATATTTAAAAGGGGTTGAGGTTCAAAGAGGTTTGATAACATAGTACTGAAATGAAAGGAGGAAAAGGGTATTTTAGAGTTGCTGTTCAGCTGCAGCTGTAAAGATAGCTAGAGCTGTTTGAGCTATTAAGATAGCTGGAGCTTTGGGCTGGGAGGGGATGCAGTTTGGATCACCCATGCAGTCAAGCCAGAAAAGTCTCAGGTTGCAACAAGCAGTTTTATTCTGAAGTGGATTCCACTGCAGAGTGGGAGAGGGTAAAGGTCATGTGGTACACCTTTATTGAAGCTACAGCAGTTTGCCTTGGGCAATATTACTGGATTTCATAGTAGACATCTATAAGTGAGTATTGCTTGGAAGGTGTTTGCTTGTGGGTTTGACCAAGTAGAGATTTTGGAGGAATTTTTGTAAGACTAACCTTAATTATGTAACTTGTGTGCTTAAGTTATCCTTTATTCTTGTTAATAAAACTTTTACTTTTTTTTAAATCCCAATTTTAAATCCCAAATTTAAGTGTTACTGGACCTCTTACTACTGAGATCAGTACCTCTTCTTCTCATTTTCAGAATATAAAAAAAGTTATGGCCTGTAAACCAAGTTTCCCTCTGGGATTTGGTTCGCGCAACAATCAACACCGGCTGTGGTAATGACATTCCCACGTAGCTTTTTATCATCAGCAAACTTGGGTACGTTACTCTGTCTCTTTGACCAAATTATTAACGTTGATTGTAAATAGCTAAGGTACCAGTACAGATCCTTAAGCACTCCTTAGTCACAGCCTGCCAGCTTTAAAATGTTCTGTTGATCCCTACTGTTTCCTCTCCATTAACGAATTTTCCATCTATGCTAATATTTTACCTTCAACTCCATGAGTCCTTATATTGCCTTAACCTTTCGTGTGGCATCTTCTCAAATGCCTTTCAGAAATCCAAGTATATTAAATCCACTGGTTGCCCCATTTAACTACCCTACCAGTTACATCCTCAAACGCTAATCAATTTATCAAACACAATTTCCCTTTCATAAAACCATGCTGACTTAGTCTGATCATACTATAATTTTTTTTTGGTGCATTGTTAAAACTTCCTTGGTAATTGAAGGCAGTGGGCATAGTGCCCGTGTCAATGGACTAGTAATCCAGAGGCCCAGGCTAATGATCTAGGCACAGGGGTTCGAAACTCGCCATGGTAGCTGGTAGAATTTAAATTCAAGTGGTACATTGAAATTAAAAGCTAGTCTCAGTAATGGTGACCATGAAGCAATTGTCAATTGTCGTAATATCTAATGCCCTTTAAGGAAATCTGCCGTCCTTACCTTGTCTGGCCTACATGTGACCCCCAATGCTCAGCAATGTGACTGACTTAAATTCCCTCTGAAATGGCCGAGCAAGCCACTCAGTTGTATCAAACTGCTACAGTAAATTCAATGAAAATAAAACCAGATGGACCACCTGGCATCAACCTAGACACCGGAAACAACACCACCACACTCAGCCCTGGTGACACTGCAAAGTCCTACTTAGCCAAAATTGGGAGAGTTGCCCCACAGGCGCTAATGCCCATGATTGCAGAAGAATCAAATTCTAATAGAATGTATCAACACTGTTTATATTTATAATGGCCAACAGAGATGGCATGTCTGCAAGGACAAAATGAACGCCAATTTCTCTACTAAACACCTCAAGATTCCAGACCTGGGAAAATACATCCTTTGCCCAACATCCAGGAGAAGTGGGAGGTATGTCACATGACCTTGCCAAGCTGCTAAAACCTGTAATATTGCTGTGTGGAACTGAAACCTGGCAGTCTACCATTTTACCATTCAACAGGTGGTAGCAGCAGAGAGAGCTCTGTCCAAGTAAAGTGCCTGGCCCTCATCTACACTGTGAACTACTTGGATATTGGAACTCCTGAATCAGTCCCTATAAGACCCATTTATCCCTGTGCCTTCTTCCATCGTGGAAGTCTGCGATTCTGGAAAGTCGGATCACCCTGCAACAGTTTCAGCCTGCTAACCTCTGAAGGAATATGCCACTTGACTTATGTGAAACTATAACTCTTATTTTTATCGTAGTCTTGCCTGTATCCCTTTCTTTCCCTTCTCCCTCTTTTACTGTATGAGTGCAAAAAAAGAACATACATTGAGAAACTCCTCCATCAAGCCAGGGGATCAATCCTGGTTCAGTGAAGAGTCCAGGAGGAAAGTGCCAGGAGTAGCATCAAGCAAACTTAAAATTAAGGCTTCAGCATGATGAAGCTAAAACTCAGGACTACCTACATGCCAAACAGCAGAAGCAGCATGCAATAGACAGAACTAAGCAATCCCACAACCAATGGATCCAATCTAAGCTCTGCAGTCCTACCACATGAATGGTCATGGATAAAAAAACAATTAACTAGAGAAGGAGTCTCCACAAATAACCCCATCCTCAGTGATGGGGGAGCCCAGCACATCAATGCAAAAGAAAATGCTGAAGTATTTGCAATCATCTTCAGCCAGAAATGCCGAGTGCATGTCTTGTCTACAAAACACAGGACATTTCCAACCTGGCCCCATCAGTCTGCTCTTGATCATCAGTAAAGTAGTGGAAGGGGTCATCGGCATGAAATTTCCTTCCCATGTTTGACCTAATGCCATCAAGAGGAACTTACTCAGCAATAACTTGCTCACTGAAGCTTAATTTGAGTTCTGCCAGAGTCACTCAGCTCCTGACCTCATTACAATCTTGGTCCAAACCATGGACAAAAGAGCTGAATTCCAGAGGTGATGTAAGAGTGACTGCCCTTAACATCAAGGCTGCATTTGACTGAGTCATCATACCCCCTGGGACCATTTTAGAATGAGGAATTTTGGAACAACATAACCAGTCCATCAGTTATCTCTGCAGCGACTTCATTTAGAACCCTTGGATGTAAACCATTGGGTCCTGGGTATTTTAATGCCTCAAGTTTCTCTGATATTTTGTGTCTGTTGATATTAATTACCTTAAGGAGCCCAAGGGGCTCACTTGGTACCAATCCTATCTCTGAGCAGGAAGACCCAGGTTCAAGTACCACTCCAGTACTTGTTAGCCACAGAAGGAGTATTAACATCTTGCTTTGAGCCCCATGAATCACCCTGTAAAATCCTTTGCACACCACACCATCCTCCAAGAGAGGAAAGAGTGTGAAGATACCCAAAATAAACAATTACTGTAAGTTCCTCACTCTAATTATCCCCTTGGTTACCCTCCATTTCTTTTATGTAATTTGTGTCCCCTACTTTGATGAGTGACAAAATATTTGTTTGATGACAAGGGTTGTTAAAAGTACTTTGGTTGCCGAAACACTGGCTCGTGGAGGCAATGGATATGGGATTCTGTCAAGTATGTCAAGTGAGATTCTATACAATGGGCATGTTGAAGATAGAAGTATAACAGTGGTAAAAGAGATTACTGGAGAACTATGAATTTAGAATCAGAAACAGCTCTACATAATTGCCAATGGTACAACTGAGTCATCAAATAGTTTTATCAGATTTTTGCCGCGTCTCACTGGCAGCATTAATATCAGGTGAAAGCTGGGCTGAAAGATCCTCTTCCTTTTCACTTGCGCTGGACAAAATGTACAATATTTGGCAAAACTATCCAGTTAGTGTTCTAAATACGATTTGTTAAGGAAGGCACTGAACTGCAAAGTAGTTTTTGGTGCTTAAAACAACAACTTGTATTAATCACAGAATTGTTACAGCACATGAGGCCATTCGGCTCATCATGTCCGCAACAGCACTCTGAATGAACAATTCACCTAGTGCCCTTTTCCTGCCTTCCTCCCGGATCCCTGCAGATTGTTTATTTACAAATAATCATCTAATTCCCTCTTGAATGCCTCTATTGAACCTGCCTCCATCACACTCTCAGGCAGTGCATTCCAGATCCTGACCACTTGCTCTGATAAAGCTTTTACTTTTGCCAATTAATTTAATTCTATACCCTTTCATTCTCAATCCTTTCACGAGTGGGAACAGTTTCTCACTATCTACTCGGGCCAGACCCCTGATTTTGAATACCTCTATCAAATCTCCTCTCAGCCTTTTCTCAAGGAAAAGGTCCCAATCTCTCCACTCTTACTTCATAATGAAGTTCTTCATCCCCGGAACCATTCTCATAAACCTCTTTTGCACTCTCCAAAATGTGTTCACAATTTTCCTAAAATGTGGCGCTTAAGGCTGTGTGCAATTTTCCAGCTGAGGTCTAACTAGTGTCTTGTACAAGTTCAACATAAACTCCTTGCTCTTGTACTCTAGCCCCTATTAATAAAACCAAGGATACTGTACACACTTTATTCACTGATCTCTCAACCAGTCTTTCCACCTTCAATGACTTAGGCTCCCACATCACCTTTAAAGCAGTACCCTTTATATTGTCTCTCCATGTTCTTCCAACCAAAATGTATCATCTCACATTTCTCCGCACTGAATTTCATCTGCCACCTATCTGCCCATCCCACCAATTTGTCTGTGTTTTTGAAATTCTGTGCTGTCCTCCTCACAGATTACAATGTTTCCAAGTTCTGTATTCAGCGCAAATTTTGAAATTGTTCCATGTACACCAAGGTCTAGATCATTAATATATATCAGGAAATGAAAGGGTCCCAATACCGATCCATGGGAACTCCACTACAAGCCTTCTTCCAGATCAAAAAACATCCGTTAACCATTTCTCAACACTCAGCCAATTTTGTATCAATGTTGCTATTGTCTCTTTTATTCCAAGAACTCTATTTTGCAATTATTTACAATATACGTTAATGACTCGGATGAGGGAAGTGAATGTACTATCGCCGAGTTTGCGGATGACACAAAAATGGGTGGGAAGGCAAGTGGTGAGGATGACACAAGGTCTACAAAGGGATATAGACAGGGTAAGTGAGTGGACAAAAACTTGGCAGATGGAATATAATGTTGGAAAATGTGAGATTATACACTTTGGCAGGAAGAATAGAGGAGCTGAATATTATTTAAATGAAGAAAGACTGCAAATGGCTGCAGCAGTCCTCGTGCATGAATCCCAAAAAGCTAACACACAAGTTCAACAGGTAATTGGGAAGGCAAATGGAATGTTGGCCTTTATTTCAAAGGGAATGGAATATGACAATAGGGAAGTCTTGCTAAAACTATACAAGGCACTAGTTAGACCACTTCTAAAATACCGTGAACAATTTTGGTCCCCTTATCTAAGGAAAGGTATATTGGCATTGGAGGCAGTCCAAAGAAGGTTCACAAGTTTGATCCCAGGTATGGAGGGGTTTTCTTAGGAGGAGAGGTTGAATAGGTTGGGCCTGTACTCATTGGAGTTTAGAAGAATGAGAGGCGATCTTATCGAAACACATAAGATTCTTAGGGGGCTTGACAGGGTAGATGCCGAGAGGTTGTTTCCCCTTGTGGGGGAGTCTAGGACCAGAGGACATAATCTCAGAATAAGTTTAAAACAGAGATGAGGAGGGATTTCTTCTCTCAGGGGGCAGTCAATCTGTGGAATTCTTTACCGCAGAGGGCTGTAGAGGCTGGGTTGTTAAGTATATTCAAGGCTGAGAAAGACAGATTTTTAATCAGTAAGGGAATCAAGGGTTATGGGGACAAGGCAGGAAAGTGGAGTTGAGGATTATCAAATCAACCATGATCTTACTGAATGGTGGAACAGACTCGATGGGCCGAATGGCCTACTTCTGCTCCTGTGTCTTGTGGTCTCACACGTTTGTTATGCGGCACTGTATCAAATGCCTTTTGGAAGTCCATGTACACCACATCAACTGAATTGCCCTCATCAACCTTCACTATTACCTCTTCAAAAAAAAGTCCTGCAAGTTAATTAAACACTATTTTCCTTTAAGAAATCCATGCTAGCTGACTCTCCTTCATCGACGGACATTTGTGCATGGGATTATTAATTCTGTCCCAAAATTATAGTTTCCAGAAGTTTCCCACCACCGAAATTAAACTGAGGTCTATAGTTGTTGGGCTTATCCTTACTCCCTTTTTTGAACAAGGGCACAATGTAATTCTCCAGTCCTCTGGCACCACCTAAGTCTAAGGAAGACTTGAAAATTATGGCCAGTGCCTCCGCAATTTCCACACTCATTTCCCTCATTATCCTTGGATGCACCTCATCCAGTCCCAGTGCCTTGTCCACTTTAAGTACAGGCAGCCTATCCAAACCACCATATCAATTTTTAACTCTTCTGGTGACCGAATTTCCTCCTCTTTCCCCCATGACCTGAGCAGCATCTGCTTCCTTGGTAAAGACAGGTGCAAAGTATTCATTTAATACCTCAGCCATGCTCCGTTTCCATGTGTACATCCCCCTTTTGGTCCCTAATCAGCCCTACTCCACCTGTTACCACCTCTTTACTATTTATAAAGCCTATGGGAAAGTTTGGGATTCCCGTTTATGTTCATTGCCAGTCCCTTTTCATACTCCTTTTTTGCTTCGCTTATCTGCTTTTTCACCTCCCTTCTTCAGCCTGGTTCACAATTGTATTTTCTACTTGTGTTAGGACGTGGCAGAAGATATGTGGCAGGTAGACCAAATCCTCAAGGGAAACTTGGTTGCGCTATCACAACAGTTTTGCAACTTGCATTTATTACGAGAAATGTGCACTGCATTCAGAAGTAATAAGTCCACCAAGACCATTAGAGATTTTTTAAATTAAATTAAAATATAATTAACAAAATATAAAAGATTTCAAGCACACAAATTAAACTACAATTACTTACTACCATAATAACTCCCAAAATTCCTAATTAACCTGACTCCCAGTTACACTCCTTTTAAGGCAACGGTCCAAAATAAATTTTAGATTTAAAACAAACGGACACTTGATCCACTTGGCCCACCTCATTCCCAAGAACCGGGTCTAGCAGTGCCTCCTTTCTCTTTGGAGTGGACACATACTGCTGTCATAAATTCTCCTGAACACACTTTAGGAACGCTTATGCCTTTCTGTCCTTTACACTACCACTATTCCAGCTTTTTTGGATAATTAAAGTCCCCCATTTTAACTACTCTATAGTTTTTGCACCTTTCTGTAATTTCCTTGCAGATTTGTTCCTCTACATCCTTCCCACTATAGGCTACACCAGGCAATGTATTTTTGTTCCTTAGCTCTTGCCAAATTGATTCTGTCCTTGATCCATCTGGAACATCCTCTTTCTCCAACATTGCAATGCTCTCCTTAATCAATACCACCACCCCTCCCCCTTTTTCTTCCTTTTCTTTCTTTCTTGAACATCTTGAATCCAGGAATATTTAACACCCAGTCCTGCCCTTTGTCGAGTCCAGTCTCTGTTATAACCACATCAACATAATTCCACATGGCAATCTGCGCCTGTAGCTCCCCAATCTTATTTACCACACTCCGTGCATTCACATACCTGCCCTGTAACCCTGATTTAGACTATTGCTTTCTCCCTTACTCTGACCTTACCGATTAACTTACTATTCTTTATTCTAGTGCTATGTCTCTCCCAGTACTTTGTGCACCTTGGTATTCCTCTCTAATATTTTCTCCTGGTTCCCACACTCCTGTTGAGTTATTTTAAACCCTCCCAACAGGGCTAGCAAAATCCCCAGCAAGGAACTCCATCCCGGCTTGGTTCAGGTGCAACCTGTCTGGTTGTACAGGTCCAATCTCCCCAAGAGTCAATCGCAATGTCCCAAGAATCTAAAGCTCTCCCTCCTGCACCACCTGTCCAGCCACACTTTCATGTCTGATTGTCCTATTTCTGTACTCATTTGCATGTGGCACTGGGAGAAATCTGGAGATTACTAGTTTTGAGGTCCTGCTTGCTAATTTCCTACCTTGGTCCCTAAATTCTGACTGCAGGACTACGTTGTTCTTTCGACGTATGTCATCAATACCAATATGGACCATGACTGCTAGCTGTCCATCCTTCCCCCCTCAGGGTGCTCTGCAGCCACTCAGTGACATCCTTGACCCTGGTAACCAGAGAGCCGATGACGCCTATCTGTTCCCCTTACTATCGATCACCTATCACTATTGCTCTTCTAGACGTTCTAGTACCCCCCTGTGCAGATGAACTTCCCATGGTGCCATGGACTTGGCTCTGGCCACAGTCCCCAGATGAATTATCACTCTCATCAGTATTCAGAACTGAATACTGGCTGGAGAGTGGGATGCACTCAAGGGATTCCTGCACTACCTGCCCGTTTCTTTTTGACTGTCTGGTTGTCATCCATTCCCTCTCTCCCTGCATACTCTTAAGCTGTGAGGTGACCACATCTGTAAATGTGCTATCCATGTAACTCAAAGCTTCACGGATGCATCAGTGTGACACTAGCTGCTGGTCAAGTTCCGAAGTCCAGAGCTCAAACTGCTGCAACTGACGACACCTTCCTGCACAAATGGTTGTCCAGGACATGGGAAATGTCCTGCGGTTCCCATGTCGCACAGCATGTGCACTCGAGTTGGAGCAGCCCTGCCATTCCTTTCGTTCACCTTGTTATTGCTAAAAAAAACCTTACCAATACTAATACACTTCCTAGTACTGATAAATCCTACTAACACTTAACACGTTATTGTTATAGTAAACCTTACTTAAAAGATAAATGAAAACATGCAGCAGCTACTCACTTGTTCCTTATTAGTACTTAACATTTTTATTATTTTTAACCTTCTAGTTGTTGAGACTCAGTCTCTAAACAGCAATATTCACCAGCCAATCAATTTGAGTTTCCTGTGGTGTCACACCTCAATTTCTGTTTCCAAACTCAACTCTGACACTCCTCAGGTGGCCGCTGGCCCCCTCCGCTCTCAGGGCCCTCACTGCTGGCCCCCTCCGCTCTCGGGGCCCTCACTGCTGGCCCCCTCCGCTCTCGGGGCCCTCACTGCTGGCCCCCTCCGCTCTCGGGGCACTCACCATGGGCCCTTGCTGCTGGCCCCATCCACTCTCTGAGCCCTCATTACTTCTCACATTGTTTTTGTAGCACCTCTGCTCTTAGTGTCTTTAATGTAATAAAGCATTGCAAGGCTCTTCTGAGAAGTGTTATCAGATTAAATTTGACACCGAACCACATCCAGATATATTTAGTCAGATGACATAAAGGTTGATTAAAGTGATAAGTTGTACGGACCATCTTAAAAGTAGAGGTAGAGAGACAGCGTGGGAGGGAATTCCAGAGTTTAAGACCAATGCAGTTAAGAGCTAATGATAAAGTCAAAGAAATTGGCAATGGACGAATGTCAGAGATCTCAGTTGTAGGTTTGGAGGACGTTACAGAAGTAGGGAGAGGCAAGGCCATGGAAGGTTTTGAACACAAGAATGAGAATTTTAAGATTGAGGCTGGACCAGGGAATCAATGTAAGTCAGTGAGCACAAGGATGATGGATAAGTGTGGCTTGATGTGAGGAAGGATATAGGCAGCAGAGTTTACGTTGAGCTCAAATTCGCTAAGTGTGATAGGTGGGAGGCTGGCCACAAGAGCATTGAAACAGTCAAGTCTGGAAGCAACGAGGGCATGGATGATGCTTTCAGCAGCAGATGAGCTGAGGCAGGAGCATAGCCAGGCACTATTACAGAGGTGGAAGTCAGTGGCTTGGTGATATGGAAGATATAGATCAGATGAGGTTGTAAACAATCTGGTTGTGCCTCAGACATTGACCAGGGAAAAGGTGGAGTTAGTGGCTAGGGAACAGAATTTGTGACAGGGGCTAACTGGAAAAAAAAATTCTGCTTATCTAACACTCAATGACAGGCAGCAGTGTATTAAATCAGTGTCAGTGGAGGGGTTGAGAAAGGTAGTGATGAAGAATAGCTTGGTGTCATCAATATTAAATGTGGAATCTAACATTGTGTTTTTGGATGATATCACTAAGGGATAGCATGTAGATGACAGAATAGATCCTTTGGGATGAAATGATCTTGCATGTTATTCTGACTGCTACAAAACATATGATTGAAAGGCCTGAGCTGAATCTGGACAATATGGGCTCAGCCACTATTGATGATGCATCTGCCATGATCAGATGAAATTCCGACTTCACTGCAGCACTGACAAAATATCTAAGTGAGATTGGGAGCGCACAGCAGGTCTCTGGGCTCCTTTCGCGGCACAATTCACCAAAAGAATCTCTCAGATGGCAGCTGCTAATTTGTTGAAAAGTGAGGTCAAAACTGTAATACACATCATCAATTTTCTCCAATCCAATGTACTAAATCATCAGGCAGTTTCTGTGAAAGAGACGGAGGGCCCTTTATCTGGTAATGGTGCATTGATTCAGGACAAGTTCATCTCACTGCTGCAGTGACTTTCCTGAAAAGAATGTAACCTGAACAGTTTCTTGCAAGTTGAAGATAAAGCTTGGGCATGTGATTTGCTCTCTCTCACCAATATCAAGTCACTGGAAGAAATGAAACATGAAACTGCAGGGAAAAGGAGATGGAATTTCAAGCAAAACCCAAACTGTTCTTTTGGCAAATGAAATTGCAAACAATATGCAGCTGCCTTTAATTTTGCAAGACTGTTACACTGCTGGGTTTCAAAATTTCATGGAAAATTTAGGAAGTGATCTGCGGATTTTAATGGTTTTGGTCTAGTCTTTCAGGTCATGAAAGGCTCATTCCATTCTAACGTTAGGAATCTGCAGAAAATATTGTGAAGCTGTTACAGATGTGGACTGAAGAAAAATGTGCTGATGTTGCAAAGACTATGGGGAAACAACAGGGAGTGGGACTAATTGATAGGTCTTTCAAGATTATGAGCATAATTACGATGAGCAGATTGACCTCCTGTGTGATTCTATGATTATAAAGTGTATACGTAACTGAAAATGATTTTGTGTAGTAAAAATGTGGCTGAGGGAGAACGTCTGGGATTGAGGACTACCATCACTGCACTCGACTTCTCCCTCCAGCAGCACCGCCATACCCTTTTACAAAGCTGCGCGTGCCCCCAGTTTCATTTTATTTTTCGTCTCATCCAAGGCCTCAACAAGAAACTTTGTCTCTTTCTTTCAGGTGCGAAGGAACGCAAGCTGCAACAACTCATCAACACCAACACCCATCCAGGACCCTCCATCCCTGCCTGCCCCTCTGTCCCCATCCCGTCTTCCAATCCCAGCCCCAGCCATGTATTCACCATACCCCATAACCTTCCCCTCTCCAATGCTGAACGTTCAGTGCTCAGCAAAGGACTTGGTTTCATGCCCTTACGCCCTCACCTCAATGAATTTCAGGCTCGGCACGATGCTGAACTCTTTTTCTGCCATCTCCGTCTCCGGGCTCACTTCTTTGGGCAGGAGTCCTCTCCCCATTCAACGGATCCTTTCACCCACCTCCAATATTCTCCTTCCACCTGGACCCCTCCCCCTGGATTCTTACCTTCTCTTGATCTTTTCATTGAGAACTGTCGGCGTGACATTAGTCGTCTCAATTTCTCTGTTCCTCTCACCCATTCCAACCTGTCTCTCTCTGAACTTGCTGCACTCCGTTCTCTCAGGTCCAACCCTGACATTGTCATCAAACCCGCTGACAAGGGTGGTGCTGTTGTTGACTGGCGCACTGACCTCTACATCGCAGAGGCTGAGCGTCAACTCGCAGACACTTCCTCCTACCTCTCCCTGGACCATGACCCCACCACTGAACATCAAGCCAGGACTGTCACTGACCTCACCTCCTCTGGAGATCTTCCTCTAACCCGATAGTCTTCCAACCTCGGACGACCCACTTCTACCTCCTACCAAAATCCACAAACAGGACTGTCCGGGCAGACCGATCGTGTCAGCCTGTTCCTGCCCCACAGAACTCATTTCTCACTATCCTGACTCCATTCTCTCTATCCTTGTCCAGTCCCTGGAATCCGTGATTCTTCTGACACCCTACATCATATCAACAATTTCCAGTTCCCTGGCCCCAACCGCTTCCTCTTCACCATGGACATCCAATCCCACTACACCTCCATCCCCCACCAGGATGGTCTGATGGCTCTCCGCTTCTTCCTCGAACAGAGGCCCGAACAATCCCCATCCACCACTACTCTCCGTCTAGCTAAACTTGTTCTCATACTGAACAATTTCTCCTTAAACTCCTCTCACTTCCTCCAAATAAAAGGTGTGGCTATGGGTACCTGCATGGGCCCCAGCTATGCCTGTCTCTTTATGGGGTATGTGGAACATTCCTTGTTCCAGTCCTCCTCCGGCCCCCTCCCACAACTCTTTCTCCGGTACATCGATGATTACTTCGATGCTGCTTCATGCTCTTGTCTGGACCCGGAAAATTTTATTAATTTTGCTTCCAATTTCCACCCCTCCATCATTTTCACACGGTCCATCTCTGACACTTCCCTTCCCTTTCTTGACCTCTCCGTCTCTATTTCTGGTGATAGACTGTCCACCAATATCCATTACAAGCCTACCGATTCCCACAGCTACCTCAACTGCAACTCCTCACACCCCGCTTCCTGTAAGGACTCCATCCCATTCTCTCAGTTCCTTCGTCTCCGTCGCATCTGTTCTGATGATGCCACTTTCAAAAACAGTTCCTCTGACATGTCCTCCTTCTTCCTTAACCGAGGTTTTCCACACACGGTGATTGACAGGGCCCTCAACCGTGTCCGGCTCATCTCCCGCGCATCCGCCCTCACACCTTCTTCTCCCTCACAAAACATGATAGGGTCCCCCTTGTTCTCACTTATCATCCCACCAGCCTCCGCATTCAAAGGATCATCCTCCGCCATTTCCACCAACTCCAGCATGATCACACCACCAAACACATCTTCCCTTCACCCCCCCGGCGGCATTCCATAGGGATCGTTCCCTCCGGGACACCCTGGTCCACTCCTCCATTACCCCCTACACCTCAACCCCCTCCCACGGCACCTTCCCATGCAAATGCAGAAGATGCAACAGCTGCCCCTTTACTTCCCCTCTCCTCACCGTCTAAGGGCCCAGACACTCATTTCAAGTGAAGCAGCATTTCACTTCATTTCCCTCAATTTATTCTACTGCAGTTGTTGCTCCCAATGCGGTTTCCTCTACATTGGAGAGGCCAAACGTAGACTGGGTGACTGCTTTGCAGAACACCTTCGGTCTGTCCGCAAGCATTACCCAGTCCTCCCTGTCCCTTGCCATTTCAACACTCCACCCTGCTCTCATGCCCACATGTCCGTCCTTGGCTTGCTGCATTGTTCCAGTGAAGCTCAACGCAAACTGGAGGAACAGCACCTCATCTTCCGACTAGGCAATTTACAGCCTTCCGGACTGAATATTGAGTTCAATAATTTTAGATCATGAACTCTCTCCTCCACCTCCACCCCCTTTCTGATTTTTCCCCCTCCTTTTTGTTTTTTCCAATAATTTATATAGATTTTTCTTTTCCCACCTATTTCCATTATTTTTAAATATATTTCCATCCATTGTTTTATCTCTACCTTTTAGCCTTTTTCGATTCCTTCACCCCACCCCCACTAGGGCTATCTATACCTTGTTGTCCCGCTTTCTACCCTTAATTAGCACATTCCTTTAGATAATATCACCACCTTCAACACCTCTTTGTCCTTTTGTCGGTGACATCTTTTGGTTATCTCCACCTATCACTGGCCCTCTATCCAGCTCTCTTGTCCCAACCACCGCCACCCCCCTGCCCTTAAACCAGCTTATATTTCACCCCTTTTCTATTTTTCCTTAGTTCTGTTGAAGAGTCATGCGGACTCGAAACATTAACTGTATTCCTCTCCACAGATGCTGCCAGACCTGCTGAGTTTTTCCAGGTATTTTTGTTTTTGTTTTCGATTTCCAGCATCCGCAGTTTTTTGCTTTTATCTGGTTCAGTTCAGCTTGGCTTGTGTGTCAACATTCTTAGTGATCATTCTGACGAAATCCAATTGTCACTCACAACTGCTCAACAGGCACCACTAATAAGTCTGCTAAATTGATATCAGAATTCCAGTACCGAAGAAATCACACTGGACTCAAAATATTGACTGTTTCTTTCTCCACAGATGCTGCCAGATGCTCAATTCTTCCAGCAGTTTGTTATTATTTCAGAATTCCAAATACTGGTGAAGAAACTGCTATGTTTCACACTGAATGATGGCAGCTGTTAGTTAGGTATTTACCTATATTGCGAGTGTAGTTTCCTATTAAAATTAGCATGTGGCTAAAACGCTGTTGCAGTGTTCACATAACTGAGTGGCTACTCAGTGATCTCTATCGGTCAACAGTGATACCCAAATCACAAAGCCCATTCTGTGCATTTACATCACACTATTGCCCACAATAAAACAGGAGCCCTAACTATACAAGTCGCTCCCAAACTCCAAAAACAGCAGCCAGAATATATCAAAATGTACAACAACAAAAGAGCAGATAAATCGCAGGTCTCAACTCTGTTATCCCAGAACCATACACAAGTGCCTCCCGTTTCCTCTACAGTTTACACAGATTTTACATTTATCTCATTCTAACCTGTGTAAATTGTAATGCTCTGAAGACATTGGATAGGAGTAGGCATCAAAGCCCAAAGACACATTCTGGCTCACTTAACTGTGGAACTGGGAGTTAAGCTCCCTACAACTTTGCTGCTTTGATCACTTCCCCACATTCTGCCCCCAAACCTAGAACAGGAGTTCTTAACCCTTTTTGCTTCTGACACTCCCTCTCCCAAGGTTACATTTTCACATACTCCCTGTAACACAGGCTTCCTTCTCAATATCGATTGTCAACCACGAGCCCCTGGCAATGGCAGTTTAATCAATTGACTCTGTGAAGAACTGCTACGGACAAGCAGTGGTCAGCCGAATAAATAGCGAAAGGTGAAGTCAACAAAACATGCTGACACATGCACCAACACTCTTTGATTAATTCTTGGCCTGTTTATCCTACAAACCACACAAACTCCATTGACCTGTTGCTCCAGTTACTAGATTTAAACATGGTGGTAGGAGAGTAGGTGCCACGCAGCCTGCTAGGAATGAACTCACTGCCAATTGTCACTAACGAATCTGGCTTAGAAACAGGGAAACGGTCTCCTCTCCTCCAACATGAGCAGCACACTTGCCCAACCTCACGGGTGCATCTTTTGGAGATGGGTTAAAAAGTCAATTTTGAAGTCTCATACTAAATTAAAAAGGGGCACTGTAATAGCGGGAATGTGTTGAGAGTAAATGAATTGCCACATTTTCGACATTACTACATTTCAAGAAAAAGTATTTCATCGGCTGTAAAGTGCATTGGGACATCATGAAAGGTGGTATGTAAATACAAGTTTTTCTTTTTACCTGGGCACCAGTCACTGAGATTCCCCAATACCTTGGCAGCAATCACGGAGATTCCTGATACCCAGGTGCCATCACTATAATTCAATACCCTGGTAACGTATTGAAATTCACCCCAATACCCTGGTACCATCACATGCAAATCTATGTCTGAGGTTTGGTTTTGCAATGTATTTAAAACACAATGCACGCTCATTAGGAAAGGACAAGCAGGCTGTGCAGTCATGAGTTCTTACTCGAGCACTGATGTCTCCACGACAACTATATCAACAACTCCTTTAACCCACAGTTCCAAACAAAAACACATCTTTCACAGCACATCTGTGACTGCTGCACAAACAGGAAATAAAGTGAACAAAAGAATATTACATCACTCTAGCAAAAGCTGAAAACAACTTGAATTATAAAGTAGTTCTCTAATAAGAGTCCATGTTCCTCATAACCCTCACCCCAAGCTTTGGAGACTGACCCATGAGCAAGAAAGATTGCCTCCATCACATTACCAATGCAATCTCCCAGCCCATAGGACTTGGAATTTTAATATAATCTCTGTCCATCTCTACCAACAGCTCTTTTTAGCACCGAAGGAATGGTTGATGAAGCTGAAGCAAGCTCAGGGATGTCCTGCTGTTAATATTCACTTTCCCTAAGCAGTGGCAAGAAAAGCATATATAGTGAAGGGCAGGGAGAAACAAAGCAGCATAGACATATGATGCAAAAGATTAAAACGTCTCACCCAAAGGAGTGAGGAATGTACTTCCAAAAGCCAGGTCCATCCTGACACTCCGCTATGGTGATGAATTTATCTGTCAATTCATACTCTGCATGTCACCACTGTGGCTCTAATTCAGAAAGAAATCAGCACCACACAGCACAGAATTTTACTGACATGCTCAGCATTCTCACTGCCATCACCATGATCAGTTCAACTCACACTTACACCTTCAGGTAATGTTAAACTGGTGTTGGAAACAAAGGTGGAAACTAAATGGATATGAAATCGGTTACAGATCCTTCGTGAGACACGAGGGAAGGTTCAAGACAGGAAATAATAAATGATTGTTAGAAGCTCCAATTCCAATTTGAGCATCAGTGTAAATAACTAATTTTTTTCTGTAGAATTCAGAAATTGGATTAGTTGGGATGTGAAGTGCTCACATTCAATAAAGGGGTTGAGAAGCTTGAAGCTCCTGTGCTGAAATGCCTCATCAACATTGCCTCATACTACTTTTCTACAAAGCCTTGGCTGGGATAGTTTAGTAAAATTACTCACGTTTCTGCCAATGGCTGTAGTTCAGTGCAGCACCTTGCTGGAAGACCATGTAAGATCCATGGAACAATGGAGGATGGCACCATGCCTACAATATACTAAGCTGGCTATAAAGTCAATAGCCTCAAGGTAAGAATCAAGATTCATGCCCCCAAAGAGGGCAAAGGGAAAGAAACAAGTAATTTCAATAGCCAATCATCCTGAAACAGAGCTATGGTAAGATAAAGGAAACCAAGCAGGTCAAGTTTTCTTTCCTATGAGATTGCCAGTGCAAGGAGTAGCAAGGAAGGCAGGCAGGAAGGAAAAAATCTGACAACTAGTCAGCCACAAAGACACAATTGTAAAATAAGATAGAAATTTGATTTACTTTTACCTAGTTTCAAGAACTGGAGTTTAAAATGCAGGCTACTCTGCTAAATATGTCCTAGTGTACTAGACTAAAAAAATCAAGATAGACTCTGTCCATGTGAATCTGGGAGGATTTCAGTGTACAGATTAGCTAATAAAGGAACTCTTTTGATGCTTAAGATGTTAATACATGCAGCTTCTGATGTAATTGCTAGTTGCAATCACAGGTGAACACTATTGGTTAAAAATGCAAAAAAGTAAATGTTGTAGACCAAGGTTTACCAAGGTATTTGATTTGTTTGGCTGCAACAAGAATTCAAAGAAATTCAACGGGATAAATATCACAGTCTAGCAAGAGCACAGCAAACTCTACAAGTGTTTGTGGTTCATTTACTCAATTTATTCACAACTCATCCTGTAAGATACGCTATTTGATTTTGGATTATGAACTGAATCAGTTCAGCTCATAGAAACTATTCATTCTAAGAGACTGAAAAAGGGTCAGCTTTTTGGAAAGGGGTTATCAATCCCTTGAGGCCTGATTTCCGTTCATTCACATAGCTCTTGCCTAAGCTTTCACTTGTATGGATCACGGTCTAAATTGGTAGGAAAAGTCAGCAATTGAACAAGTTCATTAATCAAAAGTAAAAGGCACAGGTTTCAGTTCAGATAATGTAAATTATGTTAACGTAAATAGTTGTTAAACTATGAGTAAAGAACATTGTAACAAGTAGCAGTGACTGTCACAGGACTGGAGAGACAGGCCTTGCTGCCATATGAATCTCTATGAAATTTGATTTGGTTACTACTAGCCAAAAGCACATGATTTTTTAAAAATCAACACCCTATTCTTGAAAGAAAAGCGAGCAATTGGAAGCATTTCTGCTTTTCATGAAAATTCCCTGTTTAATTGTTGGTTGATAAAATACGCCAGCTGCACATTCCAGTCCTGCGCCAACATGATCCTATTCCAAAGGTACAGAGGCCGTTACAGTCAGTCCACAAATTGCTAAGCAATCATTCAAAAATGAACTCCAAACCACCAAAAGAAATGTGTTTTTAATAGAAACACAGAAAATAGGTGGAGTAGGTCATTCAGCCCTTCGAGCCTGCCATTCAATACAATCATGGCTAATCCTCCATCTCAATGCCACACTCCTACGCTCTTCCCCATATCCCTTGACGCCTTTAGAGTCCATAAATCTATTTAATTCTTAAATGCATTCAGTGACTTGGCCTCCACAGCCTCTGTGGCAGAGAATTCCATTGGTTCACCACCGTCTGAGGGAGGATGTTTCTCCTCATCTCAGTCCTAAATGGTCTACCCCGCATCCTGAGACTGAGGCCCCTTGTTCTAGACATCCCCAGCCAGGGAAAACATCCTCCCTGCATCCAGTCTGTCCAGCCCTGTCAGACTTTTATATGTTTCAATGAGGTCCCCTCTCATTCCTCTAAAATCCAGTGAATACCCAATCTCTCCTCATATGAGAATCCTGTCATCTTAGGAATCAGTCTGGTGAACCTTCACTGCACTCCCTCTATGGCAAGTATATCCTTTCTTAGGTATGGAGACCAAAACTCCACACAAAACTACAGATGTGGTCGCACCAAGGCCCTGTACAGCTGCAGTAAGACATTTTTGCTCCTGTATTCAAGTCCTCGAACAAAGGCCAACATACGATTTGTCTTCTTAGCTGCTTGCTGCACCTGCATGCTTGCTTTCAGTGACTGGTGTACAAGGACACCCAGGTCCCTCTGTACATCACCATTTCCCAATCTATCACCATTTAAATAATACTCTGCCATTCTGCTTTTCCTACCAAAGTAGATAACTTCACACTTATCCATGTTATCCTGCATCTGCCATGTATTTGCCCACTCACTCAACCTGACTAAATCGTCTTAAAGCTTCTTAACACCCTCGTCATCGCTCACATTCCCATCAAGTTTAGTGTCGTCAGCAAACTTGTAAATATTACATTTGGTTCCCTCATCCAAATCATTGATATATATTGAGGCTAGCTAGAGTCCCAAGTACTAATTCCTGCGATACCCCACTAGTCACCTGCCACTCTGAAAAAGACCCATTTATTCCTATTCTGTTTCCTGTCTGCTAACCACTTCTCAATCCATGCCAATATATTACCTCCAATCTCATGTGCTTTGATTTTACAGACTAACCTCCTTTGTAGGACTTTCTCAAAAGCTTTCTGAAAATCCCAATACACCACATCCACAGGTTCTCCCTTATCTATTCTGCTAGTTACATCCTCAAAGAGCTCCAGTAGGTTTCTCAAACTGGATTTCCCTTTCATAAATCTATGTTGACTTTGTCTAATCCCTTTGATATTTTCTAAATGTCCTGTTATCAAATCCTTTAGAACAGATTCTAGCATTTTCCCTCCAACTGAGGTTAGGCTAACCGGTCTGTGATTCGCTGTTTTCTCCCTCCTTTCCTTTTTTAATAGTGGGGTTACATTTGCCACCCTCCAATCTGCCAGGACTGTTCCAGAATCTATAGAATTTTGGAAGATGACAAGCAATGCATCCACTATTTCCATGGCCACCTCCTTTAGTACCCTGGGATGTAGATTATCAGGCCCTGGGGATTTATAGGCTTTCAGTTCCATTAATTCCTCCAACACTATTGTTTCAGTAATACTAATTTCCTTCAATTCCTCTGTCTCACTAGACCCTTGGTTCCCTAATAATTCTGGGAAATTATTTGTTTCTTCCCGTGAAGACAAAACTAAAGTAGTTGTTTAATTGCTCTGCCATTTCCTTGTTTCTATTATAAATTCTCCTGTTTCAGACTGTAAGGGACCTACATTTATCTTCACTATTTTTTTTCTTATTACATACTTACAGAAGTTTTCACAACCTGCTTTTATGTTCCTTGCAAGTTTACTCTCATACTTTATTTTCCCCTCTTAATCAATCTCTTGGTCCTCCTTTGTTGAATTCTAAACTGCTCCCAATCCTCAGGCTTGCTACTTTTTCTAGCAACTATTTTTTTTACCCCTTTTTAGATTTAATACTGTTCGTAATTTATTTTGTTAGCCATAGTTGGGCTGCTTTTCCTGTTGTGTTTTTGCACCAGAAAGGATTAAAACACCGTATACATTCATTCCTTAAATATTAGCCATTGTCTATCCACCGCCATGCCTTTTAATGAAGTTCCCCAATCTATCTTGGCCAACTCACATCTCATACCTTCATAATTTCCTTTGTTTAAATTTAGGAACGTAGTTTCAGATTGGACTACTTCACTTTCCATCCTAATGAAGAATTCTATCGTATTATGGTCTCTCTTCCCTAAAGGGAACAAGATTATTAATTAAATCCTTCTCATTGCACAATACCAAATCTAGGATAGCCTGTTCCCTAGTTGAGTTCCTAGTCAAAAAAAAAATCTCGTACATACTCCAGGAGTTCATTCGCCACAGTATTAATGCATATTTGGTTTGCCTAGTCTATATGTAGATTAGAGCCACACATGATTACTGTAGCACCCTTGTTACATGCATCTCTAATTTCCTTTACTGCCGTCCCCTACCTCATCACTACTGTTTGGAGGCCTATAGACAACTCCCACTAATCTTTTCCACCCTTTGTTGCTTCTTAGCTCCACCCTCAGCTGATTCTACATCTAGATTTTCTGAGCCAATTCATCTCTCACTGATTTCATCCTTAACTAACAAGCCATGCCACCTCCTTTTCCTTTTTGCTTGTCCGTTCTAAACAGAGTAGCCTTGGATATTCAGTTCTAAGCCTTGGTCACCCTGCAGCCATGTATCTATAATCGGAATTAGATCGTACCTGTTTACATCAATTTGCGCTGTTAATTCTTCTACTTTATTACGAATGATCTTTGCATTCAGGTACAGTGCCTTTAGACGTGTCTTAACATTTTTACATATTATCTTTTATATCATGGCCCTATTTGCTGCTAGCCCTTATTTGCTCTGCCTTCCACTTGTGCTTTCTACTTTTCTATCTTGCATTCCCATCTTTGTGTCTTCCCCTTCAAGATCCCATCCCACTGCCAATCTAGTTTCAACCCTCTCCCACAGTACTAGCGAATATCCCTGCGAGGATATTGGTCCTGAACCTGCTGACGTACAATCCATCCAGCTTGTACAGGTCCCAGCTTCTGGAAAATTGGTCTCAATGCCTTAGGAATCTAAAACCCTCCCGCCTACAGCATCTCTCCAGGGACACATTCATCTGGTTTATTCTACTTTTCCTGATCTCGCTAGTGCATGGCACTGAGAGTAATCCTGAGATTGCTATCTTTGAAGTCCTGCTTTTTAATTTATTTCCCAGCTTTCAAGACCCCATCCTTCTTTTTTACCTATGTTGTTGGTACCAAAATGGACCACAACTTCTGGCTGATCACCCTCCCCCTTCAGAATTTCCTGCAGCTGCTCAATGACATCCTTGACCCTGGCACTAGGGGGGCAACATATCATCCTGGTGTCACATCTGTGGCCACAGGAACATCTATCAGTTCCCCTTACGATAGAATCCTCCTATTATTATTTCCCTCCCACTCTTTTCTCTCCTCTCTGTGCAACTGAGCCATTTGTGGTGCCACAGACTTGGTTCTTGCTGCATTCCCCTGAGAAACTAATCTCCCCCAGCAGTATCCAAAATGGAAAATCTGTTAGGGAGGAAAATGGACCCTGGGACTCCTGCACTATCTTCCTAGTGCTTTTACTCTGCCTAGCGGTCACCCATTCCCTTTCTGCCTGTGCACACTTTACCTGTGGTGAGACCACCTGAAGTGCTATCCACGAAGATCTCGTCCTTACAGATGCTCCACAGCGACTGCAGGCACAGCTCCATCTCTGAAAAATGGATCTCCAGTAACTGCAGCTGGAGACACTTCCTGCATACTTGGTCACCCTGGACACTGGGAGTGTCCCCGACTTCCCACATCGCACAGGAGGAGCATTCCACTTGGCTGAGCTGCCCTAACCTGACTTATCCTTAAATTACTCCCTTTACTTTTACTTCCTCTAGCTAAGAAAATATTACAGACAGAAGAGATACTTACCAAGTCCTACTTACCAAGGCCATCGCTCTTCTTACTAAGTTAAGGTAGAAAATGAAAGGATCCCTCCTTCCCTTGCTCACCAAACTCCAACTGAAGCAGCACAAAAGCTTTAATGCAGCCCAAAGCAGCGCTCCAGTGCAGTCAAAATCAGCACTCTAGATGGCTTGCTTTTAATAGAAGACATATGTTAAGAAATTGAATTACAAACCAGGAAACATCACATTTCCAGTGGTAACTAGGTACAGGCTACAATATTCTGATAGTTTACACACTGGTTTTCAAAATTTATAGGTCAACTTCTATCAAAACATTTTGTGGCATTAAGAAACCTCCATTAGAATGACCCTACCCATTCTTTGAAAAGTTTAGTCTTCACACACAATAAAGGCTTCCTTCATCCATCGAAGAAAAATTACAATGTCTATTTAATAAATGCACACTCAAGCATTGTTGGCCTTCAGAACAGACAAATGTTCAAAGAAAGCTTCTTTGTCACTCCAGGTAGTTGCCAGCGACCTCAAGTGCAATGAGCTCTGATAATCCTAATATTCTTATTCGTCTGATAGCCTAAACCAAGAAGATAAACTGAACTGTGCAGTGTGCTTGTCTCGTCCAAGTTTTTAGTCTTTCAAGAATGAGATGCTCTTGTTTCAAAGCAGAGAGGTACAGTACTGAGCAAATTTACAGATTCTTGTTACAACAAATGAAATGTGAGGTACTGAGACACACTGAAATTTCTGGTAGGATAGTCCAGATATGGTCCAACTTAATTCAGTTGTCAAAAATATGATGGCTTTACAATAATTGCAAGCAGCTCACAGACCTGCTGCTTGAAAATTACGGCACCAGTTTCACACACAAAACGTCAGGTTCAAATGGTCTGGCATCAATATGTTGAGGCTCAATTTTAAATTCCATGCATCAGTTAACTTGACCATCCAGGCACTGTCCAAGTCTGCCACCACAATGCACTGTCAAACTGGACTTCTACAAATGACAAGAGATAAAGGTACAAGTTCATTGCAGTACAACATACCAAGCATTATGTTTATCTCAGAATCAATCAATCCATTTTGTATTGGTCACCTTAAAGGTCAGGGCACTACTGGCATGTTTTCTCTTTGCTCCATCATCAAGCATTGCCAGGTCAGATACAACACAGCTTAGACACAAGGGAAGACTCCCTCAGCTCCAACCTCAGAAGAGTACCCTTTAATGTAGCTGAAAGCCTTTTTTCCATTTCCCATACCAGCAAATCTACAGCCTCAGCAAGCGATTACCAATTAATGCTGAATTCGGGCCAGTTTTATGGTAAGGCTCACAGCCTTGAAGAACTGAACTAACTTCATGTACTACCATTACAGACAGCAGAGGGAAATTTTCACTGCTGATTTGACCTCAGGTCCCAGAGTTAAAAGTGTCTCCTCATGAACAGCTCCTCGCATGAGGAATATCATCAAATAGGAACTTTGTAGGTCAGAGTCATTTTTGCCCTCAATCTGCTCTAAAAGGCTCGGTTTGTGTGGAGTCCAAAGGGACTGATTGATGCTAAAGCCAGAATAACCAATCCAATCTTAAAGGGATGCATTCTAGGACTGTGAGAAGGGGTTCTGGCCACAATCTTTCAGTCCTCTTTGGATATGGGGGCAGTGCCAGAGGACTGGAGGATTACAAATATGACAGTCTCATTTAAAAAAAGGAATCGGGATAAATACGACATCTAGAGGCCAGTCAAAATAATTCTGGTGATGGGAAAACTCTGAGATAATAATCCTGGACAAAATTAACTGCAGTTTGGAGAAGCATGGGCTACTGAATGAGCACAGATTTGTTAAAGGCAAATTATTTTTCCTTCGTTTGATTGTGTTCCTTGATGAGGGTGGTGTGTCTGATGTTGTATGTATGAACTTTCAAAAGACACTTGACAAAGAAGCAAATTAATAATTTGATTTTGCTAACAAATTTAGGACATATAAAACTGGTTAGGAAACAAAGTAGTTGTGAGCAATTGTTTTTCAGACTGAAGAGGGGTAAGACCACTGCTTTATTAATGATGATTGTGGGTATATAGGGCATAATTTCAGAATTTGCAGATTTTTTTTTCTATTCATTCACAGGATGTGGGCTTCACTGGCTGGCCAGCATATACTGCCCTTAAGAAGGTGAGCCATAGCAGGATTTGAACTCAGGTCACCAGAGCATTACCCTAAATCTCTGGATTACTAGTCCAGCGACATAATACAACTACGCCATCGCCTCTCCTGACATGAAACTCAGAAATATAAGTAATGAAGATAATTGTAATAGACTTCAAGATGGCACAGACTGGTGAAATGAGCAGAAACACACAAGATGAAATTTAATGCAGAGAAGTGTGAAGTAATACATTTTGATAGGAAAAATGAGAAGAGGCAATATGGACTAAATGGCAAGTTTCAAAGAGGGTACAGGAAGAGACACTTTGGGGTGTATGTATACAAACCTTTGAAGGTGACAAAACAAGTTGAGAAGGCTGTTAAAAAAAGGTTTTATTGATAAAGGACTAGAGTACAAATGTTATGTTAAACCTTTATAAAATACTGGCTCAGCCTCAGCTGGAGTATTGTATTCAATTCTAAGGGCCATAATTTAGGAAGGATGTGAAGACCTTGGAGAGGGTGCAGAAGTGATTTACTAGAATGGAGCCAAGAACGAGGGATTACAGTTATGCGGAGAGACTAGAAAAGCTAAGGCTTTTTCCCTTAGGGCAGAAAAGGAGATCTGATAGAGGTGTTCAAAATCATGAATCGTTCTGATAAAGAAAATTGTCCAAATACTTGAAGGGCAAAAAAAATTATAGGTCTATTGGCAAAGAGCAGGACTGGGACAGGATAGGATAGCTCTATCAAATAACTGTCATAGGCACGATGGGCCAAATTATTCCATGATTCTATTACAAGAACTCAGCATTGTTACAAACTCCAGGATACCACACAGTTTGAATCTCACAGCAAGCAACTAGGCTATGCTCGTTTGCAAAATTGTGCAACAACCACTATGTACAGCAAGGTCATAGCACAGCTTTTATTAAATAGAAGCAGGATTGAGAACTAAGGAAATCAGTGAAGCTCAAAAAATCATACTAATCAAATTGCCAGCAGATCAGACAAAGGCAACCAAGCATATTGGTGGCAGGACTGGGTTGGGGGGGGAGGGGGTGTAGAAGGTTGATAATAGTGCAATCTCATGCCCCGCAGACTCCAAAAAGTTTTTCCTAAAATGTCACTACCGCAGTGATTCTTACTAAAGCACTGTAATATTTAACACTAATGCTAGTATACAATCTTGTGTGCAACTAAGTTCGACATTAAACGTGCCACACAATTATATTCTTTCAGTTTGTGTCTTGGAGCTCAGTGATGTATAATATAAAGGTTCATACACAGTAGTAGAAAGTACACTCAGCCCAACTCTCTGGATATACGAAACCACCTCTTTACAGAGTGCTATGAAGGCAGTCATTAGTCTTAAAATACCCACTCTGCTTCATGCAGACTTCCAACTGTTTAAAACTGAAGCTGTTATTATAGCTGCTGACCTCATCCCTTTCTGTAAAAGCTCAACCGATATCCTCTACCATTCTCCAAAGGCGTTATGTGCAATAAGTACATTGGTGCCACCTTTCATTTGTGCAACTCCTTGGTCTAATAGGTCAGGCATAAATATCCACTATGACCAAAACAGGGGCTTTTGTCTATGGCGTTTTATCAGCGATGTATCTGGAATGGTTGGTATTTGCTTTACTGTGTGCCTGAAGTTAGCTTACTTTGTTTCACAATGCATTTGTAGGGGGCCTTGGAATGGTTTGGTACATTATAGATGTTAAATAAATATAAGTTGTTGTTGTTGATCACCTGCAATGTAACTAAATCATTTTTTTTTAAATGTGTAAATTATTCCATGTGGATATCTGACCGAACTGGCACCTTCTTGTGCCATAGCTATGTCTGGTCCAAAACACAGCTCACTGTTTCCGTGAGATCCTGAGCAGCTTTATGTTAACTAATTTTGTAATGGTACTTTTAAAATTTATCAAAGTTTTGTAGTTCTTAAACTGGCTAGTGCCAACCATTGAGAGGGCACATACTTTGAAACCCATTTTTGGTTGGAATGATAGTCTTCTGTCAAGAAGATATAATGTTATTGGAAGTTATTTTAAAATGGAATTTAGTGGTGTCTGTGTCTGTGTCTGTGTGTCTTAATTGGATTAAAGCCAGTTAGTCTAGAATCTTTGTTGTATAGAAGTAGGTTTGAAATGGTAATTAAATAAACATAGGGAAATAGAAAATAGAAGGTGAGGCGTAAAGGGAGCAATTTGCATTTTTAAATAAGCCATTCAAAAGAAGTGACATATTATACCTAACCAAGCGAAGCTCAGAAACAATGTGTTTATTTTTATCAAAACTTAATAGTATAGTATGAAAGGGTTTTATTGTTAGAAAATTTAAAAAGTTAAAAAAACCAAGTGATAATGAGAATTTGCATTCAAAGTGGAAAATACATATAAAGGAAGAAAAGGCTATTGTAAAAAGAGGGCGATTCCAAGATTAAAAGCCTCCAGCCTGTAAGCCTCAAGTCTGTCTGCAAGGACCCAGAGCTGAAAGAAACTAATTTTGAATGTGACTGTCCAGGGTCTGCTTTGCCAGGGGTCTGTTTAAATCTGTGTGTTTTATTGTTGCCTTAACAGGAGTTTAACTGAAAATCAGACTAATTAGGGAATTTTTGTAGTTATTATAGTTGTAATTTTGTAGACATATGTATGTGCTTACAATCTTGTTTGTATTAATAAATGTTTGAGACTTGGTGGTCTTATTACTACTGAATTCAAAGCTTGCATCTCGAAACATACAAATTGCAAAAATGGGTTATGACAGTTGTTTCAAGTTTCCCTCTGCGATTTGAACAACTCAGCCTTTACCATTGGCAGTGTCATAATACTGCTCAGGCACTGCTTTTACTTTAGAGAAATTCAATGCATAAACAGCCTTGCTTTCTAGTTACCGTGAGGCAACAAAAAGAAAAACAATCTAATGTATGCACCACCACAGACTCTAGCCCAGATTTTGAGGTCACCGATAAAGGAACAGTAGCCCAGAAAGATTTAGCAGGATCTCGAGTGTGGATTCCCTCATTTCAGACATCATGCAGTTTATAAAGGATTTGTGGCAACCAATAACAGGACAGATTAAGGAATTCTCACAGATAGCAAAGCAGAAGTGAAAAGCAAGGAATATAATTTACATTTAAATCATTGTACATAAACAAAATAAAGATTGAGGTGCACATATGGGATTAAGGAAGATGCTTAAACATCTAAATTAATTTTTAAAATTTTAATGCAATTTTTAGTGCAATTCCTTTTAATGGGATGAGACTCCATACTTCTAAGGTTAATCTTTCAGGGCTAAAGTGTTTATTCAATAGTAATTACGGCTTAGCATGCTGTTAAAAACTCAATTACTCTGAATTAACAAGGCGCAGCATTTTCAATTTTCACGGGACAGCATTATTTCCAGTTGTTTTTGACATCTGTTACATCACAATTTCACCCATATAACATCCTCAAGCGATATGAAAGGCACATTACAAAGTTTACACTTGCTATTTGGTCTGACCTGAAGGAAAGAGGGTAAATAAAGGTTTGAGTGGATAGTTAGGTAGAAATTGAGCATGGAAAATACCTTAAATTGAAAAATACAGGCAACCCTCAAAAGTAGGTAACTTCTTTATTCTAAGTATCCTCCCCACACACTGCAGAATATTGATCAACCAGTGCATCAGCTTGCAAGGAATACACATCAGGTTCCGTTTCTACACCTTTCTCATAAAGCAAGTGGAAATGCAAGGGAGCTAGTTTGGAAAAATCTGTGGGAGCTAAAACGAAATTACCAGGAATGTTAATACAACTTATTTCAGCTAAAGGAAGACTAAATGATCAACATGCACTAAAATAGGAATGTCACAGAACGTGATTAATGTGGTTAGAACAGCAGCAATGGACAAATGTCTTCATTTAGTTTTATAGTCCCTAATGTTGAACGATTTCCAATAGGCAAGAAAGAAATTGAGTTTAAGAAAGATCCTTAATAATCTGATGATTTTTTCTGGCTGACTGCATTAACTGCTGTTTTTCACTGCAGCTATGAATTAAGCAAAAATTACCACTGACTGGTTCCTTGAACAGAGGCTGATCAGTGTAGTTTCATAAAAACCAAGGACTAGATGTAACAAATTACTGTAGTATTGTCATCCATAAATAAACCAATTGTTCTGTATTTGAGCTTGAAATCATGCTACTGAAGGTCCCAATCTGTTCATGTGCTAGACAACAAATTGATGATACTTTTTTGTTTATTCATTCACAGGACGTGGGTGTCGCTGGCAAGGTCAGCATTCATTGTACTAGTTGCCCTTGAGAAGGTGCTGGTCAGCCACCTTCTTGAACTGCTGCAGTGTGTGTGGTGAAAGCACCCCCACAGGTCAGGAGTTCCAGGATTGTGACCTAGTGATGACAAAGCAACACATGTCTAAGTCAAAACAGAAAATGCAGGAAAAACTCTGTAGGTCTGGCAGCAGCTGTAGAGAGGGAAACAGAGTTAACTTTGAGTCCATATGACTTCTTCAAAGCTAAAGAGAAGTAGAAATATGATGGATTTTATACAGTTTAAGGGTGTGGGTGGAGCAGGTAGAATCAGGTAGAAGGTTAGGGATAGGTGGGAGCTCAGGAGAGATTGACAAAGATGTCAAGGGCACAAGACAAATGGAGTGTTAACAGTAGTGGTAAAGACTAAAGAAGGTGCTGATGGTGGCATAAAGGTAAGATAGCAGAACAAGGGTCAGCAAAACATAAAAACAAATAACAGATGGTTCTATGGGCAGAGGAGGTGCTTGAGGTAAAGGATAAAAAAAATAAATAATATAAAATGTAAAAAAAGAAAGCTAAATGAAAACAAAAATAAATAAATAAAAATTGGATTAAAAAAAGGGGTCAAGAAGGAGGAGTGTGGTCATGTTGTTGAACTCAATGTTAAGTCCGGAAGGCTGTAAATTGCCTAATCCAAAGATGAAGTGTTGCTCCTCCAGTCTGCATTGGGCTTCATTGGAACAGTGCGGCAGGCCAAGGACAGACATATGGGCATGAGAGGATAAAATGTTGAAACAGAAATAGCAAGTGACAGGAAGGTCTGCATCGTGCTTTCAGACTTGGTGAAGGTGTTCCACAAAAGGATCACCCAGTCGGTATTTAGTCTCCCCATTGTAGAGACCACCACATTGGGAGCAGCAAATACAGTAGACCAAATTGAAGTAAGTGCAAGTGAAACGCTGCTTCACCTGAAAGGGGTGTTTGGGGCCTAGGGCTTTGAGGGAGGAGGTAAAGGGTCAGACGCTGCACCTTATGCGATTGTATGGGAAAAGGATGAGGAGTTGGGGGTGATGGGGGAGTGGACCTGCAGTGAATGGTCCCTACGGAATGCTGATGGGTGGGGGTTTGGGGCGGTTCGAGGGGAAGATGTGTTTGGTGGTGGCATCATTCTGGAGTTGGCGGAGGATGATCCTTTGAATGCGGAGGCTGGTGAGGTGCAAAGTAAGGACAAGGAGGACCCTATCATGGTTCTAGGAAAGGGGGGGGAAGGGTCGGCCATGGTTGAGGGCCCTGTCAACCACAGTGGGTGCACTGCCACAGTGCGCCAACGTTGGAAGGAGTGGATGTTTACAATGATTTGTCAATCAAACAGGCTGCTTTGTCCTGAATGGTATCAAGCTTCTCAAGTATTGTTGGAGTTGTATTCATCCATTAATGTGGACTCCTGACTTATGCCTTGTAGAGGTGAACATCTTTGACGATTCAGAAGGTGAATCGCTCGCCGCAAAATACATAGCCTTTGCTAATGTATTAACAGTATTTATACGATTGGTCACCATGTTGATGGTGGGGTATGATGATCTTAATGCCACTGAACATCAAGGGAGGGTGGTTAGATTCTCTCTTACAGAGGTGGCATTTGCCTGGCATTCGTGTGGAACAAATGTTACTTGCCACTTAATAGTTCAAGCTTGAACGTTACCAGTCTTGTTGCATGCAGGCACAGACCCCTTCAGTACCTAAGGAGTTGCAAATGAAACCGCATGTGTTCTGCACTCTAATTGTGCGTGTACTAAAGTTGAAATTTATCATGTCCCTCTAACAGGAATGAAAGATTTGTTGATCTGTATTTTTCATGGTGTTGGCTAAAGGTGGAATTGCTGGCTAAAACACAATTGCTCCCCGCAAGCATGGCATTTTCCAACTAGTGGGAATGATTAGGCGCTCAAGTATTACTTATTGACAGGCTACCCTGTCTCAGTCATTGCTTGGAGTAGGAGACCTGTCAAGTTGTACAAATTAAAGTTTGCATACAATATCAAATCCTATTTGCTTTGACTAAAATTATTTTATTGAATTATTTGTTGCAAATTGTATTTATACTGGAGTTAGCATATGTATTCTGTGCTATTGTACACACCTCAGAAACACCACCCATGGTCAGTCGTGGCCTGTTCGGCTACCATGCTTCCCGTTAAGATCTGACACTGTACAAACACCATGACCAAGAAATTGCTCGAATGGCATTCACGTGATCAACACAAACTATGTTTATCTTAGCCTTCAGATCGCACTATCTTTGCCTCACAAATTGCTGAAATATAAATTGATAAGGGAATCTGAGATCTTCCTAAACATTGGGCCTTTGTTTTACAAACATATGAAATAGAAGCAGAGGTAGGCCACTTGGCCTCTCGAGCCTGCTCTGCCATTCAATAAGATCATGGCTGATAAAAACAAAAAAACTGCAGATGCAGGAAATCCAAAACAAAAACAGAATTACCTGGAAAAACTCAGCAGGTCTGGCAGCATCGGCGGAAAAGAAAAGAGTCGATGTTTCGAGTCCTCATGACCCTTCGACAGAACTTGAGTTCGAGTCCAAGAAAGAGTTGAAATGTAAGCTGGTTTAAGGTGTATGTGCGGGGGGGGCGCGGAGACAGAGAGAGAAAGAGAAGTGGAGGGGGTTGGTGTGGTTGTAGGGACAAACAAGCAGTGATAGAAGCAGATCATCAAAAGATGTCACAAACAATAGAACAAAAGAACACATAGGTGTTAAAGTTGGTGATATTATCTAAATGAATGTGCTAATTAAGAATGGATGGTAGGGCACTCAAGGTATAGCTCTAGTGGGGGTGGGGAGAGCATAAAAGATTTAAAAATATTTAAAAATAATGGAAATAGGTGGGAAAAGAAAAATCTATACAATTTATTGGAAAAAAACAAAAGGAAGGGGGAAAACAGAAAGGGGGTGGGGATGGAGGAGGGAGCTCAAGACCTAAAGTTGTTGAATTCAATATTTAGTCCGGAAGGCTGTAAAGTGCCTAGGCGGAAGATGAGGTGCTGTTTCTCCAGTTTGCGTTGGGTTTCACTGGAACAATGCAGCAAGCCAAGGACAGACATGTGGACAAGAGAGCAGGGTGGAGTGTTAAAATGGCAAGCGACAGGGAGGTTTGGGTCATTCTTGCGGACAGACCGAAGGTGTTCTGCAAAGCGGTCGCCCAGTTTACGTTTGGTCTCTCCAATGTAGAGGAGACCACATTGGGAGCAACGAATGCAGTAGACTAAGTTGGGGGAAATGCAAGTGAAATGCTGCTTCACTTGAAAGGAGTGTTTGGGCCCTTGGACGGTGAGGAGAGAGGAAGTGAAGGGGTAGGTGTTGCATCTTTTGCAAGGGCATGGGGTGGTGCCATAGGAGGGGGTTGAGGAGTAGGGGGTGATGGAGGAGTGGACCAGGGTGTCCCGGAGGGAGCGATACCTACGGAATGCCGACGGGGGCGTGAAGGGAAGATGTGTTTGGTGGTGGCATCGTGCTGGAGTTGGTGGAAATGGCTGAGGATGATCCTTTGAATGCAGAGGCTGGTGGGGTGATAAGTGAGGACAAGGGGGACCCTATCACGTTTCTGGGAGGGAGGAGAAGGCATGAGGGCGGATGCGCGGGAGATGGGCCGGACACGGTTGAGGGCCCTGTCAATCACCGTGGGTGGAAAACCTCGGTTAAGGAAGAAGGAGGACATGTCAGAGGAACTGTTTTTGAAGGAGGCATCATCGGAACAGATGCGACGGAGGCGAAGGAACTGAGAGAATGGGATGGAGTCCTTACAGGAAGCGGGGTGTGAGGAGCTGCAGTCGAGGTAGCTGTGGGAGTCGGTGGGTTTGTAATGGATATTGGTGGACAGTCTATCACCAGAGATTGAGACAGAGAGATCAAGGAAGGGAAGTGTCAGAGATGGACCACGTGAAAATGATGGAGGGGTGGAGATTGGAAGCAAAATTAATACATTTTTCCAACTCCTGACGAGAGCATGAGGCAGCACCGAAGTAATCATCGATGTACCGCAGAAAGAGTTGTGGAAGGGGGCCGGAGGAGGACTGGAACAAGGAATGTTCCACATACCCCATAAAGAGACAGGCATAGCTGGGGCCCATGCGGGTACCCATAGCCACACTTTTTATTTGGAGGAAGTGAGAGGAGTTGAAGGAGAAAGTGTTCAGTGTGAGAACAAGTTCAGCCAGACGGAGGAGAGTAGTGGTGGATGGGGATTGTTCGGGCCTCTGTTCGAGGAAGAAGCTAAGGGCCCTCAGACCATCCTTGTGGGGGATGGAGGTGTAGAGGGATTGGACGTCCATGGTGAAGAGGAAGCGGTTGGGGCCAGGGAACTGGAAATTGTTGATGTGACATAAGGTGTCAGAAGAATCACGGATGTAGGTGGGAAGGGACTGGACAAGGGGAGAGAGAAGGGAGTCAAGATAACGAGAAATGAGTTCTGTGGGGCAGGAGCAAGCTGAGACGATCGGTCTACCAGGGCAGTTCTGTTTGTGGATTTTGGGTAGGAGATAGAAGCGGGCCGTCCGAGGTTGGGCGACTATCAGGTTGGAAGCTGTGGGAGGAAGATCCCCAGAAGAGGTGAGGTCAGTGACAGTCCTGGAAACAATGGCTTGATGTTCAGTGGTGGGGTCATGGTCCAGGGAGAGGTAGGAGGAAGTGTCTGCGAGTTGACGCTCAGCCTCCGCGAGGTAGAGGTCAGTGCGCCAGACAACAACAGCACCACACTTGTCAGCAGGTTTGATGACAATGTCAGGGTTGGACCTGAGAGAATGGAGTGCAGTAAGTTCAGAGACAGAGAGATTAGAATGGGTGAGAGGAACAGAGAAATTGAGACAACTAATGTCGCGCCGACAGTTCTCAATGAAAAGATCAAGAGAAGGTAAGAATCCAGAGGGAGGGGTCCAGGTGGAGGGAGAATATTGGAGGTGGGTGAAAGGATCCGTTGAATGGGGAGAGGACTCCTGCCCAAAGGTGAGCCCGGAGACGAAAAAGAGTTCAGCATCATGCCGAGCCCGAAATTCATTTGAGGTGAGGGCGTAAGGGTATGAAACTAAGTCCTTTGCTGAGCACTGAACGTTCAGCATCGGAGAGGGGAAGGTCAGGGGGTATAGTGAATACACGGCTGGGGCTGGGATTGGAAGATGGGATGGGGACGGAGGGACAGGCAGGGGTGGAGGGTCTTAGATGGGTGTTGGTGTCGATGAGTTGTTGGAGCTTGTGTTCCTTAGCACTTGAGAGAAAGAGAAAAAGTTTCTTGTTGAGGCATCGGATAAGCCGAAGAATAAAATGAAACTGGGGGCACGCGCTGCTTTGGAAAAGGGTACGGCGGTGCTGCTGGAGGGAGAGGTCGAGTGTGTTCATATGGCGGCGCATGGCACTGAGTGTGGATTTCAGAATGTGACGGGAACAGCAGTCTGAGAAACGTTTTATGTCCCGGAGATACCTGTAATCCTGGGTGGGTTCGAAACATGAGGGGTGGAATTTCAGTTGAAATCCACGTGGGGTAAGAATCTATCTACCTCTACCTTAAAAATATTCTGTGATCCCGCTTTCACTGTCTTCTGTGGCAGAGAGTTCCAAAGTCACACAATGCTCAGAAGAAAATTCTCATCTTTGCTATTAATAATTTTAAAACAGTGCCCTCTAGTTCCGAACTCACACAAGAGGAAACATCCTTTCCACATCCACCTTGTCAAGACCATTTAGGATCTTATAAACCTCAGTCAAGTCACTCTTCCAAATTCCAGTGGAAACAAGCCCAATCTGTGTAACCTATCCTCATAAGACAACCTGCTCATTCCAGGTATCAATCTAGTAAACCACCTGCAATGCATTTACATCCTTCGTTAAATAAGGAGACCAAAACTATACACAATATTCGAAATACAGTCTCACTAATGTATAACTGAAGCATAACATCCTTACTTTTATGTTCAATTCCTCTTGAAATAAAGAATAGCGTTCCATTAGCCTTCTTGATCATGTGCTGTACTTCAAGAGGAACTTTTAGTGACTCATGCACTAGAACACCTAGAGCCCTCTGCACTTCGGAATTCTGCAGTTGTTCTCCATTTAAGTAATAGTCTGGTTTTTTTTATTCTTGCTGCCAAAGTGAAGAACTCCAGATTTTCCCATATTAGACTCCATTGGCCAGAATTGTTCCCATTCACTCAACTTATCCATATTCATCTGCAAACTCCTTATGTATTCTTCACAACATACTTTCCAACCTAACTGTGTCGTCTGCAAACTTAGCTAATTTGTCGTCGCTCCTCTCATCTGAGTCACTGGTGTAAATTATAAAAAGTTGAGGCCACAGCAAAGACTCCTGCAGGACTCCACTAGTCACATCCTCCCAATCAGGCATTCTGGTTTTGTCCAGCCAGCCAGTCCTCTATCCAGGCTATTATGATACCACTTACAGCATGAGCTCTTATTATCTGCAATAACATTTGATGTGGCACCTTCTCAAATGCCTTCTGGAAATCCAAATGCATTATGTCTACAGGATCCCCTTTATCCACAGTACATGATTTCCCTTTCACAAAACCATGCTGACCATTCCCAATAGCTTGTCTTTCACTAAGTGCCCAGCTATAACCTCTTTAATGATCGACTAACATCCCCAAGACAGATGTCAAACTAACAGGCCTACAGCTTCTTGTTTTTTACCTCCCTCTGTTCTTGAATAGAGGGGTTATATTTGCTACTTTCCAGTCTGATAGAACCTTTCTAGAATCTAGGGAATTTTAGAAAATCATTGCCAATGCATCCACTTCCTCATTCGCCACCTCTTTTAAGCCCCTAAGATGAAGTCCATCTGGACCCAGAGACTTGTCAGCCCACAGCTCCATCAGTTTACTCAGTACCGCTTCCTTAGTGAGTGTAATTTCACCAAGTTCTTTTCTCCCCTCCATCTCCTGACTTATCTTCTTAACCAATAAAACAGGATAAAGAAAGGAAAGCAAGTGACAAAGAAGAAAACAAGTTTAGAGTTAGAAAAAGTGAAAAATAAAATTTTAAATATTAAAAAATCTCTAGGAACAATTTACAACCTGCTAGAATGAGAGTTTTATTTGTCCTTTCTGGATAAACAGACTGTGACAGGAAGGAACAGAGAGTACAATTCTAAGAGTAAATCAGTAGTTAAGGCTAAACACTACAAAAATGATAAAAGGATAAAACTGAAAGCTCTGTATCTAAACGCACGCAGCCTTCAAAACAAAGCAGATGAACAGGTGGTGGAAATAGAAATAATAAGTACGATCTCATAACCATTACAGAGATATGGCTACAGGATGACATGGATTGGGACCTGGATATTGAAGGGTGCGGGACATTTAGGAAGGATAGGAAGTTAGGAACAGGTCGAGGGGTGGCTCAGTTACTTAATGATGGTATTAGCAAATTAAACAGGGATGACCTAAGTTCAGGAAACCAGGATGTAGAAGCGGTTTGGGTTGAGATGAGGATGATACAGCCAAGAAGTCACTTTTGGGAGTGCTGTACATGCACCCTAACTGTAACTACACAGGAGGACAGAGTTTATAAGAAGAATAATGGGGTTTTGCCAGAAACAAAGCAATAATCGTGGAGGAGTTTAATCCACATATGGACTGGAAAAATCAGATGGACAAAAGTAGCATATATGAGGAGTTCACAGAATGTTTTTTGGGACAGTTACTAAGAACAGCACGTTCTGGAGGCAACCAGAAAGGCTATAGCAGACCTGGTATTGCGCAACGAGATAGGAATAATTGATTACCTTATTGTGAAGACACCCCAAGGTACCGGCGATCATAATATGATTGAATTTTACATTCATTTAGAGGGAGAAATGAGTGTCTCCAAAACTAGTATTTTAAACTTAAATAAAGGCAATTACGAGGGCATAAAAGCGAAGCTAGCTGAAGTGAACTGGGAACTGATGTTAAGGGGTAGGTCAAGAAAGGCTCAGTAGCAGACATTTAAAAGGATATTTCAGAATACACAGAATAGATACATTCCAAATATAATGAAACAAAAATTCCAAGGTGAGGGCCATAATCTGTAGTTAACTAGAAAAGTTAAAGACAATATCAAACTTAAAGAATAAGCAGATCACAGAATCTCACAGTGCAGAAGAGGCCCATTGAGTCTGCACGGACATGGGAAACACCTGATCAACCTACCTAATCCCATTTACCAGCACTTGGCCCATAGCCTTGAATGTTATGATGTGCCAAGTGCTCATCCAGGTACCTTACAAAGGATGTGAGGCAACCCGCCTCCACCACCCTCCCAGGAAGCGCACTCCACACCATCACTACCCTCTGAATAAAAAAGTTTTTCCTCATATCCCCTCCTAATCCTCCTGCCCCTCAACTTGAAGTTGTGTCCCCTCGTGACTGATCCTTCAACTAAGGGTAACAGCTGCTCCTTATCCACCCTATCCATGCCCCTCATAATCTCGTGCACCTCCATCAGGTCCCCCCTCAGTCTTCTCTGCTCCAACGAAAAGGCTATCCAACCTCTTTTCATAATTTAAATGTTTCATCCCAGGCACCATCCTGGTGAATCTCCTCTGCACCCCCTCCAGTGCAATCACATCCTTCCCATAATGTGGTGACCAGAACTGCACACAATACTCCAGCTGTGGCCTCATCAAGGTTCTATTCAACTCCAACATGATCTCCCTACTTTTGTAACCTATGCCACAATTGATCAAGGCAAGTGTTCCATATGCCTTTTTCACCACCCCACTAACATGCCCCTCCGCCTTCAGAGATCTATGGAAACACACGCCAAGGTCCCTTTGTTCCTCAGAATTTCCTGGTGCCATGCCGTTCATTGAATACTTCTTTGTCTAATTACTCCTTCCAAAGTGTATCACCTCACACTTTTCAGGGTTAAATTCCAACTGCCACTTATCTGCCCATTTGACCATCCCGTCTATATCTTCCTGTTGCCCAAGACACTCAACCTCACTGTTAACCACCCGGCCAATCTTTGTGTCAAACGCAAACTTACAAATCCTAAACCCCACATAGTCATCTATATCATTTATATAAATGACAAATAATAGGGGACCCAGCACAGATCCCTGTGCTATGCAGTATCCAGTGGGACACTGGCTTCCAGTCACTAAAGCATCCTTCTGTCATCACCCTCTGTCTCCTCCAACTAAGCCAATTTTGAATCCACCTTATCAAATTACCCTGTATCCCATGTGCATTTGCCTTCTTTATAAGTCTCCCATGTGGGACCTTGTCAAAGGCTTTGCTGAAATCCATATAAACTACATCAAATGCACTACGCTCATCTACACACCTGGTCAAAAAATTCAAATTTGTTAGGCATGACCTCCCTCTGACTAAGCCATGCTGACTATCCCTGATCAAACCTTGCATCTCCAAAAGGAGATAGATTGTCTCCTTCAGAATTTTCTCCAATAGTTTCCCAACTACTGACATGAGACTCACTGGCCTGTAGTTCCCTGGTTTATCTCTACACCCCTCATTAAATAGCGGAACCACATGAGCTGTTCTCCAGTGCTCTGGCACCTCCCCCGTGGCCAGAGAGGAATGCAAAATTTGGGTCAGAGCCCCTGCAATCTTGTCCCTTGCCTCCCTCAGCAGTCTGGGACACAAATCATCCAGACCTGGAGATTTTTCCACTTTTAAGCCTGCCAACACCTCCGATACCTTGTCACTCCCTAAATCGATTTGCTCAAGAACCTCGCAGTTCCTTTCCCCGAGTTCCATATCTTCATCCTCATTCTCTTGGGTGAAAACAGATGTGAAATATTCATTCAACACTCTACCGATGTCCTCTGGCTCCACCCATAGATTGTCCCCTTGGCCCCTATTCTTTCCCTGGTTATCCTCTTCCCATTGATATACTTATAGAATATCTTGGGATTTTCCCTACTTTTACCAGCCAGAGCTTTCTCATATCCCCTCTTTGCTCTCCTAATTGCTTTAAGCTCCACCCTCACTTTTTGTACTCCACTAATGCCTCCGCTGATTTGCTCCCCTTGTACCTACTAAAAACCTCTCTTTTCCTTCTCATTGTATCTTGAATATCTCTGGTCATCCATGGTTCTCTGGGTTTGTTACTCCTTCCTATTACCAAAGAGGGAACATGTTGAGCCTGTACCTTCCCCATTTCCTTTTTGCACAACCCCCACTGCTTTTCTGTAGATTTCCTCACAAGTAGCTGTTCCCAGTCTACCTTGGCCAGATCCTGCCTTATTTTACTAAAATCCGCTTTCCCCCAACCCAAAAACTTTTTTTTGCAACTTGTCTATTCCTTTGTCCATAACAAGCCTTAAGCTGTACATGCTGTGGCTGCTATCACCAAAATGCTCCCCCACCACCACCACCACTTCAGCCACCTGTCAGGCTTCTTTCCCCAGAATTAGGTCCAGCCCTTGTTGGACCCTCTACATATTGACCTAAAAAGTTCTCCTGTACACATTTCAAGAAATTCACTCCAACGATGTCCTTAACACTATGTCTATCCCAATGTTGGGAAAGTTGAAATCACCTAATATAATTACCCTATTGTTATTGTTTTTACAAACCTCCACAAATTGTGCACATATTTGCTCCTCAATTTCCCGCTGACTATCTGGGGTCTACAATAAACACCTGATAATGTGGCTGACCCTTTTTTATTCCTAAGTTCTACTCACAAAGCTTCATTTGATGCCCCCTCCAAGATATCATCTCTCCTTACTGCAGTAACTCACTCTTTAACTAATAATGCAACGCCTCTTTTACCCCCTCCCCTGTCTCGCCTGAAGATTCTATATATTGGAATGTTGAGCTGCCAATCCTGTCCCTCCCTCAATGACGTCTCAGTGATGGCTACTATATCACAATTCCACATGTCAATCCTCACCCTTAACTCTTCCGTCTTACCTGTAATACTCCTGGCATTAGAGGCCATCCAGCCTTGCCTTACTCCCTTGAAACTTAATGCAGCTGTACTCCCTCTGATTTGATTGTTTTATTGTATTATGATGTGTCCCTATTCTGCTAGCATTGTGTCCCCTCCCCCTGTCAAATTAGTTTAAACTCCTCCCAACAACACTAGCAAACGCATCTACAAGGATGTTAGTCCCACTCTGGTTCAGATGTAGACCATCCCGCTTGTGCAGGTCCCACCTTCCCTAGAAACGGTCCCAGTGATCCAGGAATCTAAAACCTTCCCTCCTGCACCAATTCTTAAGCCACGTATTCATCTGTGCTATTCCCCTATTTATGAGCTCGCTAGCACATGGCACTGGGAGTAATCCAGAGATTACAACCAGAGACGCCTTGCTTTTTAGTCTGCTGCCTAACTCCCTGAATTCTTGATGCAAGACCTCATCCCTCTTTCTACCTATGTCACTGGTACTAACATGTACCATGATCTCTGCCTTATCACCCTCCCCACTTCAGGATGCCCTGCAGCCGTTCAGTGACATCCCGGACCATAGCACCAGGGAGGCAACACACCATCCTGGAGTCACGTTGATGGCCATAGTAGCGCCTACCTGTTCCTTTGACTATAGAATCCCCTATTACTATTGCTCTTCCTCTCCTCCTTTACGGACAGGCTGCTTGTGGTGCCAGAAGCTTGGCTCTGTCTGCACTCCCTGGAGGATCCAGCGCCCTCATCAGCCTCCAAAATGGAATACCGATTTGCGAGCAGGACCCCAGGGGACTCCTGAGCTACCTGCCTGTTTCTCTTGGACTGCCTGGTGGTCACCCATTCCCTTCCTTCCTAAAGACCCTTCAGTTGCGGTGTGACCACCTCTCTAAGCGTGCTATCCACGATGCTCTCAGACTCGCGGATGCTCCAGTGTCCCCAGCCGCCATTCCAGCCCTGAAATCCGAGCTTCTAGGAGCTGCAGCTGGACACACTTCCTGCACACATGCTGGTCTCAGGCATTGGAAATGTTCCCGGCTTCCCACATAGAGCACGAGGAGCACACCATGGCTTTGAGTTCTCCTGTCATGACTTATCCCTTTAAATTAAACCTTTGAAATCAATTACTCTTGGGCCTTCTTTCCTGATCCTTGTTACTGCAGAATACACAAAGTATAAACCACAAAAGACCTTAAACTACACACGATAAAAGTAGTAAATACTTACCCGACCTTACCCACTACTTAACCAGTCATTCCCTTTTAGCCTCTACTGCTGCAGCAGGGCAAGACCACTCTCTGAAGATTTAAGTTGTTGGATAGCAAAGAAAAAATGCAAAGAGCACCTCTTCCCCTCTGCACCAAATTCCCACTGTGCAACAAATTGCCAATACCTCCACACATTCTGGCTGTCTCTCACTCAGGATGAGGTCTCTCCGCTGTTTGTGTGCATATAATTATGCAAAGATGGGTGGCAGGTCAGAAGCTTGGAAAGAATATAAAGAACAACAAAGGATAACAAAAAGGTTAATACGGAGGGAATAAATTACAGTAAAGAAAAAGCTGGTTAGTAATATAAAGACAGATAGTAAGAGTTTCAATGGATATTTAAATAAGAAAACAGTTAACAAAGTGAGTGCTGGTCCTATAGAAAGTGCATCGGGGGACTTGATAATGGAAAGTAGGGAGATGGCAGATGAATTGAAGTATATTGCTTCGGTGTTCACTGAAGAGGACACAAGTAACATCCTAGAAATAGCTGTAAATCAGGAAATGGAAGGAAGGGAGGAACTCAAGAAAATTAAAATCACCAGGGAAGTGGTATTGAGCAAATTGTTGGGGCTGCGGGCTGACAAATCCCCAGGTCTGGATGGACTTCACCCTACGGTCTTGAAAGAGATGGCTAGTGAGATAGTTGATGTGTTGGTTTTAATTATCCAAAATTCCCTAGATTTGGGAAAGGTTCCATTAGATTGGAAAATAGCAAATGTAACTCCTGTATTCAAAAAAGGAGGGAGATAGAAAGCAGGAAACTATTGGCTAGTTAGCCTAACATCTGTCATAGGGAAAATGTTAGAAGCTATTATTAAAGATGTTATAGCAAGACACTTAGCAAAATAAGGCAATCAGGCTGTGTCAACGTGGTTTTGTAAAAGGTAAATCATGTTTCACCAATTTATTGGAGCTCTTTGAAGGAGTCATTTGTGCTGTGGATAAAGGGGAACCAGTGGATGTATGGTACTTAGATTTCTAGAAGGCATTTCGTAATGTACCACATCAAAGGTTATCGCGAAAAATAAAAGCTCATGGTGTCCTCGAGGGGTAACATACTAGCATGGATAGAAGATTGGCTAACTAACAGGAAGCAGGGAATTGGCATAAATGGGTCCTTTTCTAGTTAGCAGAATGTGATAAGTGGTGTGCCACAGGGATCATTGCAGGGGCCTCAACTTTTGACAATTTACATAAATGACTTGGATGAAGGAATCGAAGAAATGATTGCTAATTTTGCTGATGACATCAAGATAGGTGGGAAAGTAAATTGCAAAGAGGACATAAGGAGGCTACAAAGTGAGTGGGCAAAGATCTGGCAAATGGAGTACAACCTGTGAAATTGTTAATTTTGGCAGGAAGAATAAAAAAGCGTATTATGTAAATGGTGAGATTCAGAGGGATCTGGGTCTCCTAGCGCATGAATCACAAAAGGTCAGTACGCAGATACAGCAAGTAATTAGGAAAGCTAATAAAATGTTATCATTTATTGTGAGGGGAATTGATTAAAAAAGTAGGGAGGTTATGCTTCAGTTGTACAGGGCATTGGTGAGACCACAGCTGAAGTAGAGTGTACAGTATTGGTCTCCTTATTTAAAGAAAGATGTAAATGCGTTAGCAGTTGGGAAAATGGATGGGGTGTCTTGTTGGGAAAGGCTGGACAGGTTAGGTTTGTATCCACTAGAATTTAGAAGAGTAAAGAGGCGACTTGATCGAAACCTCTAAGATCCTGAGGGGTCTTAACAGGGTGGATATGAAGAGGCTGTTTCCTCTTGTGGGAGAATCTAGAATGAGGGGTCACTGTTTAAAAATAAGGGGTTGCTCATTTAAGAAAGTGATGAGGAGAAATTTTTTCTCTGAGAGGGTTGAGAGTCTTTGAAATTCTCTTCCTCAAAAGGTGGTGGAAGCAGAGTCTTTGAATATTTTTAAGGCAGAGCTAGGTAGATTCTTGATTAACAAGGGGGTGAAAGGTTATCGAGGGTAGGCAGGAATGTGGGGTCAAGGTTATTTTCAGATCAGCCGTGATCCTATCGAATGGCGGAGCATAATTCGTATGTCCATATGACCATATATCATATCATTAACTTAGCCCTTGTGACAGTAATTACTAATCCTAAATGGAAGCAATTAGATTAATTTGTCGTTCTGGTACAAATCCAGCAATTTGTCATGAAAACAGTTTCAGCGGAGGCGCTCATGGAGCAGGGGGGGGTTGTCATTTTTTTGTTTTTTTTGAGATGTTAAGAGCAGAGCAGCGCAAATCATCCAACAAGAGAAAGAGAACACAAGGCCTGCCTTCTTTTCACCACAAATTGCTGAATGTTTTGCTAACAATGACAGATACTGTGTTAATTTGCCATTACTTTTTCTAGCAATTTCTGGGGCTGCGCAATGTCTCGTTAATCAATTCAGCCATTTTGTGAAATGCCATTTTCTATATTTTTTAAGTGGGCTACTGGGTGCATCCCTCAGGTATTCTCAAAGGAGGTAATCAGCAAAGCCTAGGAGACATGCACAGAAATCAACTGCGATTTCAGATTAGTAAATAAATCTCAGTACTTAAATTGCCATGGTAACTTGCTACCGATTCATTCCCTGTGGCTGACAGTTCTGCACCTGATGCAAAATGTTGTTTTCCACACTGAAACTGCATTAGGATTCAAAGTGGCCTAAATTACCATTTTTGTCAAATATGGTAACAAATCACCAATTAATATTTAGCATAAAGATGCTCAGGATTTTCACATTACCAGTTAGCCATTAAGGAGCAATAGCAACTTTACTGAACTTGTCTGGTTTCACCACCCACAGCTTCATCCTCACTTTTGAAAAGAACAAACTTTCTTTCACACAGCCTTATCCTCTGGAAATCCAAAGCATTCCGAAATTAATGAATTACTTTGCAAATTCTGTCACTATTCTGCAGACAAGTGCAGCAGTCAATTTTGCCCAGAGCAAGGTCCCACAAATAGCAAATAAAGGAGCTAATTTGGTGGTGTTGGTTGTGGGGGGAATTTTGACCAGGATACCAGGGAACTACCCTGTTTTTCTTCATTGTTGTGGATTCATTTACACCCACCAGAGTAGGAATTTCGGGTGCATTTTAACATCTCATCCAATGGTAGCACCTTGGACAGTGCAACACTGCTTCAGTCCTGCACTGGAAAGTCAACCCAGGTTATTGGGTGGCTGCAAGACTGGTTCAGAGGCTGGGAATTCTGTAGCAAATAACTCATCTCTGACTGCTCAAAACCTATCCACCATCAAACAAAACACAAGTCCGGAATGTGATGGAATAATCTCCACTTGCCTGGATGCATGCAACTCACACATCATCCACTTGATTGGCACCCCATCTACCACCTTAAACATTCACTCCCTCTACCATCAATGCACAGTGGAAGCAGTGTACACCATATACAAGATGTGCTGCAGCAACTGGCCATGCACTCTTCAACAGTACGTTCCAAACCCACAACCTCTACTCCTATAAGGACAAGGGCAGCAGTCACATGGGAACACTATCACCTGTAAGTTCCCCTCCAAGACACATACCATCCTAACTTAAAACTATATCGCTGTTCCTTCATTGTCGCTAGGTCAAAAATCTGGAAGCCCCTCCCAATAGCACTGTGAATATACTTACACCACAGAGTGCAGTGGCTCAGAAAGATTCACCACCACCTTCTCAAGAGGAAGTACAGATGAGCAAAAAATACCAGCTCACATTCAACGAACAAATGAAAAAAAATCCCAAAGGGGTCCTCGAATCTATAAGTTTTTGACTCGAGTGTACAATCAATGAACCAAACTGACAATTTTAACATGTAACACAACAGTTGATCTGTCTGATAAAATCCCATGGTGTACATGCATTTAACTCTTCAGTGAAACTGCAGAAGGAACTCTTACTTCCTCTACTGCAATAGACAGCCTCATTTAAACTGTTGCTTTTTGGCAGCTGTTTGATTATACATGGAATTGCACAGAATGCTCAGCAAGAAACAGACTTACGACCCAGTTGATTCATGTCTGTTTCCATGCTCCACACGAGCCTCTTCCGGCCCTACTAGCATTCCTTTCTGTCTCAAGAACTTATCCAGCTTCCCCTTAACTGCATCTATGCTTTTTGCCTCAACTACTCCATTTGCTACCAAGTTCCACATTCTCATTACTTTTTAATAAAGAAACGTCTCCTGAATTCCCTACTGAATTTATTAAATCTTATATTTATGATCTCTAGTTTTGGACGCCCCATAAGTGAAAACATCTCTATATTTATTCTATCAAATGTTTCATCATCCCTCAACCTTCTCTTTCCTAAAGAGCTGCAGCCCTGATCAATCTTTCCTGATGGTTATGACATCTCAGTTCTGGTATCATTTGGAGTTTGTTTCCCCTCATCAGGGAATCTAAAACATGTGGACACAGTTTCAGCATAAAGGCCCATTATTTCGCTCTGAAATGAGGAGAAATTACTTCATTCACTGGATTGTGAATCTTTGGAACTCTTTACTCCAGAGGGTTATGGATGCTCCATTGTTGAATGCATTTAAGGTTGGGATTTTTGGTCTCTCAGGGTTTCAGGGAATCAAGGGATATGGGGAATGGGCAGGAAAGTAGAGTTGAAGCCCAAGATCAGCCATGATCACATTGGATGGTGGGGCAGGCTTGACTCTACTCCTGTTCTGACTCCTTGTGTTTTGTGATCACCTTTGTAAATTTTTTTGCATCTTAGATTATGAGAGAACTGCATCTGTAAATATCTGGGTTGAGCATTTTGCTCCTGATAACGGACTCTAGATTCAGGAGCTGTTCTCTCAAAGCCAAACTAATACAACACCAACAGTACTCTTTAATACAGCATTGTTTTCACATATAACCCTGTTAAAATAAGTCATTTTATGTGCAATTATAGTGTGTAGAAAAATGGTTTAGTTCATTCATATATTCATTCACCTTAACACTTTCTTTGTACATCTGTTGAGGCAGAATTGTTTAGAAGTCCCTGATCTCTGCTTCTCTCAACTGATTAGGGAACCCTAATCGCTACATGGCTTCTTTTTTATTGCTTAATCCACACATTACTCCAGTAAAGAAGCGAGTCTTGCCAAGAAATAAATAACACATTTAAACTTCCTTTAGCTTGATCAGCAGGATCTGAGTTACAGAAGGTAAGACTCAGGTGCTATGGAAGCATGAGTCACATTTTCAGTATCACTCAGTGATATGTTTTCTGTAACTTCAACATATATATTCAGGTTCTCCACTGTCATTTTCTGTTGGTTTCCATGTGCCACTCATGACGCAGTCTGGTGGACACTTCATCTCTTCCTCCCAGGGGTCTGCCAACAACACTCTGAAATCAGCAGAGAGATGTGTCAGAAAGCTCCAGGGTCTCTCAGTTGTGAGGAGTTGTGTCAAAGATGCCAACGGTGATGTCGTTTCTCATTTCCACTCAATGTCTCTTCACAGGGCATGAGCTGGGAACCACAGTTCATTGCTTACAGTATAATCTGTTCACAACCAATGCATTGTGCAGAACACTCAGGCTTCAAGCCATTGCACCACCATGCTTTGCCCAAAATTTTCTCTTTAAATATGGGACTTGATTCAAAATAAAATCTGTGATTCAGCAAAGTTGCATTGCATGCATCATGTCATTTCAACTGAGTTGGCATTGACAACGGGAACATTTATTTCCAGGATCCCCAAGTACCAGGTGGGACCTTTGATTAGTATTTGGAAATATTGGTTGCACATTTCATTCTCTACACACGTGGTATCTGGTATCATTGAAGCATCAGTCCTGTCCATCGATATCAGTCTTATGTATCAATAAGTCAGTTTGAGCACTGATTTTTAGCACTGGAATAAAGAATTTGAAGCCGTCTGCATACCTGCTTTATACTAACCATGACAACTGTCTTAATACTTTGCCTCCTGCTAAAACTAACAATCACAGATGTGGTAGAACCAATTGTAGCTATGGATTTGCATTGGTAATATTAACTAAACTGTACAAAAGTTTCAAGGACATCACTGCTGAGTTAATGGATTTTGCAAAAGTGAAACGGGGTTTGAAAGCACACAAATAAATTTTCTTATTTTGGGTTCAGCAGTTCACCAAAGGATGCCTGGGGCCAAATAACTGGACATGGGTGGCTTTAATATGTGTAGCAACAAATGAAAGGGAGAACTTTAATTTGTCCACAAAAACATTCTGCAAGGAGACATTACCATAGCACTAATTGTCTCTTCCCAATCAAGGCGATCACGAGGAGGGAGGGTCAACAGCAATTCTGGAACATAATCATCTTCCTCCAGCGTTGCAGAGCTTCTATTCAACCTGCAAACAGGAGCATATAAAGCAAACATCAAACACTCAACTAAAAACATCCCAGAGCCATTCAGGCTAATAAAGAGTCACTTTCGGATTTATATCAAGAAGTTCTTCACGCAAGGAGTGATCAACACTTGGAATGGATTCCTGAATAAAGCTGTGGAGGCAGAAACGCTAGAATTATTAAGAAACAATTAAATGTAGCAACGCAGGGAGTGTACACTCTCTCTGGATAGATGAATCAAAATGGGCCCAAATGAGGAGCATTTCCACATGATCCCAGCATAATCACAAAGATGAGAATATAAAATGGCCTCTAAACAAATGTTTTGAACATACAAATCTACATAGTTCCATGGCAGATACATATTTCAATCTTGGTAACCTTGGGTGATGAGACCTTAAGCCCCAATCCAAGCTTTTAACCAAAGCTGACATGAGGGACAGCTAGATTGTTGGGAGTTAATGGCTTTCAAGAGGAAACGGTAAACCAATCCCATTCTAAATAGTCCCAGTAGTTCCGTTGGATGCAAAGATGCCAAATATATTATGCAAAGACGACTTGGCCAACACTATTCCTTCTATCATAATCACCACAGTTTAGTTGATCACTCATGTTACTGCTGGACACAAGATCTTGCTGTATGATGTACACAGCAACATTCACTGTATTTCTACAACATACAAGCTCAAGCCAAGCGTGGTATATACTTTTGCCTGGATGGGTGGAGCTGTAACAACACTTGAGAAGCTTCACATAATAAAACAGTTGATTTAATCGGTGTCACTGTCACCAGGATCTAATTCCCATTAACATTCCCTTTAAAATTTAGTTGCTCTGTGCAGCTGTTGTTATCAGCATGCGGTCCCATTAAATTTTTTTGTATTGTCACGTTCTGGGCTAACTTGGTTCTATCGCATGCTGCTTCCATTGCTTGACATACAAATAGTCCTGTGTTGTAGCCATTCAATGTTGCATTATTCCATTCAATTTGGTAGGCCATAGCCAACACTAAAAGTTATGGCTGTAACTGTGTGGAGTGTCATTTAACAGGTAATTTAAAACATTTGTCATACATCATGCCATTCATTCAATTCCAGTCATCCCATGTGACTGACATCCTGGATTAGCAATTTTGATTGACAGCCTTGTCAAGAGTGAAAACTGTGAAGGGCACAGGAATAATTTGACAAGAAAGTATTCAATGAACGGCATGACATTAGGAAGTTCTGAGGAACAAAGGGACCTTGGCGTGTGTGTCCATGGATCTCTGAAGGCAGGGGGGCACTTTAGTGGGGTGGTGAAAAAGGCATATGGGACACTTGCTTTTATCAATCGAAGCATAGATTACAAAAGTAGGGAGATCATGTTGGAGTTGTATAGAACCTTGGTGAGGCCACAGCTGGAGTATTGTGTGCAGTTCTGGTCACCACATTATAGGAAGGATGTGATTGCACTGGAGGGGGTGCAGAGGAGATTCACCAGATTGTTGCCTAGGATGAAACATTTAAGTTATGAAGAGAGATTGGATAGACTTGGCTTTTTTTCATTGGAGCAGAGAAGACTGAGGGGGGACCTGATTGAAGTGTACAAGATTATGAGGGGCATGAATAGGGCAGATAGGGAGCAGCTGTTCCCCTTAGTTGAAGGGTCAGTCATGAGGGGACATAAGTTCGAGGTGAGGGGCAGGAGTTTTAGGGGGGGATATGAGGAAAAACTTTTACCCAGAGGGTGGTGATGGTCTGGAATGCGCTGCCTGGGAGGGTTGCCTCACATCCTTTAAAAAGTACCTGGATGAGCACTTGGCACGTCATAACATTCAAGGCTATGGGCCAAGTGCTGGTAAATGGGATTAGGTAGGTAGGTCAGGTGTTTCTCACGTGTTGGTGCAGACTCGAAGGGCTGAAGGGCCTCTTCTGCACTGTGTGATTCTGAACACAGGTTCACTAGAGGGAAATATGGAACAATTGTCAGAGATAATTGTAGAAAATGAACTGGTTCTTAAAAACAGATTGGAACTCATGGTGGATGAATCTCTGGGCCCTGGTGGCTGCATCCTTGGCTGTTAGGTGAAGTGAGAAAGGATGCAGCAGTGGCCAAAATCTAACAGTAATTCTTAAATATGCAAATTGTGCCTTGGCAATTGAAATGTAATATCTTCTATCAAGATGGAAGAGAAGGTTCAATTAGGTTCTACAAGCTGGTAGTTTAATATCAGTTGTAGGCAAATTTTTCAAATTCATAATTCAAGATAAAATTAATGAACACTTAGTTAAGGAGCCATAAATGTGTTAATCAGGGGCATAGAACCATAGAAAAGTTACAGCACAGAAGGAGGCCATTCAGCCCATCTTATCCATGCCAGCCCAAGGACACCCAGGTGCCCTTTCTAATCCCACCTTCCTGCACCCAGCCCATAGCCCTGCAGCTTACAGCACTTTAGGTGCAGATCCAGGTACTTTTTAAAAGAGTTTAGAGTTTCTGACTCTACCACCAGCTTGGGTAGTGAATTCCAGACACACACTACCCTCTGTGTAAAAATGTTCTTCCTCATGTCCCCCCTACACCTTCTACCACTTATCTTGAATCTATGGCCCCTGGTTCTAGAATTCTCCATCAAGGGAAACAATTTTATCCTGTCCACTCTATCTATTCCCCTCATAATTCTGTACACCTCAATCAAGTCACCTCTCAGCCTTCTTTGTTCCAGGGAAAATAACCCCAACCTATCCAATCTCTCCTCGTAGCTACACGTTTCTAACCCTGGCAACATTCTTGTAAGCCTCCTCTGCACTCTCTCCAGAGCTATTACATCCTTCCTGTAATGCAGTGACCAGAACTTCACACAATACTCCAATTGTGGCCTCACCAGTGTTTTCTACAGTTCCAACATTATATCCTTACTTTTATATTCTATACCTCTGCCAATGAAGGAGAACATTCCATATGCCTTCTTTACAACCTTGTCTACTTGAACTGCTGCCTTCAGGGACCTGTGTACTTGTACGCCAAGACCTCTCACTTCATCTACCCCTCTTAGTATATTCCCATTTATTGTGTAATCCCTGTAAATGTTTGACCTCCCTAAATGTATGACCTCACATTTCTCTGTTAAAATCCATCTGCCACTTTACCGCCCACTCCACCAACCCATCTATATCGTTTTGGAGATTATGGCTTTCCTCTACACTATCCACTACTCGGCCAATCTTTGTGTCATCTGCAAATTTCCCAATCGTGCCCCCCATGTTCACGTCCAATTCGTTAATATATAACACAAACAGCAAGGGTCCCAACACCGAGCCCTATGTAACACCACTTGAGACAACTTTCCATTCGCAAGGGCATCCATTGACCATCACCCTTTGTTTCCTGTTACAAAGCCAACCTTTTATCCAGTTTGCCACATTACCCTGAATCCCAAGGGTTTTTACTTTCCTGACCAATCTGCCATGTGGGACCCTGTCAAATGCCTTGCTAAAGTCCACGTGCACAACATCCACTGCACTACCTTCATCAACCCTTCTTGTCACTACCTCAAAGAATTCAATCAAATTTGTGAGGCAAGGCCTTCCTTTAACAAATCCATGCCGACCATCCCTGACTAGTCCATGCCTTTCCACATGACAGTTAATCCTATCTCTCAGGATTGATTCTACTAATTTGGTCACCACCGATGTAAGACTAACTGGACTATAATTGTTTGGCATTTCCTTTGATCCCTTTTTAAACAATGGAACTATGTTTGCATTTCTCCAGAGCAAAATGTCAACATTTGCTGATGAGATAAAGTAGGAAGTTTAGCAAATAATTAGAAAATGTTCCTGGAAGACAGACAAGGTAGCTGAATGAGCAGACGTGATAGTTACAAGTTAATATGTATAAGTCAGGGGTAATACTTTTGGGAGGTAAAACTAGAACTGAGAGCACGTACTCAATGGAATGACATGCTTGTTATGAATGAACAGATGCATCTAAGGATCAAATACATAACTTCCTGAATCATAGTCTGAAATTTCCCAGTCATGAGGAGGTGGGATAAGAAGCGAGATTGAGAGTAGTCAGGTTGGCTCTTCGATACATTTCCACTTCTGACAATTTTGCCAGAGGTGGGGGTGAACACGACAGAGGCTACCTGCCCAGTAATGGGCTAAATGGGAGGAACATTGATAAGTGCCACAAGGTAGGCCACCCGCTGAGGTCAGAGCCCAGCAAGCAACTGGAGGCGGCCTCCCAGTGGCAGGCGGGGGGGGGGGGGGGCTGTCAGCAACGCCCAGTGGGGTTGCTGGCTGGACATTGCTGTGGGATCTTCGGTGCGCTTCCCTTATCCACAGTCCACCCAACACCCTTAATTGGATGGGGGCTCCCGCAGGTGGTTTTTTAGTTGACTGCCTCAGGAAAGTCCCTCCATGTCCACTTCCAAGTTCCCAACCCAGAACTGACGCTGCTGTTGGAATCTAGAAAGAACATTAAAGTCATAAAATAATTTATGCCAGTCATGTCATGAAAATATAATAATTTTCATAATATTGTGATTTATTTTAAAAGTGGGTTAATAGTGGGGTTTTGGATATTTTCTGTGTGCGTGTGCACGCATGGAAGTGTTGGATTTAAATGAATTGGAGACAGCTGGTCTGGAGGCTCAGTTATCAACAAGAAGCTAGGTTTGAAATGCCAAATGCTTAAACATGACTGAAGTTTTAGAATGTGAGGTGTAAGGAACATTTGCATTTTTAGATAAATTAGGTTAGTTTGAATTTCAAAGAGATGATAAGATGTTGCACTTAGCCAGAAGAAGTCACGCCAAACAGTGTTTATTTTTCACAATGGTTACCGATAAAATTAGCACTATGAAGAGATTTATATTATGTGAAAGGTAAAGTTCCAAAGACATATCGGAAAAATGGAATTTGCATTAAAAAGAGAGAAACACGTATAAAGGAGATAAGGCTGCATTTAAGAGAGAAGGCATTCTAAGATATAACAGAAGTATGAAAAGCCTCCAGCCTCTGCACATCAAGTTGCTGTCTACAGGAACCAAAGCTAAGAAACCTCACTTTGAATATCACAGGGTATCGTGTTGTTTTGCCTGGGTCTGTTTAAATCTATTTGTTTTTACTGTTGCCTTAACAGAGGTGTAACTGGGAGTCAGGTTAATTTAGGGGATTTTAGGAGTTATTATAGCAGTAATTTGTAGACCTATGTATGTGCTTGTCATCTTTTCTTTGTTAATAAATGTTTAATTTAGTTTTATTAAAAACCTCTGAAGTCGTGGTAGTCTTATTATTTCTGAATTCAGGGCACGCATCTCTAAATAAAATACAAATTGCGAAACAGTTGTAACCGCATGATCAAGTTTCCCTCGTGGATTTGATCCACCTGGCACATCATAAGCGTCAGCAAATGTGCAGGCTCCAAATGATATTTAATACTCAAAAAGGCTAATTAGCTTTGTTCCATTTCAGCAATGTGTATATTCACCAGGATGCAGCCAGGGATTGGAAACTGGGAAAGACTCGAGATATTGGTGCTGTTTCCAAAGAGCAGAAATGGCTAAATGGGAGTAACTTGTGTGATGAAGGATCTTGATAGTGAAAAAGGAAAAGTATTTCCTCTACTTAGGGAGTCAGTGAAATAAGGTCATCAATTTAAAATAGTCACTAAGAGAGGTCAGGAGAAATTAAGCAGAGAGTTTATGGAGCATGCAATGATTCATTATAGGGAGTGGTCGAGGCAGTGGCCATTGTATCTTTTAAGGGAAAAGTGGTTAAATTTTTGAAGTAGAGGCAGGTACAGGACTACAGGGAAAAGAGGGGCAGTGACATTAATTTTGGAATGATCATGCAAGAAACTGCCACAGACCTACCATAACCAGCGAATGGCTTGCTTAGGACCATAGAATCATAAAATGGTTACAACACAGAAGGAAAACACCGTGCCTATTACATCTATGCCGGCTCTCTGCATCAACAACCCAAGCCAGTGAAACACTGGGAAAGTGATTTCCATTTAGCGTATATTCATTGTACACACAGTTTTTCAGGAACACATTAGGAGTGCTAAACAATAGCTGTACTTCCAAGTTTTGTGTCATCTGCAAATTTTGAACTTGTGCCCCACACATTTAAGTCTAGGTTATTAATATAGATCATGAAAAGCAGTGGTCCCAATATCAATCCTTGGGGATTGTACATTATACACCACCCTCCAGTCTGAAAAAACAGGTTAACTAGTACTCCCTGTTTACGGTCACTCAGCCAACTTTGTATACATGCTGCTATTGTCCCTTTTGTTCCATGGCCTCTTCTTTGCTGGAAAGTCTATTATGTAGCCCAAATACACTATGTTAACTGTATTACCCTCATCAATTATTTCTGCTACCTCATCAAAAATCTTAAACTCAATCAAGTTAGCTAAATGCAATTTGCTCACTCTCTGTAATGAATCCATGCTTGTCCATGATAAGCTGTCCTGGATTACTGTCTCTAAAAGCTTTCCCACCACTAAGGTTAAACAGACTGACCTGTAGCTGCTGGGTTTAACTTGCACTCTTTTTTGAACAATGGTGGAACATTTGCTTCTCACAAACATGTCTCTCAGCAAGTCTCAAAGTTGTTCCACAGCCAATAAATTATTTTTAAGTTACACAATAGCCAGCTTATACAGCAAGGTAAAAATAAAGTACATCTTTTTTCACAGTGTTAAGTGAGTATTGTTGCCCATGACACCAGGAAAATTCCCCTACTGTTCTCTCAATAGTGCCACTGCAATTTTTATGCCAACCTAACAGGTAGATGCAACCTCAGTTTAATCTCTCATCCAAACTCAGCAGTTCTGGCAACACAGCACTCCCTCAGTGCTTCACTAGAACACCAAACCACATTATGTGCTCAAGTTTTTGTAGCGGGACTTGAATTCTCGACTCTCCAACTCAGAGGCGGGAGTGCTATTACTGGGCTAAATTGATACTAAACAGGGAATGGGCGGGGTGCACATGATTAAAGAGGAATGCATCAGTCAGTGGAAGAGGAGAAACCCATGGCAACAAAAGAAAAGCAAAATACTGGCGATGCTGGAAATACCCAGCAGTTCAGGCAGCATCTGTGGGGAGAAACAGAGTTAACAATTCAGATCAATGATCCTTCATCAGAACTGAAGATAGAAAGATATGTAACGGAATCCATGGCCCTGCTGCCTTATTCTGGAACCTGCTAGGGTTCATGGTGCCAATTCACAACTGGTAACCTAAACAGTTTATCTCGGCATTAATGCGAGGGCTGTACTGGGAACTAAACCTTGATCTCAATGACCAAAGTTCATGACACAAAGGCAGCAGTGGTTTTCAATAATCCATCTGTATAACAAAATGCCTATTTGTTAAAAGCTGTGCTTCAAGTCCCAGCCAGGATCAGCACTGGACAATATATCCACTGTACCAACTCAAATTATAGACAATGCTCATTAAACATTTCTATTAAAATTATTGTAACACTGGACAAGTGCTTCACCTCTCATTGAGTACATGACAATGCTGAAATTTAAATAACAGCTTTTAAGCACAAATCAGTTATCAACAGCTAGCACTGCATCCTGCAGATGGCAGATTAGTTGACATTCTGCTAAAGTCCTGTATACAGTCTGGCCTCCAGACTAAATCACACTGCAATTAGCAAAAAATTATCTTCAGCAAGTACATAGCCAGAGGTAATTATAGAGTACACCAAGTAGAACATGCAAAATGTATTCAATAGCCTCCCCCTTTAGCTGCACTCAAAATTGATCTTTTGGCTCTTAACAGACTTTTATGCAACAATCCTTACTCTTTTTAAGCTTGTTTTATTAATTGCTACTAAACAATGGAATGAAGGTAGATATTACTACAAGTGACTCGGTCTAACAATGAGCGAATGTCATTCAGAAAGAATATCGTGTACAGACAATAGCAAATGCTTTGGCAGAATCACAAAATATGTTGGTATTTGAGAGACAAGTATTGATTTCTCTTCATGTTCCCAGCACGAGTCCAATGCAAGAACATCTGATGCAGACACATATTAGATTACTGGTAAGATTCAAGGCTCTGCTTACATGTACCAACATTAAAGAGGAGGTGATGGACTAGTAATCCAGAGACACAGGTTAATGCTTTGGGGACCCAGGTTCGAATCTCACCACAGCAGATGGTAGAATTTGACTTCAATAAAAATCTGGAATTAAAAGTCTAACGATGACTATGAAACCATTGTTGATTTTTGTAAAAACCCATCTGGTTCACTAAAGGACTAATGCCCTTTAGGGAAGGAAATCTGCTGTCCTTACCTGATCTGGCCTACATGTGACTCCAGACCCACAGCAATGTGGTTGGTTCTTAACAAGCGCAATTAGGGATAGGCAATAAATAACCACATGACCAAATAAATGACCACATCCCATGAATGATTTTTTTAAAAAATGAACTAAATGGAATATTAGATTAGTGTTGAAAAAGAGAGACATACTATCAAGCCATCAAAGCTTTGCGTCTTGCACTATCAAGACAGTTCACAAGAAATTACCAACAGTAAAGGAAGAACAACAATTCATACTGCATGAGAAGAGAGTGCTGATTGGTTGGAAGTGGACTCTGATTGGTGGAGGTGTTGCCATGGAAAATGCAGCATGGAACAATTAACTGCCCAGCTTTGCTCAAATTCAAACTGGGCAGGTCAACTATGATTGGTCAAGGCATTGCGCTGGGGAATGAACCAAGGAATGACTGCTTCCCAAGCTATAGTTTATTTGAAAAAAGCGCAACATGTGGACATATTCCTTCTGTCTGCAAAGGACAGGGCCCTGAGAGTGAATATATGTAGCTATCATGAGTAAGTGAGCCTGACTGACAATCTTGAATTGGTTTTCTCAGCACAATCAGGATTGTTTAACAAACGTTTGCCCAATCACGGAATCACATTTAATATTGGGCATTTTATTTTGAGTTTGGTAAGAATGGGCTAATTGGGTACAGTCAGTACTTTGCTTGTTGTGACAGCCGAGGGGACGTGTTGTTTGATACAATCTGTCAATTATTGGGGTGTAAGGCCTAAATACTTGACATCACACTGGCATTGACAAGATGCTGCTGTCAAGCCAAAAAGGTATTCTGCCTATCACACAAATAAGGTAATGTGGTATATGATTTTCAGTACCAGTGTGTTACCAGGTATGTAGGCCATACATGCCAGTGACTGGCGGATCGTATCAAACAGCACGTCCCTTCATGTGTTCGCAACAGGCAAAGTGCTAACCATACCCAATCAGCCCATGATTGCAAAGCTCAAATCATAGCATCCAAAATTAGATGTGACTCCACAGCTGCTAAACAATCATGACCTTGTTAAGGATTACACTGAAAACCGATTTAAGACCGTCAGTCGAGCTCACTTACACATACTAGAAGCCACATATATTCACACACAGGGTCCTGTCCTTTGCAGACAGAAGGACCATGTCCACACATTGCTCCTTTTTAAACTGAACAAAATCTCGGGGAACAGTCGTTCCCGGGTTCATCCCCCAGGGCAAGGCCTTGACCAATTGGAGTCGACCCACCTGGTTTGAATCTTCCATGGTCGGTTTGCATTCTCCAAGGCAATGCCTCCACCAATCGGAGTCCACTTGCCAACTAATCAGCAGTCTCTTCTCATACAGTATAAATTATCATTCCCCTTTTACTGTGGGTAATTTTTTGCGAGCTGTCCTGATGAATGCAAGACGAAAAGCTTTGATTGGTGTCTCTTTTTTTTCAGCAGTGCTCAAGATCTGTACCACCAAACAACTATTTGGAATATTAGATGTTAGAGGTACACTCAACAGGACAGTTCTGTCTTGGATGAGCCAACATGAGAAGGTTTGTGACAAGAAATGGCTTTGGGTCCATCCAATCCAATCCAGCTACATCCCATGCATGACTACCACTATCACTGATATTCATGCACCCAAAACAAGAACGTGCTACTCCCTTCTAACTCCCAGGTATCTCTAAACCCCCTTCCCTCTACTGCTGTTGATCGAGATCCTTTAGTTTAAAGGTATCAAGTGACCTAGATAAAAGCAAAATACTGCGGATGCTGTAAATCTGAAACAAAAGCAAAAATTGCTGGAAAAACTCAGCAGGTCTGACAGTATCTGTGGCGAGGTGTCAGACCTGCTGAGTTCTTCCAGCAATTTTTGTTTTTGTTCAAGTGACCTAGAGTTGCTTCTTTTCTTCAGAGTCTGTTCTGTGAGTAAAAAGATTGCTCTAATCTTTAATCTTGAGAATTGTGTCCTGAAGTTCAGTCCTCACTGCCTAAGTTAAACGAACTGTTTAGTTAAACATTCTGTTGACCCTGAGCTGAGCTTCGGGCTGCACATCCTTCCATTAAAAAAATTACTCACACTTAAAAAGGAACAGAGCAGAGGCAAGGAATGGTGGTGGCAGAAAGGGAACAGGGGAACTCAGTGCTCGATTGGCTGGCTTCCCACAATTCACCCTGCCTAAAGTTCAGCCCATCTGAAACTCTGCTGCTTATCCCAGCCACTTGCACAGGAATATCCTGGAGAGCAAAGATAACTGATCATCTTGCCTCCACTTCTAACCATGTTCTCAAACCCCTCGCCAGCACCCTCAACCTTCACCATTAATAGCAGGTGCAAGGTGTTTGTGAACTTGTTTATCACTAACAATTAGACCATTCGTTTAGCTGCCTCTGCCATTTCCTGTGTTCCATTTACCCACTAAGCCAAGCCTCCCGAGGCATCCTGGGAAAAAATACAACAACGCTTTCTATCTGCTGGGGTTGGAGCCATGAGAGAAAAGCAGCAGAAGCTGAAATGTAAGAGTAACTGCCAGAGATGGTTTAATGTTCAAACTGAGTAAAATCCTTTAAATATGATATTGTGCACGCATTGTAAAACACTGTACAGTGTTCTACACATCAGCAGGCAAACTCATAACTTTCAGGCACAAGCAATCCGGACTTACCCTGTAGCATTACTACTTTTGTATGTAATGTTAAGTTCCTTATTTCTCCCCTTAACTCCTGCCAAACCCCTGCCCAAATGCATACACCTTAGTCTCTCAGGATCGAGGATGACTTGCTTCCACTGATGGGTTCTGAGATAGCTGCTAAGTCCAATGCGCGGTCTGCATATTCAGTTATATGCGGTGCAGGTGATGCTTGAAGGGTCAGGCAGATGAGCTGTTTGGAAGTTTGAGCGCTCTTTCTGATGCCTCAACTTCATTTGCGTGTTCCTGACAAGGTGCCTTGATGTATTTGGTGCCTTCACATGTGAACCTTCTGCAATTTGCTCAGTAACAAGCTAGGGACTCCCATTAGTTGGCAGGGATGTTTGACCTCATTAGGGATTGGTTGAGGACACTCCTAAAGCGTTTCTGTTGTCCTCCTAGGAATCTCCTGTCGCAACTGAGTTCCAAGCAGAACTGGTAGGGCTAGGCTATGTCAGGCATACGAGCGACATACCCTGCCCAGCAAAATTGGCTTTGAGTGATTAGCTCAAATGCTCATGATGCTGGGAAAGTTGGCTTGGGGGAGAATGCTGCTGATGGATCTCCTTTCTTACTATCAGATTTGAAGGATCTTGCGAATGCACCACTGGTGATACTTCTCCAATGCTTTGAGGTGTCTGCTATAGGTTGTCCAAGACTCCGAAGCAAATAGGAACCATTGCTGTTCGGTAAACCACAATGTTAGTCTCAGTTTGAGATCCAGATCCTCAAATTCTCTTTTCCTCAGTTGGCAAATTGAGGAAATTTGAGCAATTTCAAGAAAATGCAGGGAACAGCACCAACAACTGTACATCGCCTTTCTCGACCTCACGAAAGCCTTTGATTGTCAACCATGCTACCCCAGATGGTACATTGAGTAAGTACTTAGCCAATGTTCTGAAATGATATGCAAGCTGTGATACTCATCAACGGAGCTACCACAGACCAAATCTCAATGAAGAATGCAGTTAAACAAGGCTGTCTAATCACACCAATTCTCTTCTCCATCTTGCTCACTTCAATACTGCACCTCACCTTCAACAAAGTACCCATGGGCATGGAGATAATCTACAGAATTGACTGCTCAACATTAGCCACCTTCATTCCAAAAACTAAAATCGCTCCAAGGATGGACATGTGGGCATGAGAGCATCAGGACTGATATAAAGGAGAAATCAAGGCTGTTTAAATTAAACCCTCTCTGTCCGTGACACAAATTGGGGGCTCAAATCTGGGGAAAAACCCAATTTGAATTATTTTTTGAATTAAGAATTAAGAAGGATGAGGGGGAATCTGATTGAAACTTACAGAATACTGAAAGGCCTGGATAGAATGGATGTGGGGAAGATGTTTCCATTAGTAGGAGAGACTAGGACCAGAGGGCACAGCCTCAGAGTAAAGGGAAGACCTTTTAGAACAGAGATGAGGAGAAACTTCTTTAGCCAGAGAGTGGTGAATCTATGAAATTCATTGCCACAGAAGGCTGTGGAGGCCAGGTCATTGAGTGTATTTAAGACTGAGATAGTTAGGTTCTTGACTGGTAAGGGGATCAAAGATTGTGGGGAGAGAGTGGAAGAAAGGGGTTGAGAAACTTATCAGCCATGATTGAATGGCGGAGCAGACTCGATGGGCCGCATGGCCTAATTTCTGCTCCTATGTCTTATGGTCTTATGAATTTGACCAGGGTCCAAGTTAAAAGATGAGCCAAATCTGATATAAGAGTCAATTGGAAACCGAAAGAGCAGATAGATGTAGAAGCTCAATAATGACTCTGAATGCCCTCCCATAGCCAATTTCGAGCTGGAAATGCTCAAGTTACAGCTAGAATTTCAGGAGAGGGAAAGAGAGAGAGAGAGAGAGAGAAAAAAGGAAGCTTAGGAGAGGGAGAATTTCAGCTCTGAAAATTGGAAATGGAGCTAACAGCTCAAAGGGAGACACACATCAGATAATTGGAGTCTGCGACAAAGAGTCTCTCTCTACCCAACAGCACCGACTACCTCTCTAACCCGGAACCACTCCACAAGGCCCTCAAATAAGCTAGAGTCATCCCCAAAGTTGAAGAGGGTGACGTGAAGCCACTTTATCGTACTTTTGAGAAAGCAGCAGGACAGCTAAAATGGACCTCAGATATCTCAATGTAAGCTAGAACTGTTAGAGGAATTCAAAAATTGCCTACCCTCCAACCTGTGAAAGCACTTAGAGTAGCGATTCCTCATAGGTAGGGGTACAGCAGTCACAGCTACGATCTCAACCATAGGTCTGGAAACTCAAGCAGACCCTTTCCGACGAGCACTGGAAAGATGTCGGGTGACCTGGATAGGAAAGGAGCCCCAGCCAGATAGGAAAACACAAAGCAGGGTGCGGGAAGCCCCCCTAAAGCTTGAAAGGAGATCTCTCGGAGGCCGGTGTGTTCTCATTCGCACAAAATAGGCCAATCCAGACCCAAGTGCTGGAAATTGGTTGGCAAACCATGGGCCTAGTCGAGCTTCGCATGAGTAGTTCCCCAAAGGGTAGTGCAGCAGAGCAGCCAGAGGCACTCACTATAGAGACTAATCCATTGGAGAGCATGGCAGTGTGTGTATGGGCTGAACAAATTACCAAAGAGTCTCCAGATTTTTCTCCCGTCAAGAACAGTGTGCCCCCACCCATCCCAAGATGTGAGCAGTCCCTGGAACTGATCAGGAACACAGGAGCCACTCAATCCTAAAAGTTGGAGGGAAACTTAAAACCCTTTCATTCATTCACAGGATGTGGGCTTTGCTGGTTGGGCAAGGTGGTGCTGAGCTGCCTTCTTGAACTGCCACAGTGGTGTAGGTATAGGTACACCTACAGTGCTGTTAGGAAGGGAGTTCCAGGATTTTGACCCAGTGACAGTGAAGGAACAGCGATATATTTCCAAGTCAGGATGGTGGGTGACTTGGAGTGGAAATCCCAGGTGGTGGTGTACCCATCTATCTGCTGACCTTGTCCTTCTAGGTGGTAGTTGGTTTGGAAGTTGTTGTCTAAGGAGCCTTGGTGAATTCCTGCACTGCATCGTGTAGATGGTAGTGGAGAGAGTGAATGTTTGTGGATGTGGTGCCAATCAAGCAGGCTTTTTCCTGGACGGTATCAAGCTTCCTGAGCGCTGTGGGAACTGCACTCATCCAGGCAAGTGGGGAGTATTCCATCACATTCCTGATTTGTGCCTTGTAGATGGTGGACAGGCTTTAGGGAGTCAGGAGGTGAGTTACACATCACAGGATTCTTAGCCTCTGACCTGCTCTTGCAGCCACAGTATTTATATGGCTAGTCCAGTTCAGTTTTTGGTCAATGATAACCCCCAGGATGTTGATAGTGGGGGATTCAGTGATGGTTGAACGTCAAGGGGCAATGGTCAGGTTCTCTCTTGTTGGAGATGGTCATTGCCTGACACTTGTGTGGCACGAATGTTACTTGCCACTTGTCAGCCCAAGCCTGGATACTGTCCAAGACTTGATACATTTGAACATGGACTGCTTCAGTATCTGAGGAGTTGCAAATGGTGCTGAACATTGTGCAATCATCGGCGAACATCCCTATTTCCGACCTTATGATGGAAGGAAGGTCATTGATGAAGCAGCTGAAGATGGTTGGGACAAGGGCACTACCCTGAGGAACTCCTGCAGGGATGTCCTGGAGCTGAGATGACTGACCTCCAACAACCACAACCATTTTCCTTTGTGCTAGATATGACTCCAACCAAAGGAGTTTTCTCTGATTCCCACTTGACTCCAGTTTTGCTCGGGCTTCTTGATGCCACATTGGGTCAAATGCTGCCTTGATGTCAATAGCAGTCACTCTCACCTCACCTCAGCTCTTTGTCCATGTTTGAACCAAGGCGGTAATGAGGTCAGGAGCTGAGTGGCCCTGGCGGAACCCAAACTGGGCATCAGTGAGCAGGTTATTGCTAAGCAAGTGCCACTTGATAGCACTGTTGATGACCCCTTCCATTACGTTACTGATGATCAAGAGTAGACGGATGGAGCGGTAATTGGGCAGGTTGGATTTGACCTGCTTTTTGTATATAGGACAGGCCTGGGCAATTTTCCATATAGCCGGATAGATGTCAGTGTTGTAACTGTACTGGAACAGCTTGGCTAGGGGTGCAGCAAGTTCTGGAGCACAAGCCTTCAATGCTATTGCCAGAATATTGTCAGGGCCCATAGCCTTTGCAGTATCCAGTGCCTTCAGCCATTTCTTGATATCACGTGGAGCAAATCGAATTGGCTGATGACTAGCATCTGTGATGCTGGGGACCTCCACGGAGGCCGAGATGGATCATCCACTCGGCACTTCAGGCTGAAGGTTGTAGCAAATGCTTCAGCCTCACTGATGTGCTGGGCTCCCCCATCATTGAAGATGGGGATATTTGTGGAGCCACCTCCTCGAGTGAGTTGTTTAACGACTGGATGTGGCAGGACTGCAGAGCGTAGGTCTGATCTGTTGGTTGTGGAGTCGCATTGCCCTGTCTACTCCCTGAAAGCCAAAGGACCAGTCAGTCGAGTGGGAGGAGGATCTTCATTTGCACCCCTCCATAAGATCTACACAGTGTGGGGCCTTGTTTCATTGCCCTGTTATAATAGGAATTGTCCCTGAACTACCATTAGCAGGAATCGATTTCCTCCTTAGGAACAATTTAGCAGCAAGGTGTTAGTCATCAAAAGAAAAGAGGCCAATGCCAACCAGCAAAAATCTGCAGAAGGGCAGAAAGCTGGGGAAGGTCCAAAAGGGTGCAATTGCACCCACAGACCTCGAGCAAGTGCTGCTTGAAGGTAGCAAGGCCAAAGACAGGCCAGTAAAATTAAACGAGGCCCATAAAAGACCCCTAGAATCTAAAACAGGTTTCTCAAGTATTCTAGAATTAAATAGGGACCAGAGAAGAACTAGAGCAAGAAGAGACATAGTGAATGAGATGCCCCATGTAGTCAAAGAGCCGGAGGGAAGGCAGGTTATTAAGCCCGGAAAGGAACAAGTTAAGGACTTGCCTGAAGTATGGCTGGCAGAAACCACCTTTCTGGTATTAGATAGGAACAAAGGGAGTCCCCAAACCAATTAGCAGATGGAGTGAGATCCCTCCCTCAATCAAAAAGCCACCAGGGAGGGTAGCTGGAGCTGCTCCTCCACTTGAGCGCAGTGGTGCTCCAGGGGACACAGCAAACATAAAAAACAGAAAATAGGAGCAGGTGGTTATCCGGCCCTTCGAGCCTGCTCCGCCATTCAATATGATCATGGCTGATCCTCTATCTCAATGCCATACTCCTGCTCGCTCCCCATACTACTTGACACCTTTAGTGTCTAGAAATCTATTTCCTTCTTAAATATATTCAGTGGCTTGATCGCCACAGTCTTTTGTGGTAGAGAATTTCTTAGGTTCACCATCCTCTGAGGGAAGAAATTTCTCATCTCAGTCCTAAATGGCCTATCCCATATCCTCAGGCAGTGACCCCTTATTCGAAACCCCACCTGGGGTCCAGCCCTGTCAGGAATTTATTTGTTTCAATGAGATCCCCCTCTCATTCTTCCAAAGTTGAGTGAATATAGGCCTAGTCAACCCAATCTCTCCTCACGCGACAATCCTGCCATCCCAGGAATTAGTATGGTGAACCTTCACTACACTCCCTCTGTGGCAAGTACATCCTTTCTTAGGTAAGACCACCAAAACTGCATACAATAGTCCAGATGTGGTCTTACCAAGGCCCTGTACAGCTGCGCAAAACATCCTTGCTCCTGTACTCAAATCCTCTTGCACTGAAGGCCAACATACCATTTACCTTCTTAACTGCTTGCTCACCTGCAGACTTGCTTTCAGTGATTAGTGAATAAGGATACCCAGATCCCTTTGTATATCAACATTTCCCAATCTCACCATTTAAATAATACTCTGCCATTCTGATTTTCTACCAAAGTGGAGAACTTCACACTTATCCACGTTACGCTGCATCCGCCATGTCGTTGCCCACTCACTCAACTTGTCTGAATCATCTTGAAATCTTTTTACATCCTCCTCACCACTCACATTCCCGCCTAGTTGTGTGCCATCAGCAGACTTGGAATGCTACATTTGGTTCACTCATCAAAATCATTGATATACATTGTGAATAGCCGGGGTCCAAGCACTGATCCCTGTAATACCCCCAACGTATCCATTGTTTCCATGGCCACCTCCTTATGTCCTGGTATGTAGATCATCAGGCCCAGGGAATTTATTGGCTTTCAGTCCCACTAATTTCTCCAGAACTATATTTCTTCCTAATGCTAATCTCCTTCAGTTGCTTCTCTCATTAGACACTTGGTTCAATATAATTTCTGAGAAATTATTTGTCTTCTTCCATGAAGACAGAACTAAAGTAGTTGTTTAATTGCTTTGCCATTTCCTTGTTCTCCATTATAAATTCTCCTGTTTCAGACTGCCTTCACTAATCTTTTTCTTTTTACATACTTTTGAAACTTTTGCATGGAACATAAAAGCGGACTGAGAGTTTTCTCTCACACTCTATTTTTCCTCTCTTAGTCAATTTCTTGGTCGTCCTTTGCTGAATTCTATACTGTTCCCAATCCTCAGGCTTGCTACTTTTTCTAGCAATTTTATATGACTCCTCTCTGGATCTAATACTATCCTTAATTTATTTTGAGAACCATGGTTGGGCCATTTTACCTGTTGTGTTTTTGCACCAGAAAGGAATGTATAATTGTTGCAATGTATGCATTTGTTCCTTAAGTATTAGTCATTGCTTATCTTTTAATCAAGTTTCCCAATCTATCGGATCTCATATCTTCATAGTTTCTTTTGTTTAGATTAAGGCCTTGTTTCAAATTGGACTACTTCACTTTCCATCCTAATGAAGAATTCCAATATATTATGATCACGCTTCCCTAAAGGACCCCACAAAACAAGATTAATTAACTAAACCCTTCCCATTGCACAAATCTAGGAAAACCTGTTCCCTCACTGGTTCCTCGACGTGCTGGTCAAAAAACCATCTCACGTGCACTCCAGGAATTCATCCGCCACAGTATATTGCTAATTTTGTTTGCCCAGTCTACATGCAAATTAAAGTCATCCATGGTTACTGTAGCAGCCTTGTTACACGCATCTCTGTTTAATGCTGTTGCCTACCCTACCACTACTGTTTGGAGGCCTATAGACAATTTCCACTAATGTTTCAACCCCTTCTGAGCCCCACCCAGACTGATTCTACATCAAGATTTTCTGAGTCAATATCCTTTCTCACTATTGCACTGATTTCATCCTTAACCTCCTTTTCCTTTTTGCTGGTCTTTCCTCAATATAGAGTACCCCTGAATATTCAGTTCCCAATCTTGATCACCCTGCAGCCATGTCTCCGTAACTGCAATCATATCGTACCCATTCACATCTATTTGCACAGTTAATTCATCAACCTTATTACAAATGCTCCATGCATTCAGATACAGTGCCTTTATTTGTCTTTTTAAGAATTTTACGCATTTTTTGTACTATGGCCCTATTTGCTGTTAGCCCTCGTTTCCTCTGTTTTATACTTTTGCTTTCTATTTTTCTGTCCTTAATTTCTACCTTTGTTCCCCTCTCTTGTGTTTCCCTACTCAGGTTCTCATCCCTATGCCGCTGTAGTTTAAACCTTCCTCCACAGTACCAGTATATACCCCTGCAAGGAAATTGGTCCTGGTCCTACTGGGGTGCAAGCTGTCCCTTCTATGAGTCCCATCTCCCCCAGAATCGGTCCCAATGCCTTAGGAATCTAAATTCCTCCCACCTACACAATCTCTCCAGCCACACGTTCGTCTGGTCTATTCTCCTATTCCTGATTTCACTTGCATATGGCACTGGGAGTAAACCCAAGATTACTACCTTTGAGGTCCTGCTTTTTAATTTATTACCTAGCTCCCTATATTCTGCTTTCAGGACCTCATCCCTCTTTTTAGCTATGTCATTGGTACCAATATGGACCACTGCCTCTGACTGCTCAACATCCCTCTGCAGAATGTCCTGCGCGCTACAAGAGCGCCTCCTCCAAAGCCAAAGGCCCCAGCGTGAAGTTCGGGGTTAATTTAGTGTACTACTTTATGCTGAATTTAAATGTGGTGCAGAAAAGTTCCCAAATTGGACCAGAAAGCAGGAGGTAAATGCCTTACTTGAAAAGCCACCTGGAGGTACAGTAAGAACTGACCCATCCACCAGAGGGCAGGAGTGTCTCACAAGACACACAACCTATCGTGTAACTAGCAAGTGGAGGGACCCCAACCAGTTTGGACCCCATGCTCAGCTGCCATATTGCAGAACTGCAAGGTGACCGGACAGGGTTAACCACCCTATTTAAAATGATCCACTACCCCACAGCCCACCCCCCCACCCCCCGCCCCGGACCAGGCTACAACACTGTAGCCCTACCTGGTATGGATGAGGAAGAGGCTCTTGCCTAAAGGTCATATTCCTATCATCCAGGCCCAAAAAGGCCAGCACAAGTTCAGGAGCCAACTACCCATCTGTTGCCGTGCCAACCAAAAGTACCGAGCAACAGAAGCCAGAGCTCTGCAGTTGTGCTAGCACCTGAGCACCTGAACCTGCTAAGGAGGGCAATGTCCCTTTAAAACACTCCAATCTTGCAACTCTCAGCCTAATCACAGTCCCTGGATCTGACCAGCTGAATCCCCAGGCTGCCAAAGTGGGCAGGCAGGAGCTAAGCTGGAGAAGAGCAACTCAGCTATATGATCCTAGGGCATGGCACCTACAAAGTGAACTGTCTAGCCTTCCCCTGTGGATTATCCAGAGCAGCTTGACCATCACTCACCCCAAATGCTATGCACCATGTAAAACCCCCAGACCCTTCTGAGAATACTTAATCAAGAGATTGGAATTTCTGATCTCCAAAAGAGGAAATTTAAAACTCCAATCCCGAACAGACTCCCCCACACATATGAATTTCCAACCCTTCCAAGTCACATAAACCGCATAATGTCCTTGCTGATTCACTATCCAGAGTTTGAACCACAAAAAATAAAAATGCAGCAGGGAACAGGGAGTGGATTTCAGTAAAATAAGACAGGATCTGGCCAAGGTAGACCAAGAACAGCTACTTGTGGGGAAATTTACAGGGGAGCAGTGGGGGGTGTTCAAAAAGGAAATGGGGAGGGCACAGGCTTAACTTGTTCCCTCTAGGGTGATAGGAAGGAGTAACAAGCCCAGAGAAACATGGATGACCAGAGATATTCAGGTTACGATGAAAAGGAAAAGAGAGGCTTTTAGCAGGCACGAGGGAAGCAAATCAGCGGAGACATTAGTGTAGTACAGGAAGTGCAGGGTGGAGCTTAAGAAAGCAATTAGGAGAGCAAAGAGGGGATATGAGAGAGCTCTGGCTGGTAAAAGTAGGGAAAATCCCAAGATATTCTATAAGTATATCAATGGGAAGTGGATAACCAGGGAAAGAGAAGGGCCAAGGGGGCAATCTATGGGTGGAGCCAGAGGACATCGGTAGAGTGTTGAACGAATACTTCACATCCATCTTCATCCAAGAGAATGAGGATGAAGGTTTCCAACTCGGGGTTCTTGAGCAAATTCATATAGGGAGTGACAAGTTATTGGAGGTGTTGGTATTCCGCTATTTAAGAAGGGTAGTGGAGGTAAGCCAGGGAACTACAGGCCACCTGAGTCTCATGTCAGTGATAGGGAAACTATTGGAGAATATTCTGAAGGAGAGATCCATCTCCACTTGGAGGGGCAAGGTTTGATCAGGATAGTCAGCATGGCTTTGTCAGAGGGAGGTCATGCCTTACAAATTTGACTGAACTTTTTGAGGTGACGACCAGGTGTGTAGATGAGGGTTGTGCAGTTGATGTAGTTTATATGGATTTCAGCAAAGCCTTTGACAAGGTCCCACATGGGAGACTTATAAAGAAGGCAAATGCACATGGGATACAGGGTAATTTGATAAGGTAGATTCAAAATTGGCTTAGCTGTAGGAGACAGAGGGTGATGACAGAAGGCTGCTTTACTGGCAGGAAGCCCATATCCAGTGGTGTACCAGAGTGATCTGTGCTGGGTCTCCTATTATTCGTCATTTATATAAACGACATAGATGACTATGTGGGGGTAGGATTGGGAAGGTAAGTTTGTGGATGACACAAAGATTGGCCGGATGGTTGACAGTGAGGTTGGGTGTCTTGGACTACAGGAAGATATAGACGGGATGATCAAATGGGCAGATAAGTGGCAGATGGAATTTAACCCTGAAAAGTGAGAGGTGATACACTTTGGAAGGAGTAATTTGACAAGGAAGTATTCGATGAAAGGCAATGACACTAGGAAGTTCTGAGGAACAAAGGGACCTTGGCTTGTGTGTCCATAGATCACTGAAGGCGGAGAAGCATGTTAGTGGGGTGGTGAAAAAGGCAAATGGGACACTTGCCTTGATCAATCGAGGCATAGATTACAAAAGTAGGCAGATCATGTTGGAGTTGTATAGAACCTTGGTGAGGCCACAGCTGGAGTAGTGTGTGCAGTTCTGGTCACCACATTATAGGAAGGATCTGATTGCACTGGAGAGGCTGCAGAGGAGATTGACCAGGATGTTGCCTGGGGTGAGACATTTAAGTTATGAAGAGAGGTTGGATAGACTTGGGTTGTTTTCGTTGGAGCAGAGAAAACTGAGGGGTGACCTGATTGAGATGTACAAGGTTATGAGGGGCATGGGCAGGGTGGATAGGGAGCAGCTGTTCCCCTTAGTTGAAGGTTCAGTCACGAGGGGACATAAGTTCAAGGTAAGGGGTAGGATGTTGAGGGGGGATGTGAGGAAAAATGTTTTTTTACCCAGAGGGTGGTGATGGTATGGAATGCGCTGCCTGGGAGGGTGGTGGAGGCAGGTTACCTCACATCCTTTAATAAGTACCCGAATGAGCACTTGACACGTCATAACATTCAAGGCTATGGGCCAAGTGATGGTAAAAGGGATTAAGTCATTGGGTCAGGTGTTTCTCACATGTCGGTGCAGACTCAATGGGCCGTAGGGCCTTTTCTGCACAGTATGATTCTGTGATTCTGTGAACTGCCATTGCCCCTGCTTGCTATGTGTCTGAAGGGCCGGTAGGAATGAGAGAAGGCATGTCTACTTCTTCACTCCCTATTCTTCCTTCTTAAAACCACAGATACACAAAAAAAGAAATAGAATACATTTTTTTCCCCCAAGGCAGCAAGGGATGTCAAGGGGCTAAGATCTCACACTATATTTTTATTTAAAAAATATATATATCCTGGCTAATATATAAAAATATTTTTTTTGAAACTGGACAAAGGCATAAAACTGACTGAAGCCATGACTCACACCAAAGAAATTCCTGGCCTTCAGAACAGTAACAGCCTCGTTATCTCCAAAGAAGTACTAATGCCCCTGTGACTGCAGAGTTCAAATTCCAAGGAATTGTACATTTCTAAGGCCAGGCTTGTCCAAGGGAGATGATCAGTCTGCGAGGGGAAAGGACCCTGAAGCTTCTTTTTTTTGAAATAATTAATGGATGAAACATCAACCATCTCAAAAATCCAGACAAGGAATCTACGTCCTTTGTCTAACCGAGGTGGAGAAGTGGGAGTCATGTCACAAGACACCCTCTAGCTGTTAGAAACTGTAATATTGCCAGCTATTTTCCATCTAGCAGGCAGCAGCAGAAAAGTGGCTCTATCTAGGTTTTTGCATCCCCAGCTCCCCACCTACACTCTGTTTTCCACTGGAACATCTGAACTTCTGTACCAGCGCCTACAAGACTAACTCACCTCTACAGTCCTATCCCAGCACGGAAGTCATCTCTACTGGAAAAGTGGATTATCGACCTGCTACTTCCCATTTTGAGTGTAAAATAAACTGTTTTAGTTCATCCTAGCTCAAGTTTCCTGTGGGGTTATTAAAAGAGAATTGGATCACAAAAACTGAGGGGTGTGAAAATATGCTCCCCCAAATAAAGGGGGAAAACAAAAAATCAAAAACTAGCTGTTTATGGATGGGTGGTGAGAAGAGAAATCAGGGTTAGTTAAATTAAACCCCTTCTTGTCTGGAACAATATGGAGAGTTTGTCTGAAAGTACTTTAAAACACAGATTTTCATTTTTATATGATGTATTATATGTTGATATGCAAACTTTAATAATTATATATCAAAAGGCCAAACTAGTTTGCATCTTCACTAAGCACTACTAAAACAAACTTAGATGATTAAACTCAGGGCTACATTCAGAACTTCTCTCCACTTGAACAGTGCAGTTCTTGCTGCACTGATAACTCAAAGGCAATTGTAGTCCATGTAAGAATAAAGTAAATGCAGTGGCTGGAACCAATGTAATATTTTTAAAACTGTTCTAAGTCCAATCCCACCCATCAGTTTCTTATTCACCCATGTGTTCAATGCTCTACTTTCCAAAAGCAGTTTTGGGACATCAAACAGATAGAATATGTACAATTTTGTTTTCAGTTACCAGGGAAAATGCTGATCTTATTCTCTGCCTTGCTCTAATGTTTTGTACAAAATAAAACTAAATCTAATTACTCTGAAACTGGTTTATTTGGAGTGTTTCCAGGCTGTCATGGTGTTGTGGCTCTTATCACTATGTCACACCTTTGCCTGTACCCTTACTCTGCTAGCACCCAACTTTGAGCTTATCACCTTGTTGCATCGCCTCACCTCAATTAAAATTCTCATACTTGATACCAAGTATCAAAATAATCTTCTCAATACAAAACTGAGTGGCTTCCCATCCAAGGTGATTCTACCCTCCATCTCAATTCATCATGTCCGCTCCTGATTTTACTGCCCTCCTATCCTCCCTTAATCTTACCTCCTGGTTAACCTATCAAACCACAGGCAAGGCCTACCACTTACTTTCCCTGACCATCTCGTGTGGCCTCCCTACTTCTGCCATGCCAATCTCTGGTCATTTCCATGTATTGCTGTCCACTTTCTCTCCCAATTCATTTACAAAGGCACTTTCAAAATCCCAACTCTCTACCCTTTAGTCTGCAAGACACATGACATTTCTGCAGCTATTAATCTGCAAAATCATATCCACATCTGTGTGTTCGATGCTCTATTCTCCATTAAAACCATTACTCTCACTGACATTGGTCACTCTCCCTGGCACACCCTTCATTTCCACTATTCTGCCACCTTAAGTCCGGGGTGGGGGCAGGGGCAGGCTTCAGCAGATATGGAGGACAACTGCGAATCATTTCCCGCACCTCTTCCCCTCCCTCCAAGAACCGTGATAGGGTCCCCGTTGTCCTCACTTTTCACCCTTCCAGCCTCCGTATTCAAAGGATCATCCTCCGCCATTTCATTCAACTCCAGCATGATGCCACCGCCAAAATATCTCCCCCTCACCAGTCCCCCCACCCGCCACCCCATCAGCATTCAGTAGGGACCATTCCCTCCGTGACACCCTGGTCTACTCTGCAACCTCCTCCCACAGTATCTTCCCATGTAATCGCAGGAGGCGTAATACCTGTTCTTTTACCTCCTTCCTACTCACAGTCCAAGATCCCAAACACTCCTTTCAGGTGAAGCAGCGCTTCACTAGCACCTCCTTCAATGCTCTAAATGAGGTCTCCTACATTAGCGAGACTAAACGCAGACTGCGTGACCACTTTGTGGAACATCTGTGCTCAGTCCACAAGCATCACCCAGACCTTCCTGTTGCCTGCCATCCCAACACACAACTTACTCTCATGCCCACATGTCCATCCTTGGTCTGCTACAATGTTCCAATGAAACCCAATAAAACTAGAGGAACAGCACCTCACTTTCCGATTAGGCACTTTACAGTCTTCTGGACTTAACATCAAGTGCAACAACTTCTGACCATGAACTCACTCCACCATCTTTACCCCTTTTTTAATCCATTTTTAAAAATTTATCTATTCCTTTTTCTCCTTTTCCCCCAACCAACCCTCCGCCCACTGGGCCATCCGTCACTTTTTCCCATGTTGTGCTTTCACAGAGCACTGACTCTTGTTCTGCTATCAACACATTGTGCTATCTTACTTTTATGCCACTATCAGCACCTTCTTTAGCTTTTACCACCACTATTAACACTCTCTTTGTCTTGTGCCTATGACATCTTTGCCAATCTCTCCTGAGCTCTCACCTCTCCCTGACCTTCTATTTTGCTCCATCTGGTCCAACCCTCTTAAACAGTATAAAATCCATAACATTTTACTTGTCTTTAGCTCAGAAAGAGAGTCATACTGACTCCAAATGTTAACCGTTTCTTTCTCCACAGATGCTGCCAGATCTGCTGAGTTTTTCCAGCATTTTCTGTTTCTATTATAGTGGGCAACTGGTTTAATCATCCATTGCCAGATCATGTTAAATAGTATTGATTTCTGCTCACCTCTGCCAAAACTGCTTACTGTTCCTTTGCCATCCTGGAATGCAAAGATAACACTCTCCAGCTTCTTTTCTCTGCTCTTCCCATCTTCTTAAACTCCTCTCCCTTGTCTCCTCCACCATTCTCTCCCTTGTCTCCTCCATCCTGATCTCCAATAAGTGGAAGGAACTTATGGATTTCATTCTAACTAAGATTGAGACTATTTGATCAGCTGTCTGTCCGGCTTTCCACCTTTCCCATCGCCTACCAGGCCAAACCTCCTCTAAATATCCCCTCTTCCCTAGCCCTAAACTTCTACCTTTCTCCAGTTTCCCTTCTAGTTCCCCCCACCCCCATGCCATCTCCAGCTCTTCTTGCTCCCTCATCTCTTGTTTTTCATTCATTCATGGGATGTGGGTGTCGCTGACTAGGTCACCATTTACTGGCCATCCCTAATTGCCTTTGAGAAAGTGGTGGTGAGCTGCCTCCTTGAACCACTGCAGTTCATATGGTGTAGGTACACCCACAGTGCTGTTAGGGAGTGAGTTCCAGGATTTCGACCCAGCGACAGTGAGTTGTCATATTCCCACTAAACTAAAAACCGTTTAATTTCCCCTCCTGAATCTCAATAGCTAATATTTAAAAATATTAAATCTCTTGAAAAGTCATACAGACACGAAACGTTAACTATATTTCTCTCCGCAGATGCTGTCAGACCTGCTGAATTTTTCCAGGTAATTTTGTTTTTGTTTTGGATTTATAGCATCTGCATCTTAGTGTTTAATTGCCTGCCAATTCTCTTCAAGGAATGCCTACCTTGAAGAAGTATTGCTCTTCTCTCCAACAGGATTTCCGCCTCTCTCTTTTGCCCTGTTCACCTTCATTGCTTTCCATTTCTCTCCTGGTGTTTGACAAGGTGTTTACTAAAACTCACTCTCACAGCCATATCTCCTTTCTCAGTGACTGTCTCAGTCTCCGACTTACCCCACGTGGATTTCAACTGAAGTTCCATCCCTCATGTTTCAAACCCACCTAGGATTACAGGTATCTCCGGGACATACAACACTCCTCGGACTGCTGTTCTCGTCGCATCCTGAGATCCACACTGAGTGCCACGTGCTGCCATATGAACACACTCAACCTCTCCCTCCAGCAGCACCGACGCACCCTATTCCTAAGCTGCCCTTGCCCCCAGTTTCATTTTGTTCTTCGTCTCATCCGACGCCTCAACAAGAAACTTTGTCTCTCTCTTTCAGGTGCAAAGGAACGCAAGCTCCAACAACTCATCGACAGCAATGCCCATCCAGGACCCTCCACCCCTGCCCTCTGTCCCCATCCCATCTTCCAATCCCAGCCCCGGCCATGTATTCACCATACCCCCTGACCTTCCCTCTCTGATGCTGAATGTTCAGTGCTCAGCAAAGAACTCAGTTTCATACCGTTACAGTCTCATCTCAATGAATTTCAGGATCGGCACGATGCTGAACTCTTCTTATGCTGCCTTCGTCTCCATGCTCACTTCTTTGGGCAGGAGTCTTCTCCCCATTCAACGGATCCTTTCACCCACCTCCAATATTCTCCCTCCACCTGGACGCCTCCCTCTGGATTCTTACCTGCTCTTGATCTTTTCATTGAGAACTGTCGGCGTGACATCAGTCGTCTCAATTTCGCTGCTCCTCTCACCTACTCTAACCTGCCTCTCTCAGAACTTGCTGCACTCCGTTCTCTCAAGTCCAAACCTGACATTGTCATTAAACCCACTGACAAGGGTGGTGCTGCTGTTGTCTGGTGCACTGACCTCTACCTCGCAGAGGCTGAGCGTCAACTCGCAACACTTCCCCCTACCTCCCTCTGGACCATGACCCCACCACTGAACATCAAGCCATTGTTTCTAGGACTGTCATTGACCTCACCTCCTCTGGAGATCTTCCTTTCACAGCTTCCAACCTCATAGTATCCCAATCTCGGACGGCCCGCTTCTACCTCCTACCCAAAATCCACGAACAGGGCTGTCTCGGCAGACTGATCATGTCAGCCTGTTCCTGTCCCACGAAACTCATTTCTTGCTATCTTGACTCCATTCCCTCCCCCCTTGTCCAATCTCTTCCCACCTACATCCGCGATTCCTCTGACGCCCTACACCATATCAACAATTTCTAGTTCCCTGGCCCCAACGGCCTCCTCTTCACCATGGACGTCCAATTCCTCTACACCTCCATCCCCCACCAGGGTGGTCTGAGGGCTCTCCGCTCCTTCTGAACAATTTCTCCTTAAACTCCTCTCACTTCCTCCAAATAAAAGGTGTGGCTATGGATACCTGCATGGGCCCCAGCTATGCCTGTCTCTTTATGGGGTATGTGGAACAGTCCTTGTTCCAGTCCTACTCCGGCCTCCTTCCACAACTCTTTCTCCAGTACATCGATGATTGTATCAGTGCAGCTTCATGTTCTCGTCTGAACCTGGAAAAAATTATTGATTATGCCGCCAATTTCCATCCTTCTCTCATTTTCACATGGTCCATCTCTGACAACCCTTTCCCTGTAAGGACTCCGTCCCATTCTCTCAGTTCCTTCGCCTCCGTCGCATCTGTTCTGATGATGCCACTTTCAAAAACAGTTCCTCTGACACGTCTTCCTTCTTCCTTAACCGAGGTTTTCCACCCACATTGGTTGACAGAGACCTCAACCATGCCCGGCCCAGCTCCCACGCATCCACCCTCACACCTTCCTCTCCCTCCCAGAAACATGATAGGGTTCCCCTTGTCCATCACCCACCAGCCTCCGCATTCAAAGGATCATTCTCCCCATTTCCGCCAACTCCAGCATGATGCCACCACCAAACACATCTTCCCTTCACCCCCCGGCGGCATTCCACAGGGATCGTTCCCTCCGGGACACCCTGGTCCACTCCTCCATTACCCCTTACACCTCAACTCCCTTCCACCCCACCTTCCCATGCAACCGCAGAAGGTGCAACACCTGCCCCTCTACTTCCCCCCTCCTCACCGTCCAAGGGCCCAAACACTCCTTTCAAGTGAAGCAGCATTTCACTTGCATTTCCCTCAATTTAGTCTAGTGCATTCATTGCTCCCAATGCGGTTTCCTCTACATTGGAGAGGCCAAACGCAGACTGAGTGACCGCTTTGCAGAACACCTTCGGTCTGTCCACAAGCATGACCCAGACCTCCCTGTTGCTTAAAAACAAAAAAACTGCGGATGCTGGAAATCCAAAACAAAAACAGAATTACCTGGAAAAACTCAGCAGGTCTGGCAGCATCGGCGGAGAAGAAAAGAGTTGACGTTTCGGGTCCTCATGACCCTTCGACAGAACTTGAGTTCGAGTCCAAGAAAGAGTTGAAAAGCCATTTCAACACTGCACCCTGCTCTCATGCCCACATGTCCGTCCTTGGCCTGCTGCAATGTTGCAGCGAAGTTCAACACAAACTGGAGGAACAGCACCTCATCTTCCAACTAGGCACTTTACAGCCTTCCGGACTGAATATTGAGTTCGACAACTTTAGATCATGAACTCTCTCCTCCATCCCCACCCCCTTTCTGATCCCCCTTTTTCCAATAACTTATATATAATTTTCTTTTCCCACCTACTTCCATTATTTTTAAATGTATTTCCATCCATTGTTTTATCTCTACCTTTTAGCCTATTTTGATCCCTTCCCCCCACCCCCACTAGGGCTATCTATACCTTGCTCGTCCTGCTTTGTACCTTTAATGGCACCATTATCATATATCTTAGCTAATATCACCACCATCAACACCTCTTTGTCCTTTTGTCTATGACATCTTTTGGCAATCTCCACCTATCACTAGCCCTCTATCCAGCTCTATCTGTCTCCACCACCACCCCCCCCCCCCCTCCCCACACCAAAACCAACCTACATTTCACCTCTTTTCTATTTTTCTTCAGTTCTGTTGAAGAGTCATACGGACTCGAAACGTTAACTGTGTTCCTCTCCGCTGATGCTGTCAGACTTGCTGAATTTTTCCAGGTATTTTTGTTTTTGTTTTGGATTTCCAGCATCCGCAGTTTTTTGTTTTTATTATAATATTTAAGAAGGTTGTCCATCCTCCAGTAGTTGCCCACACTTCTTCAAACCTGCCGTCATCACCCCTTTCCTAAAAAAAAACCCTTGACCCCTCCAACCTTGCAAATTACTTCATTTCCAACCTCCTTTTCTTCTTCAAAGTCCTTGAGCCTGCTGTCGCCTCCCAAACACATACCAATCTTCCCCAGAAATCCATGTTTGAATCCTTCCAATCAGATATTCAACTCTGCCACCACTTTGAAAGAGCTCTTACCAAAATCATATGAATCATATGTGACAAGGACAATTTCAACCTTATAGTTCCATGTCCTTCTTGACCGGTCCACAGCCTTTGACATGTTTCATGACACCATCCTCCTCCAATGCTTCTCCACCATTGTCTAACTGGATGGAACTGACTCACCTGGTTCCACTTTCATCTTTCAAGAGAAACATCTTTTCAGCATCTACCCTGTCAAATCCCCTCAGGATCTAATATGTTTCATTAAGATCACCTCTCAATCTTCCAAACTCCAATAAATACAGGCCCAAACTATCCAACCTTTCCTTGTAATATAATCGCCTCCCCCCCACTCCCCCATCAGCCCAGATATCAGTTGTTTTTTTATATTCTGTCACAGGATGTGGGCATCATTGGCTAGACCGGCATTTATTGCCCATCCCTAATTGCCCTTGAGGTGGTGGTGAACTTCCTTGAACCGCTGGAGTCCATGTAGTGTAGGTACACCCATAGTGGTGTTAGAGAGGAAGCTCCAAAATTTTGAACCAGTGACAGTGAAGAAACTGATATATTTCCAAGTCAGGATGGTGAGTGGCTTGGAAGGGAAGTTACAGATAGTGGTGTTTCCATGCATCTGCTGCCCTTGTCCTTCTAGGTGGTAGAAGTCGTGGGTTTGGAAGGCAATATCGAAGGAGCCTTGGTAAGTTGCTGCAGTGCATCTTGTAGATGCTACACACTGCTGCTACTGTGCGTAGGTGTTGGAGGGAGTGGATGTTGAAGGTGGTGGATTGGGTGCCAATCAAGCAGGCTGCTTTGTTCTGGATGGGGTCGAGCTTCGAGTATTGTTGGAGGTGCATTCATCCAGGCAAGGAGAGAGTATTCCATCACACTCCTGACTTGTGCCTTGTAGATGGTGGACAGCCTTTGGAGAGTCAAGTGGTAAGTTACTCACCGCAGAATCCCCAGTCTCTCACCTGCTCTCATAGCCAATGTATTTATATGCCTTACCCAGTTCAGTTTCCCGTCAATGGTAAGCCCCAGGGTGTTGATAGCATGGGATTCAGTGATGGCAATGCCATTGAATGTCAAGGGAGACAGTTGGGATTTTCTCTTGTTGGAGATGCACATTGCCTGGCACTTGTGTGGTGCGAATGTTAGTTGTCACTTCTCAGCCAAGCCTGCATGTTATCCAGGTTTTGAAGTGTATGGAGACAGACTGCATCAGTATCTGAGGAGTTACAATTAATGAATACTGTGCAATCATCAGCAAACATCCCCACTTCTGACCTTATGATGGAGGGAAAGTCATTGATGAAACAGCTGAAGATGGTTGGGCCCAGGACAGTATCCTGAGGAACTCCTGCACTGATGACCTGGGAGAGAGGTGATTGACCTCCAACAACTACAAGCATCTTCCTTTGCACTAGAGATGACTCCAAACATTGGAGAATCTGCCCCTTGATTCCCATTGACTCCTGTTTTGCCAGGGCTCCTTGTTGCCACACTCGGTCAAATGATGCCTTGACTTCAATGACAGTCTCACTCAACTCACCTCGAGTTCAGCTCTTTTGCCCATGTTTGTACGAAGGCTGTAATGAGGTCAGGAGCTGAGTGACCTAGGAAGAAGCCAAAATGAGCATCAGTGAGCAGGTTATTGCTGAGTAAGTGCCGCTTGATAGCACTGTCGATGACACTTTCCATTACTTTATTGATGATCAAGAATAGACCGATGGGGGAAATTGGCCAAGTTGGATTTGTACTGCTTTTTGTGGACAGGACATACTGTTTCCCACATTGCCCGTTAGGTGCCAGTGTTGTAGCTATACTGGACCAGCTTGGTTAAAGACACGGAAAGTTCTGGAGCACAAATCTTCAGTACTATTGCCAATATATTGTCAGGGCCCATAGCTTTGCAGTATCCAGTACCTTCAGCTGTTTTTGATATCACGTGGAGTAGATCAAATTGGCTGAAGACTGGCATCGATGATACTGGGGACCTCAACAGGAGGAAGAGATGGATTATCCACTTGGCAACTCTAGTTGAAGATTGCTGCAAATTCTTCAGCCTTGTCCTTTGCGCTGATGTGCAGCGCTCCCCCATCATTGAAGGTAGGGACATCTGTGGAGCCTCCTCCTCCTCCAGCGAGTTGTTTCTGATTGGCCATTGCCATATTGTCATTCACGACTGGATGTGGCAGGACTGCAGAGCTTAAATCTGATCCGTTGGTTGTGGGGTCACTTAGCTCTGTCTATTGCATGCAGCTTCTGCTGTTTGGCATGCAAGTAGTCCTACCTTGTAGCTCTACCAGGTTGACACCTCATTTTCAGGTGTGCCTAGTGCTACTCCGGCATGCCCTCCTGCACTCTTCAACGAACCAAGGTTAATCCCCCCGGCTTGATGGTAATGGTAGAGTGGGGTATATGCCAGGCCATGAGGTTACAGTTTGTGGTTACGTACAATTCTGCAGCTGCTGATGGCCCACAGCACCTCATGGTTGCCCAGTTTTGAGCTGCTAGATCCGTTCAAAATCTATCCCATTTAGCATGGTGGTAGTGCCACACAGCAAGATGAAGGGTATCATTAATGTGAAAATGGGACTTCTCCATAAGGATGCGCGTTGTTCACTCCTACCAATACTGTCACGGACAGATGCATCTGCAACAGGCAGGTTGGTGACAATCAGGTTAAGTAGGTTTTTCCCCCTTTTTTGTTCCCTCACCACAGCTGCTAAACTGGATCTGCAGCAGATGTCCTTTAGGACTCGGCCAACTCAGTCAGTAGTGGTGCTACCAAACCACTCTTGGTGATGAACATTGAAGTCCCCCACCCAGAGTACATTCTGAGCCCTTACCACCCTAAGTGCATCCTCCAAGTGATGTTCAACATGGAGGAGTACTGATTCATCAGCTGAGGGGGGTGGTAGGAGGTTTCCTTGCCCATGTTAGACCTGATGCCATGAAACTTCATGGAGTCTAAGTTAAGATCCTAGGGTAACTCCCTCCCGACTGTATTCTATGTGCTGCCATGTCTGGTAGGTCTGTCCTCTCGGTGGGACAGGACATACCAAGGGACGGTGATGTTGATATCTGAGACACTGTCTGTGGTACAATTCCATGAGTATGACACTGTCAGGCTGTTTGGTTGACTGGTCTGTGGGGCCACTCTCCTAATTTTGGAACATTTGCCCTATGTTAGTGAGGAAGACTTTGCAGGGTCGACAGGGCTAGGTTTGTCATTGTCATTTCCAGTGCCTAGGTTGACAAGAGGTGATCCGCCCAGTTTCATTCCTTTTTGTAGACTTTGTAGCGGTTTTGTAGAACTGAGTGGCTTGCTAGGCCATTCCAAAGGTCAGTTAAGAATCAACCACATTGCTGTGTGTCTAGTGTGACATGTACGCCAGACCAGGTAAGGATGGCAAATTTCCTTTCATAAAGGACATTAGTGAATCAGTTGGATTTTTACGCCAATCAACAATGGTATCATCACTATTACTGAGACTAGCTTTTTAATGACATCTTCATTAGCTAAATTTAAATTGCACCAGCTGCCATGGTGGGATTCGAGCAGAGCATCAGCCTAGGCCTCTGGATGCTAGCCCAGTAACATTACCACTACAGTTCTGCCTCTGCCCTCCCCCATTGTGTGAAGCTTCTCTGAACTGCTTCTAATGCACATATATATCCTTTCTTAAATAAGGAAATTGAAACTGTACACAGTAGTCTAGATGTGGTCTCATCAGCTACCTGTACAGTTGTAGCAAAACATTCCTACTTTTATTTTCCATTTCCCTTGCAGCAACAATAACATTCCATTTGCCATCCCTATCACCTGCTGATACTAACTTATCCTGATTCATCTCTTCTGGGCTGGGTAGGAACTTGGAGTGGGAGGGGAAGGATCCAGGTGTCGTGGTCCACATAGGTACCAACAACATAGGTAGGACTAGGAAACAGGTTCTCCTGAGGGACTACGAATGACTCAGGGCTAAATTAAAAAACAGATATATAAAGGTAATAATCTCCGGATTACTACCTGAGCCACGTGCAAATTGGCCTAGGGTAGATAAAATTAGAGAGATAAATGTGTGGTTCAAAGATTGGTACGGGAGAAATGGGTTCCGATTCATGGGGCACTGGTATCAATACTGGGGAAGCAGAGAACTCTTCCATTGGGGCAGGCTTCATTTGAACCATCCTGGGACCAGTGTCCTGGGGAATCGTATAACTGGAAGTACCAATAGGGCTTTAAGCTAATTGCGGGGGAGAATTCAATCGAAGGGAAGTTTAAAAAAAAAATCAAGAAACAACGAGACAGCAGAGGTGCAGGGTAGTGAAGAGGCGAACGATAATCAAAGTGTGACAGTAAGGGGCAGAAAATATAAGCAAAAGAGTGCAGCAAAAACTAGAACCAAAATGAGTAATAATGGTAAAAAGTCAAAGCTTAAGGCTCTTTATCTGAATGCACGCAGCATTTGTAACAAGGTAGATGAGTTGGCGGCACAAATAGAAATAAATGAAGAAGACTTGATAACTGTTACAGAAACATGGTTGCAGGGTGACCAAGACTGGGAACTCAATGTTCAAGGGTATCCGACGCTCAGGAAAAATAGGCAAAAAGGAAAAGGAGATGGGGTAGCTTTGTTAATAAAGGAAGGTATCAGTGCAGTGGCGAGTAGTGACATAGATACAATAGATCATGCTGTGGGATCAGATTGGGTGGAAATAAAGAATAGCATTGGGAAGAAGTCATGGCTGGGATTCATCTAAAGGCCCCTGAGGAGTTGTCTCGTTGTAGGACAAAGTATAAATCGAGAAATAATGGAAGCGTGTAAGGAGGGCACTACAATTGTCATGGGTGATTTTAATCTGCATATTGACTGGACAAATCAGATTGGCAGGGGTAACATGGAAGACAAATTTGTAGCGTGCATCAGGGATTGTTTCTTAGAGCAATACATTGCAGAACCTATCCAGGAACAGACTATTTTAGATCAAGTAATGTGTAATGAGGTGGGATTAATAAGAAATATCATAGTGAAGGATCCTCCAGGGGGTAGCAATCACAACATGGTAGAATTTCAAATTCAGTATAAGGGCAAGCAACTCAGGGCTCAAACCAGAGTCCTCAACTTAAATAAGGACAATTACAGAGGTATGAAGAAAGAGTTGTCTAAAGTGGGCTAGTAAAATAGACTAAAGGGAAGGCCAGTGGATGAGCAGTGGTAGACATTTAAACAGATATTTCATAACGCTCAGCAAAAAATAGTCCCAGTCAAAAACAAGGACTTGATGAGAAGGATGAACTACCCATGGTTAACAAAGGATGGTCAAGGAGAGTATCCAATCAAAAACTGAGACATACAAAGCGGCAAAAACTAGTGGTTCGACAGAGGATTGGGGGTATTTTTCGGAGCCAGCAGATGGCTTAAAAGCTAATAAAGAGGAAGAAAATTGATTATGAAAGTAAATTGGCAAGAAATATAAAAGCAAACAGCAAGGACTTCTACAGGTGTACAAAAAGAAAGAGAGTGGCTAAAGTGAGCATTGGACCCTTGCAGGGTGTGACTGGAGAATTGAAAATGGGGAACAGGGAAATGGTAGATAATTTAAGCCAATATTTTGTATCGGTCTTCATGGCGGAGGACACTATAAACATCCCAAAAATATTATATAAGCAAGGAGCTAATGGGGGAAAAGATCATGTAACAGTCTCTATCATGAGGGATAAAGTATTTGACAAACTAATGGGACTAAAGGCAGACAAGCTGCCAGGGCCTGATGGCATGCATACAAGGGTTTTAAAGGAAGCGGCTGCAGAGATACTGGAGGCATTGGTCGAAATATTCCAGAACTCACTGGATTCTAGGAGGGACCCAGCAGATTGGAAAACCACTAATGTGACGCACCTGGTCAAAAAGGCAGAGAGACAAAAAGCAATTATAGGCCGGTAAGCCTAACATTTATTGTTGGGAAAATACTAGCGTCCATTGTTAAGAAAGAAACAGCAGGATATTTAGAAAAGCTTAACTCAATCAGAGGCAAAATAGTTTTGTGAAAGGAAAATCATGTTTGGCAAACATGCTAGAGTTCATTGAGGACATAACAAGCAGAATTGATAAAAGGGAACCAGTAGATGTAGTGTATTCAGTGAGATGCCACATAAAAGGTTATTGCACAAGATAGGAGCTCATGGGTGATGGGGATAATGTATTAGCATGGCTTGGTGATTGGTTAAGAGACAGATGACAGAGAATTGGAGTTAAAGGGTCTTTCAAGTTGGAAAGGAGTAACTAGTGGAGTGCCAGAAGGATCACTCCTTGGACCTCAATAATTTACTATCTATATTAATGAAATGAGGGGGCAGGAGGGTGCGGGGGGGTGGGGGGGGACAGTTGCAGAGCATAATGTATCCAATTTGCTGACAATACAAAAATAGGTGGGACGGCATGTTATGATGAGGACACAAGGAATCTGCAAGGGGATATAGATAGGTTGAGTGATCATAGTCATAATATATTAAAACAATCAAGTCAGAGGGAGTGCAGCTACATAAGCTTCAAGGGAGCAAGGCAAGGCTGGATGGCCTCTACTTTAATACCAAGAGTATTAAAGGTTAAACAGATGAGTTAAGGGTGAGGATTGACACGTGGAATTGTGATATGGTAGCCATCACTGAGATGTGGTTGAGGGAGGGCAGGATTGGCAGCTCAACATTCCGGGATATAGAATCTTCAGGCAAGACGGGGAGGGGGTAAAAAAAAAAAAGAGGCATTGCATTATTAGTTAAGGAGTGAGTTACTGCAGTAAGGAGACATGATATCTTGGAGGGGGCATCGAATGAAGCTTTGTGGGTAGAGCTTAGGAATAAAAAAGGGGCAGCCACATTGTTAGGTGTTTATTATAGACCCCCAGATAGTCAGCGGGAAATTCAGGAGCAAATATGTGCACAACTTACAGAGGTGTGTAAGAACAATAACAATAGGGTAATTATATTAGGTGATTTTAACTTTCCCAACATTAATTGGGATAGACAGTGTTAAGGGCTTGGAAGGAGTGGATGTCTTGAAATGTGCACAGATCTTTTTAGGTCAATATGCAGAGGGTCCAACAAGGGCTGGACCTAATTCTGGGGAAAGAAGCCTGACAGGTGGCTGAAGTGGTGGTGGTGGTGGGGGAGCATTTTGGTGATAACGACCACAACATGGTACAATTTAAGCTTGTTATGGACAAAGAAACAGACAAGTTGCAAAAAAACGTTTTTGGGTTGGGGAAAAGCGGATTTTAGTAAAATAAGGCAGGATCTGGCCAAGGTAGACTGGGAACAGCTACTTGTGAGGAAATCTACAGAAAAGCAGTGGTGGGGGGGGGGGGGGGGTGGTGTTCAAAAAGGAAATGGGGAGGGTACTGGCTCAACATGTTCTCTCTAAGGTGATAGGAAGGAGTAACAAGCCCAGAGAACCATGGATGACTAGAGATATTCAGGGTACGATGAGAAGGAAAAGAGAGGCTTTTAGCAGGTACAAGGGAAGCAAATCAGCAGAGGCATTAATGGAGTACAGGAAGTACAGGGTGCAGCTCAAGAAAGCAATTAGGAGAGCAAAGAGAGGATATGAGAAAGTTCTGGCTGGTAAAAGTAGGGTAAATCCCAAGATATTCTATAAGGATATCAATGGGAAGAGGATAACCAGGGAAAGAGTAGAGCCCATTAAAGACCAAGGGGGTAATCTATGGGTGGAGCCAGGGGACATCGATAGAGTGTTGAATTAATACTTCACATCCATCTTCACCGAAGAGAATGAAGATGAAGGTATCAAACTCAGGGAGAGAGACTCCGAGGTTCTTGAGTAAATTGATATAGGGAGTGACAAGGTATTAGAAGTGTTGGCAGGCTTAAAAGTGGATAAATCTCCAGGTTCGGATGGTTTATGTCCCAGACTGCTGAGGGAAGCAAGGAAGGAGATAGCAAGGGCTCTGACCCAAATTTTTAATTCCTCTATGGCCACAAGGGAGGCGACAGAGGACTGGAAAACAGCTAATGTGGTTCTGCTATTTAAGAAGGGTTGTAGAGATAAGCCAGGGAACTGCAGGCCAGTGAGTCTCACGTCAGTGGTAGGGAAACTATTGGAGAAAATTCTGAAGGAGTGAATCTATCTCCACTTGGAGGGGCAAGGTGTGATCAGAGATAGTCAGCATGGCTTTGTCAGAGGGAGGTCACACCTAACAAATTTGATTGAATTTCTTGAAAAGGTGACCAGGTGTATAGATGAGTGTAGTGCAGTTGATGTAGTTTATATGAATTTCAGCAAAGCCTTTGACAAGGTCCCACATGGGAGACTTATAAAGAAGGCAAATGCACATGGGATACAGGGTAATTTGATAAGGTAGATTCAAAATTGGTTTAGATGTAGGAGACAGTGGGTGATGACAGAAGGATGCTTTATTGATTGGAAGCCAGTGTCCAGTGGTGTACCACAGGGATCTGTGCTGGGTCCCCTATTATTCGTCATTTATATAAACAACATAGCTAACTATGTGGGTGGTAGGATTAGTAAGTTTGCGGATGACACAAAGATTGGCCGGGTGGTTAACAATGAGGTTGAGTGTCTTGAGCTACAGGAAAGATATAGACTGGATGGTCAAATGGGCAGATAAGTGACAGATGGAATTTAACCCTGTAAAGTGTGAGATAATACGCTTTGGAAAGAGTAATATGACAGGGAAGTCAACGAACAGCATGAAGGGAGCTTGGCTTGTGTGTCTATAGATCACTGAAGGTGGAGGAGCATGTTAGTGGGGTGGTGAAAAAGGCATATGGGACACTTGCCTTTATCAATCGAGGCATAGATCACAAAAGTAGGGAGATCGTGTTGGAGTTGTATAGAACCTTGGTGAGGCCACAGCTGGAGCACTGTGTGCAGTTCTGGTCGCCACATTATAGGAAGGATCTGATTGCACTGGAGGGGGTGCAGAGGAGATTCACCAGGATGTTTCCTGGGATGAAACATTTAAGTTATGAAGAGAGGTTGGATAGACTTGGGCTGTTTTCATTGGAGCAGAGAAGACTGAGAGGCGACCTGATCGAGATGTACAAGATTATGAGGGGCATGGACAGGGTGGATAGGGAGCAGCTGTTCCCCTTAGTTGAAGGGTCAGTCACAAGGGGACGCAAGTTCAAGGTGAGGGGCAGGAGGTTTAGAGGGGATGTGAGGAAAAAAATTTTTACCTAGCGGGTGGTGATGGTCTGGAATGCGCTGCCTGGGAGGGTGGTGGAGGCGGGTTGCCTCACATCCTTTAAAAAGTGCCTTGATGAGCACTTGGCACATCATAACATTCAAGGCTATTGTCCAAGTGCTGGTAAATGGGATTAGGTAGGTAGGTCAAGTGTTTCTTATAAAGAAGGCAAATTCACATGGTGCAGACTCGAAGTGCTGAAGGGCCTCTTCTGCACAGAGATTCTGTGAAATTATTCCATCACACTCCGGACTTCTATCTTGCAGAGGACAGAATGGCTTTGGGGAGCAGTTGGTGGGTTACTCGCCGCACAGTATCCTGCCTCTGACTTTTTTTTTGTCGCCACAGTATTTATGTAGCCGGTCCAGTCAAGTTTATGGTCAACCCACACTGGAATGTTTTTAGTGGGAGATTCAGCAATGGTAATGCCATTGAATTTCAAGGGGAAGCAGCCTGATTCTCCCTGGTCATTAGTCATGGCTTGACATTTGCATGGCATGAATGTTACTTGCTACTTATCAGCCCAAGCCTGAAAGTTGTCTGGTTCTTGCTGTATGTGGGCTCAGACAACTTCATTACCTGAGTTGTCGCAAATGAAACTGAACACTGTGCAATCATCAGTGAACAACCCAATTTCATACCTTTTGTTAGAGAGGTGGTCATCGATAAAGTAGCTGAAGATGGCTGGTCCTAGGACACTGCCCTAAGGAACTCGGATCGATATCCTGAGGCTGAAATGATTGTGCTAGGAATGACCCCAACAAGTGGAGAGCTTCCTCCCCAATTCACAAAGGCTTCAGTTTTACTCTTTAATGCCACATTCGGACAGATGCTGTCTTGAGTCAAAGGTGTTTACTCTCACCTCACCTCTGGAATTAGCTCCTTTGTCTTTTAGGACCAAGGCTGTAATGAGGTCTAGGGCCAAGAGGTTCTAGTGGAATCCAAACTGAGCATTAATGAGCAGGTTATTAATGACTAAGTGCCACTTCATATCGTTGTAGATGACCACTTGCATCATTTTGTTCATCACTGTAAACAGACTGATGGGTTGATAACTGGCCGAAATAGATTTGTGGGCAGGGCATGTGTGGGCAATTTTCCATTCTCAGGTAGAAGTCAGTATTATAGTTGGATTGGAATAGCTTGATTAGGGGCATGGTGAGATCTGGAGCACAAGTCTTTACCAGTACAGTTGGGATGTTGTCAGGACCCATTTGGAGTGAATTTAATTGGCTGAAGAGTGACAGGTGTGATGCTGGGGCCTTGAGGTGGAGCCTGAGGTGGATTAACCACTCGGCACTTCTGACTGATGCAAATGCTCCAGGCCTGACTTTTGCATATGCTGAGTCCCATCATCACAGAGGATAGGGGATGTTAAAAGAGTTTGCTCCTCCCATTAGCTGTCTATTTGTTCCGTACATTCACAACTGGATGTGGCAGCATTGCAGAACCTTGATCTAACAGATCTGCTCAGCTTTTCCAGCAGAACAGAGAACATTTCTTAAAGGAGCAGCATCCCTTGATTGTAGTAAATCGTAACCTTCTTTGGAATTTGAACAAATGAGGAAGATTGCGTTTGTAAATCTTAATTTAATTTTCAATTTTAATTTGCTGTGAATGCAAATCCCAGTGGCACATTCCCTGCCAAATTGAGTTAATTTGGCAATTATCCAAGGTGTCATCAATGCCCATTTATGGGGTGAGATCAAAGCACTGAACTGTTGTCAATGATGTAAACCAATCCAATCTCATTAAACAAATGTTACTCTAATTAATAGATAAAGGGAAGATAACCAGGTTTAAATACCAGTAGAAATCAGGCAGGGGCCTGAAAATTGTAATTAGGTAGATAAGTGAAAAATTGCTGATATTTAAATATCAGGGAGAAATTATTTCTGAAATGAAAACAGAAAATGCTGGAAAAACTGAACGGATCTGGTAGTGAGTGTGGAGAGAGAAACAGATGCCTGAATATTCCTGTCGGCGATTTGGGGTGGGGCCCACTCGCCGACAGAAAAATGATGCGGGATGACATTGGGAGGAACCTCCGACATCATCCTGGTCCCTTTAAATTTTGAGGAAGGCGGGCGGACAGAGAAATCAGCTGTCTGCCCACAGACCTGTCAATGGCCAATTGAGGCCATTGACAGGCTAATTAAGATAATTAAAGACCTGCCCGTCCAACCTTAAGGCTGGCAGGCAGGCAGGAGCTCCAGCAGGCTCCTGCTAATGCATGGAACCTCATCCACTGGCAGGATGACGTTTCATGTCTGTTTTTAAAAAGTGTAATAAAGTTTATGTCCTTTTTATTAACATGTCCAATCTCGTGCGACATTGTCACATGAGGGGGACATGTTAATTTTTTAATTTTTCTACTGTTAAAGTTTTTTGCACTGTCAGTAATCTCCCCGAGACAGTACTTTGCCTCAGGGAGCAGTGCGCTCTTTCACGCGCACACTTTGACAGATGGGGAATTCCTCCCCCCCGCCACACAGGAAACGCATTGGCCCAACCACTCAAAATGGCGGCGGGCCCCGTTTCGGTGACGGGGGTCAGCTGTCCACCTGCCGCCAAGCCGGTGGGGCCCGCACGTCCACCACGGGCAAAATTCTGCCCAGAGTTAACGTTTCAAGTCCAATGTGACTCTTCTTCAAGACTGGAGAGAGGTAAAAACCTCTCCTGCTCCCTCTACCTCTCTCCCGTTCTGAAAAGGAGTCATATTGGACTTGAAATGTTAACTCTGTTTCTCTCTCCACAGATACTGCCAGACTGCTGAGTTTTTCCAACATTTTGTTTTTATTTCAGATTTCCAGCATCCACTGTATTTTGCTTTTATTTTAGAAATTATTTCAGGGTGGCGTAAATGAGCTTCATGTATTTCATCTAACAGCCCTTTAGAAGTTTAAATCAACAGTTCATAGTCACATTTAAAAAATATCCTTGTGATCATTCTTAAAGTACTGCCTGTTCTTTAGCACTAACTTTTTCAAGATGACTTTGGCATGAAGCAAAAACCACATAAACACTAGAGAATTTGCATCACATGACATGATTATTTAAAATGGAGGGCAAGACCATCAAACTGAATTCACTTGTACCCCTGAATGAGATCCATCTTTTTATAAGCCCTGATGTTGTAAAGGCTTAGTCAATCAGTTCTTAACTAAAACATCACAAACAGAAGAGCTGGATGGCAATTATATTTCTAAAAAATCTGCTTGATCAGGAGTGTCCTGTCCCCAGCACTGTTGGATCCTGTTTTCCATCCAATCAATTCATCCCACACACCAAACTGTTAAAAATGTCCAAAATGGGCAATCAGCACGTTAATAATGCACTGACATACTGCTACTGCATGTCATAACTACATTTCACAAACAGTATTTGTATAAAACATGCAACACCACGTGGATCACTGCCGTAGGCTTTTCACTCCTGACATTGGGAATCGGATCCTAGCTCAAATGATGTCCCCTGATACAGAAGTTACTACAGTTACATACTTCAAAACAGACATGAATAATGCAACCTATGGCTAAGCCATTCAAAACATGTGGTTCTTTCATTGATCATCATTGATTTTAATTGGCAATAAAAAATATCACTGCAGGGGGACCAGGACGCTTGATAATTATGTTTTGGGCTTTGGAAAGCATGCTTAAAATGGATCAGCAACTGTTCAACAGATAAACACAATGGTTAAGGCTACACTGAGCCATGCAAACACAGTTAAGTGGGGACAGCAGCGGGGAGGACAGGGGTACAACTCATCTAAGTGTCACCAGGCTAAGGATAAGAGGAAAATCAAAGAGGAATTCTCACTCCTGAATATTTATTAAACAGTGCCTGCTTGAAAGCGAGTAAATGTAGGTAATGGGTGAGGCCAAGGTAACTCGATAACGATGCCACCAAATTTCACTATGCAGCACTATATCTGAATGGATTCGTCACATGTGGACATGTGACTGCAATTGTATTCTGGATGGAGAGGGTGAGTCAGCCCACCCAGCTTAAACTGCCACTTCCCAGGCCCACAGAATAGGAAGGGTAACCTCGATAGGCAGAAGTGGAAGAACCTGCATAAAAATAACCAAATAAACGCTAGCCAGCTTGAACTCAAAAGGGTAAATTTTAACTGACCAATCCCTCAAAGTTTTTTTCTAAAAGGAGATGCAACATCCCAAACTGCTCATGTGTTGGCATTGAGGGGGAAAGGAATCAAATGATGCACTGGATCTGGATTTGTGAAGAATTGCCTGAGAGTCAGTATGAAGAACAAGGCATGGGAATGGATATGTATTTAGATAAGAAGAATAAAACAGCATGCATTTGTAAGTGAAACAAGGTTACAATGGGGGGAGTGAAAGCAGAAAACAAGGAGGTAATATGTGGGGTGCATCTAGTCCGGTAGTGTGGTGGAAGCAGGTTCAATCGTAGCATTCAAAAGGGACTTAGATTGATATCTAAAAAGGAAGGATGTGCAGAATGGCCTCCCTCTGCACTATAACAATTCTGTGATTCTGTTCCAAAAAAGGCAGATAGCTCTCTATGAAATGAAAGTAAGTGAAAGCAAAAAGATCAAACTACAAAGGGATAATTACCAACTCAGTATAAACTAGGAATGCACAAGTAGGATCTGAACTAATGAATGGCAGTGCACGACTGCTTTCTGTTTGGAACATTAGGTATGATTGGTAATGAGAATTGATCAGAACATAATTAAATTTAATAAGAACTGGGATAAATCAACAGGTATACAAATTTAAAAGCACCAACTTCAAGGCAATAAAGAAAGCAATTAAACAGATAAAATGGGGTAGCCCACAAGAAAGCTGCAGTTCACGAAAAATGGAAGCCCTTTAGGGATATCCTATTGAGCACGAAGAATAAGTGCAAAACAAATGCTAGTAAGTGCAAACTCAATTGTTTCACATCAGGCACTGGCAAAATAATGGAACCAATGGTTAGAATCAATGTTGCAGAATTATCAACTTGTAAATGTAAAGGAGCTTGGTAAATGACAGCCGATACTGTCGTTCAAACCTGACTTTGTTTGAAGACAATAACCACCCAAGTGAATGCTACAAAGCTCTTGTGACATAGTATACCTTTAAGCAGCAGCTGGTGTGAATTTGGGGTGACATTGACTGAATTGAAGAGACGAGCTCAGGAGTGTGTGCCTGGCATCAGTCTTGGGGCATAAAATAAAAGCAGATGCTGGAAAAACTCAGCAGGTCTGACAGCATCTGTGGAGGGAGAAACAGAGTTAGCATTTTGAGTCCATATGACTCTTCAGAACTCTGAAGAGGAATCATACGAATTTGAAACGCTAACTCTTGTTTCTCCCTCCACAGATGCTGTAAGACCTGCTGAGTTTTTCCAGTATTTTGTTTTTATTTCAGATTTTCAGCATCCGCAATATTTTGCTTTTATATCAGTCTTGGGGTCCCTGTTGTTTCTGATCTATATAAATCAAGTATCAGCTTTGCAAAGCTCTTAACTCAGTCACAAAGCTGACAGTTGATTCCTGCTTCAGGATTAATATCAATTTTGGATAACACTTCATTGCAATATGAAGGGAATGCAGTATTGTCTGAGACGTCATCCTTCCAGGTGAAATATTGAAAGATCTGCCAGCACACATCAACATAAAAAAGCAGGGAGTTCTTCAGTGTCTTGGCCAACATTCACCCATCAAACAACAGCTGGTGATTCATGCATTGATGTTTGTACAACAAGACCAACATCTTGCAGCAATTCAAAGGAATCAAATCTCCCCCTTTGGCTGAATACCCATTTTTTTTTATTCTGAGCACCTTGGGACATTTTTCAAATTTAAAGATGCTATATAATAGTGTAATCACAATCACTCCAAGTCAAAGATGGTGAGGTTACGAATAGTAACCAGATCCTTGACCAAAGAATGATTTTTATGGAAGATTTTAAAGTTGGAGAGGTAGAACAATTTTTGAAGGAGGATCTAGGTGGTTGAAGGCACAGTATAGTATATGAAATATGGTATGTAGATGCAGCCATAGGCAAAGGAAAAAAGAATATAGGGAAGGGAGGTTGTAGGATTTACAGAGCATGCTGGATGACAGGCCAACAAGACAGCATTAAGGCATAAATAAGGGTTTCAGCAGCAAATGACTGCAGTAGGAATGGAGGTGAACAATGTTAGTGAGGTGGAATTAGATTATCCTCATGATGGACAGGATACAAGGTCAAAAGCCCAGGGTCAAAGATGATGTCAAGAATGTGGTTTCAACCTGAGATAATTAGCAGGTACTGAGATTGTGGCAGGAGACAAAGACAATTTTTTGATCTAATGTTTAGCTGGAGGAAGTTCTAGTATATCCAAGACTGAAAATTGGGTACGCAGCCCAACAACAAAAGTAATGAAAGGGATTGAGAGAGGTGGTGGAGAGTTGGAGGTGATAGAGAATTAGAGCTGGGTGGCATGGGCATTCAAGTTGGCTAACCCCATGGTTTTGGTTGATATTGCCAGGGAGCAGCATTCATGTGAGAAAACAAAGGAGTATTTCTCCTTTCCCCAAGCTATATGCTGCAGTTAAGTTGCATCCAGAGTGCACTATTTCAGTAGCACAACATAAAGGGGCCATTCAGGCCCTAAAATCAGTGTAGTATAAGCAAGAAAGCTGCTGTTGTTAAAGGGAAGAGCTGGGAGGATGACAAGCTTTGGTTTCTCGCCCACAAGCAATACTTAACATGACACACAATTTAAACACTAAGAAAAAAAATTTCATTAAAGCTAAAGCAGCTACACAAAAGGGCCAAGATTCAAGATTGTGAGGGTGAAAAGCCCCATTCAAGTGCTGTGAAAGACACTGCAGTTAAACTGCCAGACACCATACCAACCATTTTAAGTGTAAGAATACTATGGTTACAATTCACCATTGCCGTAAACAGTTTGATACCAGGTGTTGGCAGCTGAACAGTTTTTTTTTAGTTTTCCTGACAAAGGAAAGTCTTTTCTGAAATCTAAATATCAAACAGCTTTCTTCAATTAGATTTCCTGTCAAAGGCAAGTGGGTAACTGCAACATCAACACTGAGCTGGGTGATCAACTCCAATTCAGCCATTTGTTAGAAAAAGGCAAGGATGCCAGGCTAACAAATCTTGCAGTCATCTTGGCATCAGGTTTTGCACTCAGCATTGTTGGTCTCCAATGGCCCATTTATGCTACAATGGAAGCAGCTCCTTAACAGAACACAGCTGAATTTGTTCTGATTCTAGTATAGAGTGGATTCAGCAACACTGAACATTAATTACTCTGTGATGAGGTGTAGCACTCATGCCCAGAACCACGCATCTTAACCGTTTCTTGCAGTTTCATCCTTTTCTGCCAGCTCCTCTTTTCCATTCACACTCTCAAGTCCAATAGAAAAACCTAAACCATCAAGAACTGAAAAATCCAATGCAGCAAAGTGAGTAATATTCCACTGCCAATAGCTGACACGGTGTAAACTTGATGCCCGACAGTGACTAGGTTTGTAGCAACTCATTGGCCGCACCTGTGGCTGTATATAACATCCACCTACCCAATCTGTGGCCATGTATAATATCAACTTACCCTACCTGTGACAGTTGTTGTCCTATCACTTTAAGGGAATATGCAAATGAGTAAGCAACCAGGATGTAAAGCAGCTAGTAGTGAATGTCGTGTGGTTTAGGAATTGCAACTGTACTGTCCTTGTAAATAAAGTAGATTTGTCCACTAAGCCATTCTATTCTATGTCTTCAAATAAACCGAACCCCTGTCTAGTTTACAGGTGCTGTGCGTGAGATTGGCAAGTTTGTGTGAAGCAAACATGGAAAACGCAAAAAGATGCAGCAGTGGGATTTTGAAGACTACTGGACAAGCCACCGACAAGACAAAGGCTGTATATACATTGGGACCCAGGAGTCAGAGTCCCTCTACAGATGATGCTTTGCAGAACAGCGAGTACCTGACTTGTGGATGGGTGATTAATGGGAGCAAGTCGGTTCAGAGCCATGCTCTGCAGTCAGTTTTGAATCAGGCAGGGAAGGCTACAGGGTCATAGAGACATCCTCAGGTGCCATTCCTGCACAAAAGACAAAAGCATGCAAAATGGAAAAAAACAAAACTCCATAGAACAAGAGGGGGAAAGAGGGGGAAAAAAATAATAGCAGCTGTACAAGTGAATCTCTCCACAGGGTAGAGAGGCTACAAATTCCCTATTCATCGGGAAGGCCACAGATGACCTATCTGAATTTAGGCCTTTCAGACAAAGGATGGAGCTATGCTTTTTAGATTTACCCTTCACAGAACCAGGTAAATAAGCGGTGAAAATAAAGGTAGCCACTGGAAACAAGGGGTTGCATAGAGTCAACACTTCGGGCCTGAGAGGGGGTTAAAAAACACTGTTAAGATGTGAAAGATGCTGGATGATCTTCAGAATGCCCTAATTGAAGTTGATAATTTACAGACAACAACCACAAGAATCAACTGATCAGCAGATGCTGTGATAGGGGCAAGGACTGTGATTTTTTTTCAGAAGTTGGGCTGCCTGAACAGACAAGTTAGCTGGTTATAGCTTCAAGGCCAATCGAAGCCTTCCGAAAAAGACCTTTTGGAAAAAAGTCACAATATTGACACCTTACTAAACGATGGCAGAAAACGTGAAGCCATGTGCATTGGACAGCAACATTTTCATTCATTAGGTGTAGCTACCAATATTGGCGTGGTAGCCAGAACACAGAAAGCAAGCAAGCTATGTGGGAAGTTTGGTCAACTGCACCCACTGCGAAGCTGTTCTGTGTTGCAAGATCTTTGAAAGATATGCAGTGTAAAAGGACATCGGGCTCACCTATGTATGTAATCTGGATCCAGAGGTGTGACTAGAAGTTGCAATAAGATGCAATAACAAACAAAAGGTACATGCAGCACACTGGCAGCAACAACAGAGGATGCAATAGACACCTGCCTAAGTACAAGCACATACACAAGGTTAGCAGCCAGATGGACCAGAGTGAAGATTGAGAGTGGAAAAATCTTCAAATGAACAAGTCTTCCGCACTGTGAATGTGACACCACATGTTAATTAAGTAAAACAGTTAGAGGCTTTCGCTACTATCAGCATCATATGCCCAAAGAAAATTTGCATAAACACACTCACAGCGCAAACACCTTACCAGTCAGCATCTGGATCATCGGAAGTCAATCTACGACAGACAAATTAACTGCATACGATGGGTCACCCATTCATTGCATAGGTGCATTGACACTGAAATGCAGCTACAGCAAGTCTGCAGGGAAACCATAAGTATTTTAACTGGTGGATACAAGTGGACCAGCAATAGCAGGGTTATCAGGATGTACAGGACTCAACATTGTGACTATACACGAGGTCACCAATATACCAATGCAGCAGAAGGACAAAAATAATATTATTGAGTCAGTCTGTGACCTCCAGCAGATAAGCCCAGACAGATTCAACACTATAGGAAACTTCAGAGGTGACGCTGTACGTCTCAGAGAAGGTGCAATTCCATCCATCGACCTTCTTAGAAAGTGCCGTGTGCACATACAGGAGAAGCTGAAGAACAAGTTAGATGACCTGGAGCATAATGGCATTATCCATCGTGTGCATCTATCAGCACACTGGCTGGTGCAGTTCTATCACATGCATACTGAAAAAAAGTGGCCCACGCAAGATTCAAACATTAGAGGAACTAAATCCCAAATTCATGGGATCAAACTTTTTCTCCAAGTCGGATGCCAAACACGAACATTGGTCAGTTCATTAGGCAGAGGGATCTCAAGAAATCATTACATTCAGGGCATAACTTGGAAGACACTGCTTCCAGATATTATCCTTTGGTTTATCCAGCAGTCAGGATCTGTTCCAGCAGCACAAGGATAGAATCACAGAAAAAACTTCTGGGTGCGAATGCATATGCATTGCCAATAATATTGCAGTGACAGGCAAAATTAAAGAGGAACATGACCAAAATCTACTCTCTGCTCTCTTCAGCAGAAGAAATGCCAGGTGAATGTAGGTCAGATTAACTTTCTAGGCTCTATTTATTCAAGTTCTGGAATCCAACCTGACCCAGGCAAACACGAAGACGTAGGACAAAGAGGACTTTCAGACATACCTCAGATTTTTCAACTTCTTAGTGCCATACATACCCTCAGCACTAAGAAAGCCCTTAGGAATAAAATATTCCTTATGTATGGTAGGAGAACCATAAGCACATATTCTAGACTCTTAAACAGGCATTGTCAGAAGAGACATGTGTTTTACAAGGCAACGACCCAAGGAAAGAGATGGCGTTAGAGACGGTTACGACCGGTCCCTGGATGAGGTCCCCCAATTTATGATCCCAGACGAGATAACCCAAATTGCTTCCCAAATGGGACCCCAATTTTCTTATGCTCCCGGGTGAGGAGGAATGAGCTGGCTCCCCTTCTTTATTCAGTCCCCTCGGTTGATCGCAGAGAGGTTCATTAAAAAGAATCCCTTCCTCGTGGATAATTATTCCCAATCCAAATGTATTTATGTTTTAGAAGGAGCCAATTTAACCAGGCTTTCTTGAGTCAAAGAAAGGGTAAGTTTAATAGTTACTAAAAGCTCGAGAAAAAAAACTGAAAATGCAGCACACATACACACAGATCAGAAATGAGAAGTTGAGTCCAAAAATAAAGTTAAAAAAGATATATAAATCATTCTTTGGCTTGTCCGTGAGGAGTGGATAGTGAAACATTGCGGCTGTTAACTTGGGTGATTTTGGTAAAGCTGATTTTACAAGTGGAGCATTGGTTTGGAGACACTTGGTTCAGAGGATTAGCTGAAGGAACTGTCCAGCTTGCTTTTTGTCTGTGGCTTTACCCACTTGCCTCCAGTGTGAGAGAGAGAGCAAGCGCAAGGGGTGAGGAGAGGCTTTTACCTGCAAGCTGTGGAGATGCCTTGTTGATGTTCTTCTGCTTTAACCCTCACAGCATGCCCTAGCATGCCAGAACTAGAACGCACAGACCAGGTTTGCAGCTGACTTTTTAAGCCCTTTGCTTGTGTATTCCTGGAAGGGAAAAACAAACATGTTTTTCGCCCAGAATCTACTTTCTTTCAACTCAGATCATTTCCACATTCAGGTCTTCTGCGTTTCAAGTGTCGTCTGTCTGTAGTAGTCCCTGACACTTCATTTAGGTGCGACATTCCATGTTCTCTCTGGGCTAGTCAGTTAAGTATAATCCACATAGGAATTTTCCAGAAAGTGATTACATTCTCAGCCAGCTTTTTGCTTGTATGCCTTTTAAAAAAAAACACATCTCTTCCTGTAAAAAGGTCCATATGCCCGTAAGTAATTCGATGTTGTGATCTTCTGTCGTGACGACGTCGATATATCTCAAGAAAGGTCAGGAGCATGCATTGTGAAAGATGGCAAACCAATTGCATTTGGATCCAAAAGTCTATCGTAAGCACAATCCAATTATTTGAACACGGAGTTTGAGACACTGGCTCTGGTATTTGGTGTCACAGGACTTATTGTGGAAACTGACCACAAAACATTGGAAATAATTCACTGCATGCCACCACATAGACTAGAACGACTTCTGATAAAAATACAGGAATACGACTTCAATGTCTGTTTATAAGCCGGGTAGCAAAATATTTACCTCAGACACTCAAATCTGAAAAAGACTGGATATTTTGCCAGACCTACAGTGGATAGACACTGAAGTAGAAGGTGTGCTTATCAATCTGATGAGTTTTGGTCAACACAAACACAACCAACTTCAGGAGAAACCAGCAAATATTCCACAGCTGAAGGCATTACGAAGTTATTGTAGAAGGCTGGGCTGATACGATACGAGTAGTGCCAAACACTCTCAGATGTTTTTGGCCATACAGCGATGAATTAAGTATTTCTAGAGGCATGATTTTCAAAGCGCTTCACCAGGACATACTGTCACAGTTAGGCCAAGGCATCCGGCATAGAGGGAACAAGGCACCTGGCAAAGGAAGCTGTGTTTTGGCCAGGGATCAACAATGATATTGAGAAGGTAGTGAGGATATGTGACACATGCCAAAGTCACCAACCACATCAACACAAAAAATCCTCTACACTCTCACAAGATTCCATCGTACCCTTGGTCTAAAATCACAACAGACATTCATTATCCATAGCAATGACTGTCTCCTCATCACTGATTAATTTTCCAAATTTCCAATCTTCAGACAATTGAAGAATACCTCAAGTGCACCCCGTGGCTGACAATAAGTACAATATTCAGTTACAATAAGTACAGTATTCAGTTTGTTCGGTATGGCTAAAGAGGCATTAACCATGAAGTGCAGGGAAACAAAACAAGATCTCCGCATTGCCATGTTAGGCTTAAGGGCAACACCTTTAGATGTGGGCTTACCTAACCCACCTATGCCCATGTATAATATTACCTTACCCCAAAAGTGACTGACTATAAAGTTGGGCACCACAGACAAAGAAGAATTGGACACATGGAAAGTTCAACTCAGGCATGGAGGCAGAAGAAGGGCAATTTCTGATTTGAGATTGATTGGCTGAAATTTATGAAAAGGGCTGTTGGAGCAGAGAATGTTTTGGTTGGGGTAGAGCTCAAGATACCCACCACTCAAGGGAAAATTAGATAAATATTTGAAGAGAAAGATACTAGACTATGGAGACTGGATTCAGTTTTAAGTTGCTGTAGCAATTAGCCAGCACAGACTTGATGGGACAAATGGCTTCCTTCTGCTCATTAATCTTGGCTCAGTGGCAGCACTCTAGTTTCTGATTCAAAAGATCATGGACTCCACTCACGTTATTGTGCACATAATGTGGGCTGACACTTCAGTTCAGTTCTTAGGGAGTATAACATTTGAGCTGGCATCTTTCAGTTAAGACATTAAACAGATTTCCCATCTGCCATCTCAGAGGGATGTGAAAGATTCCATAGTACTATTCGAAGAACAGCAGAGGAGTTTTTCTGGTTTCCTGTCAATATTTCAGGTCACCTGGTCATTATATCATTGGTTGCTGTAATTATCTACATAACAATGGTATCTGCACTTTAAAAATAGTTCATTGGCTGCACAGTGCTCTGGGACAGCCCAAGACATTATAAATGCAAATTCTTTCTGTAGTATAAACCTCTAGTTCTCAACAATCAATCTTCCAACAGCATGCCTTGTGTTATAGAGCTTCTCTCCAAAATATGCATCAAAGGCCTTCTCCGCATTGATATTTCCTTCCTTTAACTTCAAATGTACTGTAACTCTAAAAGAACACTGATGTGACCAAGTAGGGTGATAACCCTAAAAGAAAACCTGTTTATCTTAAATGCTTTAATATTTTTAAGTGTCCAATTTATTCTACCATTACAAACATTGGTGAGTTATTTTTTTATTTTTTGATGGGGTGAGTGTATCACTGGCAAGGCCAGCATTTGTTTCCCACCCGTAATTGCCCTTGAACTGAGTGACTTGCTAGGCCATTTCAGAGGCCATTGCTGAGGTCACATGCCAGACCCAGTAAGGGTGGCAATTTCCTCCCGTAAAGGACATTAGTGAAGCAGATGGGTTTTTACACCATCATCACAGAGACTATCTTTGTATTCCAGAATTATCTGAACTTAAAATTCTACCAGCTTCTGTGGTGGTTATGTGGTGCTGTGTGTGTTGCTGTGTCATGTCCCCAGAGCATTAACCTGGGCCTCTGGATTACTAGTCCAGGGACATTAGCACTGCACCACTAGCTCTGAATGCGTAAACATTCCTAGTCAGAGAACAGCTATAAGAAACTGGGCTGCTTTTACATTTTTTTTTTAATTGAATAAACTGTCATATTACACAACTAGCTCTCCCAAGTAAACTTGGCACTTTCTCAAGCATGGAGAGGAGACAAAGGGGTTACAAATTTGAAAAGAAGATAATAAAATAGAATGGGGCACAAAACAAGGTTCAAGGTCAGACTTTCCCCTCTAAGTGGCCTCCAAGAGAATGTGGCCTCACAACAATGTTCCATTTACATTACAATAGCCCAACCTCAGCAACAGTGCTGAAAAGTAAACCAAGCGATTGTTAGGTCCCTCGTCCCGAGCTCTTTCCTTCCCAACTGATGCAGCACATCAAGTCTTAAGGTGCTCAATCCAAACACCATAAATGAATAGCTGCTGTCAGCCACCATCTCCACCTGCTTCAACTGCCTACACAGATCATAAAAACAACCAGAACATAGTTTTTTTGCCAAGACAAGCTCCAAAGCACAAGTAGCCAAAAAGAAAACAAAACACTTCTTCTTAAAATTCAGAATTAGCTCTTCATTAATTTCTCTTCTCAACTGAATCATCTCACAAGGTCAGAGGTGCAACTCAAACCATAAATAGATCGTAATTCCCTAGTACACATTATTATTTATTGTCATTGGCAATCATGAGATTTGACTTCATGATGTCAATAGAATAGAGCCCAAACGCCCAAACTGAAGAGTTCTGACTAGTATGGATTATTTGCATACCTGACTCAAGGCCTGTTCATCATAGCTCTGCTGTCTTCCTCGGTGATGGAGGAAGTGCAATATTAATGAGGTCTCAGCAGGCTCTCAGTCCCACTGTGAAAGAGCTCCCTTCTGTCATTTCATCTACGCTCTAACGGAATGATTAAACATCTCATCTACCCACATACATAAAGCCAGGGAACATACCCCACCAACATGAATTAATTTCCTTAGCTTTCTTCAAATGCTGTAAGGTAATACTTTACAAGTTCAAATCCTGCAGTTATTAAAGCTGGCCTCAATTCTTATATGCAGCTATAGAACTAGCAAGAATGTTAGGTTCAATTTTTGTATTATCTAAAGACCACTCCAAAGAGAGTGGCTTAATTCTAACTATTGAAAGATTTCATAAAATACTTATGATTTCATATAAACTAGCAAACAAAATTCACTTAATGAAAATTTGTTAAGAAAATAGCTTCAGCAGCTAGGCAAAAGTGATTGTGGGTATCATCTACTCCAGGAACACTTCATACCCCACCTACATCTTAAGACAGCCCTCTTGTAGATGCATCAACTGTAGATGCACATTTCCCCATGCTATTGATATTAATGTAAAAACATTAATGGCCCTAGCTCCATGCAACTGATGATCACCGGACCCATTTTTACCGTGAGACTTGCAATCTTCTGACAGATCGGCTGCATCTTGCTCCAGTCCAAAAGACATCCGAGCTGGTTCTTTGTCTGCATGCTTTGTCATAATGCAAGCACTGTGCTTTGTAAATGCATACAGAACCAGCAGAGCAGCATTTCCCAGGCTCATTAAGTGCCTCGTTTCACCAGCTGAGTCTTTAACGTGATGTCAGAAAAATCTGCAGAAAAGTTAGCAGATATTGTTTATTTCCCAAAGTGACTAAGCACATTTTCATTGGACTCCAACCACAATATAATTTATTCAGTTCAAAAAACATATACAGATTGTAGGAAGAAATCTTTAAAAGTAAACCATATGTAGTTTCACACATGCAAACTTGATCTGGTTTCTATGCACACTCTCAGCTTCCAAGCAGACCTGTCGGAAATAGGGAAATTTGCAGTAGAATAATGCAACGTCATAATTTTAGTGCCCAAGGCACACCAAACCACAAGCTAAAAGGATCTTTAAAGGACAGGCAGATTTTCTTAAGAAAAACCTGGGTCTGTTTATGCCCACATGCGGACAACTGCAAGAACACTGGATATGACAGCAACAGCTGCCAGAAGCCTCTGCCAAAGCCACACACTCCTTTAATGGTTTCACTACTCCCATTTTCTGGTTCTCGGAGAGCCTGCTCCCACAATTATGTGAATGTTTGTTTTCATTCCACACCATTCTATTTATAGGGAAATCTCCACACTTAGTGCATATAAATATTAAACCAGCACTCTGATCCAGTTCATTCCTCTTTACAGAATCCAAGCAATGGTACTTAATATCCATTGCAGTTAAAATACTTTCACCTTTATAAAATTCAAAATAACTAAAAGTTGCCTCATAACTTTTATTTAAATTTGCTATCAGCAATATTCAAATTTTAATCTAGTAAAACAGCATATATGTACAGCAACAAAAACAAACATTGCTGGAAAAACTCAGCAGGTCTGACAGCATTTGTGGAGAGGAATACAGAGTTAACGTTTCGAGTCCATATGACATATATTTAGAGCATTCTAAGGGCTGCTGAAATCCTGAATATCTATATACTGAAGTTCAGAAGCATTTGCTTGAAATCACAAATGGTAAACTGTTTCAACATTTCTATCATTTGTAGCATGATTGGCTTGCAGGACTGACTGCCAAAGCAGCACACACAAATCCTAGTCTCTAGCAATACAGTATAATGATACAACCGAACTATGTATGATCACAGAACCACATTTTCCCTGTAACAGGTAATTCACAGAACACTGTTGTATAATTAGAGCCATAGAAGCTTATAATACAGGAGGCCATGCAGCGCTTATCTGTGCCAACTCTGCTAGCACTGTCTAAAATTAATCCTATAATCCAACTGTCACCACAGCCTTGCATCTTCCTCAGCTTCAAATATTTATTCCATTTTCCCTTAAATGATGGTCTCTGCCTCAATAAATCCCTCTGGCAAAGCATCCTCAACAAACTTCCGCATAAATTTCTCCACACAATTTTAAACTGATAACATTCCATCACTGGCCGCAACACAATCCATCTCTGTTTACCATTCATAATTAAAAACTTCTATTAATTCTCCTCTGAACCCTGGCTTTACTAAAAATAGTACCATTATCTGAAGCATTTCTTTGTATAACAGTTTCCCATCCACTTTATGCTTTCTGTAGAACTATGCTCCAGAAATAGCCGCACCCCTAGCTAAGCTGTTCCAGTACATCCACAACACTAGTATCGACCCAACTATGTGGAAAATTGTCCAGGTATGCCTTGTCCACAAAAAGCAAGAAAAATCCAATCTGGCAAATTACTGCCCCATCAGTCTACTCTCAATCATAAGTAATGGAAGGTATTCATCGACAGTATTATCAAGCAGCACTTAGCAAAAACCAACTCGGTTACTCAGTTCAATTTGGGTTCTGCCAGGACAACGACATTATAATCTTAGGCAAAGCATGGGAAAACAGCTGAATTTCAAAAGTGAGGTGAGAGTGACTGCCCTTGATGTCAAGGCAGCACTTGACAGAGCGTGGTTTCAAGGAAACGCAGCAAATCTGAAGTCAATACGAATCGGGGGAGAACGCTACACTGGTTGGAGTCATACCTTTATTTTATTGTTTCACAGCTTGTGGGGGCTGCTGGCTAGGCCAACATTTATTACCGATCTCTAATTGCCCTTGAAAAGCTGGTGAGCCGCCATCTTGAACTTCTGCAGTCCATGTGATGTAAGTTCACCCACAGTACTGTTAGGATGGGAGTTTCAGGATTTTGACCCAGCAACAGTGAAGGAATGGAGGTACAGTTAGTTCCAAGCCAGGATGGTATTTGGCTTAGAGAGGAATTTGTAGGTAGTGATGTCCCTATGCATCTGCCACCCTTGTTCTTCTAGGAAGCGGTGGGGTTGTGGTAATGTCACTGCACGAGCAATCCAGACACCCAGGCTAATGCTCTCTGGACGCTGGTTCAAATCCTACCATGGCAGCTGCTGGGATTTAAATACAATTAAAAAATCTGTAATTAAAAGCTAGTCTAATGGTGACCACAAAACCATTGTCAACTGTTATTAAAAACCCATCTGGTTCATGAATGTCTTTTAGGGAAGGAAATCTGCTGTCCTTACCTGGTCTGGCCTACATCTGACTCCAGATCCATAGTAATGTGGTTGACTCTTAAATGCACTGTGAAATGGCCTAGCAAGCCACTCAGTTGTATCAAACCACTACCTAGCCAGAAGGAAGATGGTCTAGCTGCTGGAGGCCAATTATCTCAGTCCCAGGACATCGCTGCAGGAGTTTCTCAGGGTAGTGTCCTAGGTCTAACCATCTTCAGCTTCTTCATCAATGACCTTGACTCCATCATAAAGTTAGAAGTAGAGATGTTCAGTGATGATTGCACAGTGTTCAGCACCAGTCACAAGTTGTCAAATGATAAAACACTCCATGCCTGCATATAGCAAGACCTGGACAACATTCAGGCTTGCGCTGATATGGTGCAAGTGATATTCACACCATACAAGTATCGCGTTACCATTGTACTCTATGCCTTTAAACACAAAACCTGAAATCTTGCTGTGTCCACTGGCACTCATAGGAGGAAATCTTTAAAGGACAACTGGGAATAGGGTTCCATATCGCGCCCCTAGTCAAGTTGCACACAAGAACTGGTTCCCATATGTCCTTTCAGCTTTCAAGACGATGACAATGGAGTGACAACAGATAAATATACAATCCAGTGAAGTAGGAACAAAGGCTTGGAAGGGATATAGTGGGGAATTTGAACTCTTGGGTCTGGGTTCACTCATGACATTCATTGTCTCTGCTTTGATTGCTTATTGAGGGGCAGGTGGTGTCGTAGCAGCATTGTTAATGGGCTGGTAATCCAGAGACCCATGGTAATCCTCTGGGAACACAGGTTCGAATCCCACCATGGCAGATGGTAGAATTTGACTTCAATAAAAATCTGGAATTAAAAGTCTATTGGCTACCACAAAACCATTGTTGATTGATGAAGCAGCTGATGACAATGACCTTCCTTCCATCATAAGGTCAGAAGTGGGGATGTTCACTGATGATTGCACAATGCTCAGCACCACTCGCGACTCCTCAGGCAATGAAGCAGTTCATGTCCATATGCAGCAGGACCTGGACAGCAAGACAGTATCCAGGCCCGGGCTGACAAGTGGCAAATAACATGCACACCACACAAGTGCCAGACAATGATCATCTCCAACAAGAGGGAAACTAACCATCACCCCCTGACATTCAATAGCATTATCATTGCTGAATTCCCCACTATCAACATCCTGGGCTTACCAATGACGAGAAACTGAACTGGGCTAACCATATAAATACTGTGGCTACAAGAGCAGGTCAGGGACTAGGAATCCTGTGGCAAGTAACTCATCTCCTGACTCCCCAAAGCCTGTCCACCACCTAAAGGCAGAAGTTAGGAGTGTGATGGCATATTCCCCACCTGTCTGGATGAGTGCAGCTCCAACAACACTCAAGAAGTTGGACACCATCCAAAGCAGCCCCCTTGATTGACACCGTTTCCACAAACATTAACTCCCTTCACCACCAATGAACAGTGGCAACAGTGTGTACAACTGCACGAGAACACCAAATGTAATTTTTCCTGCAAGCCACACACCATCCTGACTTGCAACTATGTCACTGTTCCTTCACTGTCACTGGTTCAAAATCCTGGAACTCCCTCCCTAACAGCACTGTGGGTGTATCTACACCACATGGACTGTAGCGGTTCAAGAAAACAGTTCACCACCACCTTCTTGAGGGCAATTAGGGATGGGCAATAAATGCTGGCCTAGCCAACGACACACATCCTGCAAATGAATAAAAACAATTCCTTTTCCATGTTGTCCTTTCGCAATGAACAAGCATACATTTATTCACACAATGCTGCATTTTATACCTGTCTGCTCATTGTGTTGACATGTCTAAATGTTGCCAAAATTCTGGATAGCCTCTACTGAACATTCTATCCCTCTTAATGTTAGATTAATCTTCATCTTCTGGTTAAGCCATGTTTCTGAAATTCTGACTGCATTGTAGTTTGCTACAAGAGCCTCGATTTCAGCCAACTCATTTTTAATCCTTTTATAAATGTACATCCTTTCTTGACTCCCGATATCAGCTTAGTCCTGGTTTCCAGTTCAAGGATGCCTCTCTGGATATGTATTCATACTAACCTGTTGACTACTTTTTACATCTATGGTCTGTCTTGACTTGGGCACAGCTTTCCCTGCGACATTCCCATCTATCCATTTTCAATCATTTTTGATTCTTGCTCTATGTTCCACCCTCTGCAACAACCCGGCAACCACACCCCCACTCGTCCCCCACCACCCACACCCCCGTACTCTTCCCCCCGCAACGGGACCTACCCCTAACCTCCCAAGCAACGCACCCCCCTTCCCCCCGCGACAGGACCTCCTGCGCTCCCTCTGCGACAGGACCTCCTGCACTCCCTCTGCAACAGCTCCTTCCACATTACCCAATTGCTCAGCATACTCTCCTGCACTTACACAACTCTATCTATAAGGATGCATCATCTTGTGGGATTTGTGCCCTCCTGTTCTATATTCTTGTAGCCCTAGTTCGAGAGGGTGTCTTTGCAAGCGCTGTCTATCACGGATTTACACTCACCTTACAAAATCATCCACAGCCTTTCCAGCTGCTCCAGCGTTCTCCATGTCACAATGAAGCAATGGCCTGTGAAATAAAAGAGAGAGAGAGAAAAAAAACGCCATTAACCATAGAGCAATAGACACCACGAGCGTTTTATTGGCGTGTCAAAAATGTTCGATAAATCAAGCTAAGGTACATATTTTAAAATCTTGTTGAAGTGATTTTTAGTTGCCAGCTTGTCTAAACATCTCACTGAATCATTCAGCACAGTGCCCTGACAGTACTCTGTGGTCTGATGACATGACGCTGCAGTTCATTTGCAGCAACAGTAGGTAAACCACTGACAGAACAAACCCTCCAGTCAGCGTTGAGTGAGCCTTCCCCTCTCTCCACATCGAGTCACTGGCCAGCTTTACTTTACGAAATCTGTTGCTTTGACAGTTTGGTACATATTTTGGAATCTTTCACTTCCTGCATACAGTCCCTCACCAAACGGGTTTGTTGACTTACCACAATCTGCTGCCACAAGCACAAATCTTCCTGATTCCCAGATTAATTCCAGCTTCTTCCAGGAAGTGGCACAGATAACTCCAGATACTATACACACCAACACTTCCACAAAATATCACCATTTCTTCTGCCAATCCTCTACCATTATACCTCACATCATGGTCTCAACTCCTCTCTCTCTCTATGTGCTCTTCCGTCCCATGCCTACCAATCCTTTCCTTTACCCTCCTCATCCAAACAAAGCCACTCACACTGCACTGAGGTAACAAGCTCCACAACAGAGTCATCAGATAATGCTGGACCAACAATGAGGGAGCAGCATCCTTACCAACCCCAAGTCACTTAATACCTTCCCACGCCAACCATTATTTTTATGGGGCAATAATTAAAAATTTCAAAAATGTTTTAATCTATATTGAAAGGAAATATTTGAAATTGTGCTGAGCTTTGTGGAAACCGAAGCTACTATCAGACAGGCACAAACATAATCTCAGCTCCCACAAGCAAAGATTTTACAGGTATAAGGACATGAAAAGCGTTTGATGGTTCCCAGGCTATTTGTAGGCTAAGTGCAAAGGGAGGACTTAACAGGGAGCAGCTCAACCATCTACAAATAGTTTGATAATAGATTCCTTTTGGTGGAACAAAGGTAACTATTCACCCAGTGTGTCTAATCTCCACATTGAAACACAACACTTTAAATTAATGAATAATTCCTCAGACCAAGCCTGTATTGATCATTTCAAGTAGTTTCATTTGCTCCAGAACTGCAAGGTTTGTCTGGCATGTTCTGGCCTGTTTATACATGAAGCCTGAATCACACTGATAAGCTACAGAATTGCATTAACATCCCCCACCCTCTGAACCCAGGTCAATATTTTGGACCGTTTCCATTTCTCTGGTTGTAGATAATTAAGGCACATACAAACAATGCAAGCTCCTTTTATATTGCATGCGACCTGTTTTAGTATCCAGGCTTCTGATACACAAGTCTTGTAAACGGCAGGAATCTCAAATCAGCTGGATTCAATAAAACCAGCTTTCTGAGCTAGTCTTCACATGTCCCAGAAATATGATGTTCAACCAGAAGGTTTCCAAATAGTGATGAGCTTTAGTGTTAACTTTTATTGTTCACAGTTCCCTTACCTCAGGTAATACTCCCCTCATTGCCTCAAAAAACTCAATTTCTGTTTTTGCTAATGACTCCAAGCTCCCTCTCTTCTCCAGAGTCATTAAACGTATTGTCCTTCCCAAACCCTCGTCCATCTGTTCACACAGCTCCCTGTTTGAATCCCTCCAGTCTGGTCTCCACCTAAAACAGGACCAAAACAAGCCCAAATCAGTCACAAATGACATCCTCTGTGGCTGTAACCTTGGTAAGCTTTCCCTACTCATCCTTTGGCACAGTTGACCACACCAGCCTCCACTTCTGACATCCAACTGGGTGAGACTGGCCTCATCTGGTTCCATTCTTATCAGATTAAAGGTCAGCAACCTGGAACATTAACTTTCTTTCTCTCTGCACAGATGCTGCCTGGCCTGCTAAGCATCTCCAGCATTGGCAGCATTTTACTCTTACCTATTCAGCATAAACAGAGGTTTCTGAAATACCATACTCCTATTTCTGGAATTCATGAGGACTTACCTTTAGTCCCCTCATATCTCTCATTTACATGCTACCCCATGGCAACATCACCAAGGGCATTTCATCTTGTTTCAGCTGACGACAGTGAACTTTCCCTCACCACCACTCTCGCTTGGCCCATCTAATGTCGCTAATTTGTCACGCTACTTCTCTGACATCCATTGCTGGCTAAAGTGAAATTTCCTTCGACCAAATATTGGGGAGACGGAAACTACTGTCTCTGGTCCGCGCCACAAAATCTACAGCCGACTCAATCCCTCTCCCTGACAAGTGCCTGAGGCACAGGGGGTTGCAACATTGGTGTCGTATTTGATCCTGAGCAGAGTTTCCTCTAATTATGGCCTCTTGAACATCACTCCACCACTGGCAACCATGCCTTCAGCTGTCTGGGCCCTGAACTCTGGAATTCATCCCCTAGGCCTCTCCACTTCTGTCTCGCTTTCCTCCTTTACAGTGCTCTTTAAAACATATTTGATCTATTTGGTCACCTACCTTAACATCTCCTTTATCAAGGCTAACACTCCAGTGTAGTACTGAGGGGACACTATACTATTGGAGGTGACATCTTTCAGCTGAAATGTTAAACCGAGACAACATCTGCCTGCTCGAGTGGATGCAAAAGATCCCATGGTACTATTTGGAAAAAGAGTAGGGGAGTTATCCCCAGTGTCCAGACCAATTTTATCCCTCAATCAACATCACAAAAGAAAAAACAGACTTTCTGGTCATCATAACATTGCTGGCTGTGGAAGTTTACAATTGGTTAATGCATTTCCTACATTGGAACAGTGACCACATTTCAAAAATAGGTAATTGGCTGTAAAAAGTTTTGATACATCCAGTGGTCGTGAAAAGCGCTATATAAATGCAAGTGTTCCTTTTTTTATTTTTTCTTTCAGAGGGGACTTAAGTGTCAACGACATTGCTGTGTGTCTGGAGTCACATGTAAGCCAGGCACATTTTCACATTTTGTTTTGTAATAATGGCAAGTTGTTTGATCCAATCAGTAACCAACATTCCAAACTTGCTATAATTAATCCACTAGGTAACCAATGACCCAGACTTAAGAACTGAATCAAGTCCAGCTGCCTGGGCTGGATCAACTGCCTCCCACCTGTTTGTACGATGTCAACTATTGCTGAAGTTTTGCAGATGACAAAGCTTGCCCAAAGGTTCTTCCAAAACTAAAAAATACTTCAAAATGTGATTTAAACTATGCTATCATAGAGGGCATCAGTTTCATCAAATCCTAACCTCAAAATCCACACACATTTTCCAGCAAGGCTACTGAATTGTGGTGTGAAAGTGGAAACCTGGCTGAATTTCCCTCCCTTACACAAGTGTAGCATCCCGACTGCCTTCCCACTGAGATGAGTTAATAGCCCAGCAATAAGATTCTGAACACAAATTTAGATTTTAGAACAATTTCTACTTCAGTCATTCATACAAATTTCATAGTGTCTTTACAGCACACTATCTAATATCCTCACCACCTTTAAAGCTTCAGTATGATCCTACTGGGAGTAACCATGATCCCAATCAAACCATTTAATCCTGTTACATGGTTATACAGATCAGGGTCAGACTTTCCCAAGCCTGAAGCATTTATAAAGTTATTCTGGCTATGGAACTTTATTACAATTTTTTAAGACTGGATTGGTTATCATGCTCTGTTGCTTCGACAATCTGCTCTGGATCGAGACCAGGCAGATAGGATGGTCGTCTCCGTCACTTTCTGCTGTGGAGTCTAAAGGCAATCCAAGCAAGTTCCTTAGTGACCTTGACCGGAACACATCTAACATACCCAGTTATTGAGAGGGAAAATCCTCACTGACACAAGTAGAGCTTTCTTTCTGAGGTGGTGGCTTCTTTACCTGGAGGCAATTGATGCTGATATTGGGTCCAAAAACTGGGAATATTTTATTCCCAGCAATAATAATCCTCATCTTAATTAAAAAAGAAAAAACTGGCCTCTCATCCACCAGCACAGCACAGACTTGGGGCAAGGAAGAGTAGGAGTTCATATTCTGATTTTCTCCATAAAAATGCATTAAAATATCTTAATAGTTTCAATAATTAATTGTTTCGTGTCAGATTATCATCTAGTTTACTATCAAAAATTCTGGGCAGCCCTTTCACTCAATATGATGCCATCACCAAGCAAATCTTCTCCATTCCTCCTCTTTCAGCATTCCAAAGGGACCGTTCCCTCTGTGATACCGTTTCACACCATTATCCCCAACACCCCTTCCTATTGTACCTTTCCATGCACACACAGGAGGTATAACAGCTGCCCTTTTACCTCCTCTCTCCTCACCATCCAAGGCCCCAAAAACTCCTTCGAGGTGAAGCACCAATTTACATGTACTTCTTTCAATTTAGTGTTCTGTATTCACTGCTCACAATGTTGTCGCCTCTACGTTGGGGAGACAAAACGGAAATTGGGTGACCACATGCACAACACCTCAAGTTTAACCCCGAGCTTCTGATGGCCTGTCGTTTTTGATTCTCCACCTCGCTCTCATACTGACATCTCTGTCCTTGGTCTGCTGCATCATTCCAGTGAAGCTCAACATAAGCTTCAGGAACAACAATATCTTTCAAATAGGTACTTTACAGCCTTCCAGAGTCAATATTGAGTTCAACAGTTTCAGACTGTTAACTAATTTTGGTCCTTTTTCATGTTTCAGTTTTTCTCTTATTGTTGCTTTCAGTCAGCAGCACCTGCTCTAGGCACATCTTTTGTTTCTTTTCTTGCCCCATCACCATTCCCTTTACCCCTGGAAAACTAACTTTCCTGTCAATCTCTCCTGTCTTCCACCCTATCACAGAACCACCCCCTCTCCCCCGCCTTGCTCCTAACCTATTACATCTCTAACCCTTACCCAGTTCTGATGAAAGGTTATCAACCTGAAACGTTAAGTCTGTTTCTCTCCATGGATGCTGCCTGAGCTGCTGGCTATTTCCAGCACCTGCCATTTTGCTTCAAATTTGCAACATCTGCAATATTCTGCTTTTCCTTTCACTCAATAATTAAATTATCTGGTCAAGGGCTCAATAAGATGGCAAATGACCCAACCAGCAGCACACCTCTTTGCTGATTACTGCCGGAATATTCTCCAACACTTCACTATCGCAGCAAGAATGTGCCAGAACACACAACAGCTGTTGCTAAACATTTCAAGAATTCTCTTAAGCTATGCAATGATCTGGAATTGCATTCTTCTGTGAAGCACATTGGGTAATTTCACACCCAACACACATTCAGGGTACATAAAAAGCAAGTCTGGACACACAACGGTTAAATTGTTCCTCTCCAGACAAAATCGCATTCTTGCATTTTTATGAGCACTGTGAGAGTCCAGCATTTCAAACAACGTATTCAGGTCAAATGAACCAGTTTAATTGGTGTGGAAGGCATTACATCTGTAATTAGTTAGTGCAGAAAAACATCCCAAATTCTTTGTTTCACCAGAGGATTGTACAGGGAATCAAAATTTAATATTACGATTTTCATCAGCTCCTAAGATGCTCTATTTACAGCAGTTCTAGTTGGAAAGATTGCACGCATTCTACATGTGACAGCCTCAAAATTTCCATACAATACTATCGCCTACAGAGTTCCTTCAGAAACACTGTAGGAATTTATCAGAAGTTTAAATTCCACCATCTCTCATCCTGTAATATTGTCAAGTATAGAGTGTGAGTGAGGATTTCTCCATTCCTGGTGCATTGCATTACACTCCACGAACAGCTGGTTTCCTTTCTGCCTATCCTAGCGAAATGTCACTCCATATTCCTCTCCAGCCCCATGTGGGTCAGTAAAATGGAATGCAGTAATAGTGGACGACAACTTAATTAGGGAGATAGATAAAGTAGTTTGCAGCTGAGAGCTACAATCCTGAATGATATGTTACCTGCCTGTTGCTAGGGTTAAAGACATCTCTTTGGAGCTGGAGAGGAACTTGGAGTTGGAGAAGAAAGATTCAGTTGCTGTGGCCCATATGGTTACCAACAACATAAGCAGGACTAAGAAAGAGGGAGTATGAGCAGCTAGGGGCTAAATGAAAATATAGAATTGCAAGGATAATAATCTCTGAATTATCACCTCAACCACGAGAAAATTGGCATTAGGTAAATAAGATCAGATAGTTGAACACATGACTCAAAGTTTGGTGTGAAATAAATGGGTTTCGAATCATAGGGCAATGACGCTAGCAATGGGGAAAGAGGGAGCAGTTTCACTGGGATGGGCTTCGCTTAAACAGTGGTGGGACAAGTGCCCTGATGAATCAAATAATTAGGGTTACCAATAGAGCTTTAAACTAAACAGTACGGGGAAGGATCAAGTGAGAAGAAATTTTGAAAGTTAGAGAAAGGCCAATGTAACAGTGCCAGGTAGAGTGATAACCAGAGTGAGGCAGAAAGGGTTAAAGCATACAAACCTAACAGTGCACCAATAAATAGTGTGACAGTAGCGAAAATGATAAATACATAATTAAAAATTCTTTATCTGAAGGCACATAGCATTCATAACAATTGAAAGATGAATTGATGACACAAATAGAAATAAATGGGTATCATCTGATAGCCATTACAGAGACAAGGTGACCAAGGTTGGGAATTGAATATTCGAAGATAACTAACATTGTGGAAAAACAGTCAGACAGGAAAAGGGGGTGGGATAGCTCTGTTAACAAAGAATGGGATCAATGCAGTAGTGAGAAATGATCCTGGCTTAGAAGATCAAGAGATAGAATCAGTTTGGATGGAAATAAGAAATAGCAAGAGAAATAAGTCATTTGGAAGAGTAGTTTATAAGTTCCATAACAACTGCTACATTGTAGAACTGAGTACAAATCAATAAATAATGGGGGCTTGTAAGAGAGGAACTTGCAATAATAATGGGTGACTTTAATCTTCATATAGACTCCACAAATCAAACTGGCAAAGGTAGCCTTGTGAACTAGTATATAAGGGCAGTTGAGGTGAAGGTCAGATCAGCCATGATCTTATTGAATGGTGGAGTGGGCTTGAGGGACTGTATGATCTCCAGCTCCTGTTTATGACTTGGTACAAACATAACATAAGTTGAATGATGAACAAACTATTGGTGTGCAATAGAAACAGAAAATACTGGAAATACTCAGCAGGTCAAGCAGCATCTGTGGAGAGAGGAAGAGTTAACATTTCAGGTCGATCAAATTTCGTCAGAACTGTTTTATTCTGCGGGGGTGGGTGGGGAGAGAAGAACTGGTGCAGTTGCCTGGCGTAGTCTCCATGGCAATACCTCGACCAGGGTCAACTTGCCAACTAATCAGCATCCTTTTCTCATGCTGTATAAATTGTTGCTCCCTTTGAAATTTGGCATTGTATCTGCCCTGACGAGTGCACAATGAAAAGCTTTGACAGCATGTCTCTTTTTTTCAGCAATACTCATGTTCTATACTAACAAGCAACTATTTTGTTGTTCATCATTGCTGTATGTGTTTATGTGCACATTCTGGCTGAGGACAGGTTTAGGTCAATAACAACTACAATGCTCAAAAGCAGGGCCAATCTTCAGGTTGACAGGTATGAAAGATGAGCACTTGGGCAAGTCACCAGAGCTACTGAACCATACCCCATCGGTCATCAACTCCAAAACAGGAGGTCCAAGGGCAGAATATGGGAGCAGAAATGCGGTGGGGGGGGGGGGTTGGAAACTCATTTCAAATCAGTCTATGCACTTGATTAAGATTTGAATACAACTGGTCAAAATTTGAATTTTGCTATCAGGATTTCAACTGCCAGGCAGGATATGAATGTGGGCTTTGATGCTATTCAGCAGGTCCAGACACTCACGATTCTCGTCCCTTGATCCCACCCCCTCCTCTCAAACCCAGTAATTTCAATCCATGCTTATGATTTCAAACGCCCACGCTGGTGGCAGCAGCTCTGAAAGCCTTGCAAATAAGACTGCATGCTTAATCTATACTGGTTCATCACTGCCCAGTTTCTATCTCAATATGAAACAATCACAAAAATGAAAATATTACCAAATAAATAAGGTAAAATTAAAAGTTGAATAGAAGAAAAACAAATGGCAGGTAAGGTTTTTAATATGTCTTTTTAAACAATACAGTACCACAAAGGCTGCCACTCAGGTCATACAATAAATACAATCCCAGACTCAACATCATTCAACCCTGCAAGCATGGAGTTCATCACCTGGCTTTAAAAAATCATTTTATTACAATGGAAGGCTGATGTTACAGCTCATTTACACAGTAAATATTTGTGTATGCTGGACCAAGAATTCCCAGGTTGATAGAATGAGCGATGAGACAGGAGTCGATGAGACTCAGGGTGATCATTCGGTTAGCAGTCCAGATATTCTTCACAAGACAAATTAACACATGGCATTAAGCCACCAAATGCAGTTAAGGCTCATGGATTGAATTAAACCTGCTTTTGGACACAAAACTCATTCACTAAACTATTTATTTGGTAGCAAAAGTGAGGCAATTGCACTAGTTTATGGAGTGATCTATATAGTGTTCCCCTTGCCTAACCCCACTTAAAACAGCTTTTAGAAATTTGGTAACTTATTTTTTTGAATAGTTGGTAAGAGGCAATAAGTGACATGCAATAAAGATCTCAGCAAGTCAATAAAAAGTCTTTAAAATACAAAGGTGCAAAAATTGTTAAATGCAATTTATTCTTTCACAGGATGTTGGTGTCGCTGGCCAGGCCAGCATTTGTCGCTCATCTCCAACTGCCCTTGAGAAGGTGGTGGTGAGCTCCCTTCAAGAACTGCAGCAGTTCAAGCAGTGCAGGTACACCCACAGTGCTGTTAGGAGAGGAGCTCCAAGATTTTGACCCACTGACAGTGAAGGAATGGCGATATAGTTCCAAGTCAGGATTGTGTGGGGCTTGGAAGGGAATTTACAAGTGGTGGTGTTCCAATGCATCCGTTGCCCTTGTCCTTCGAGGTGGTAGAAATCACAGGTCGGTAGGTGCTGTCAAAGTAGGCTTGGTGAATTGCTGCAGTGCATTTTGTAGATGGAACACACTACTGCCACTGTGCATCGGTGGTGGAAGGAGTGAATGTTGAAGGTGGTGGATTGGGTGCCAGTCAAGCAGGCTGCTTTGTCCTGGATGGTGTTGAGCTTCTTGAGTGTTGTTGGAGCTGCACTCACCCAGCCAAGTAGAGAGAATTCCATCACACTCCTGACTTGTGCCTTCTAAATAGAGGACAGGCTTTGGGGAGTCAGGAGGTGAGTTACTCACTGCAGAAATCCCAGCCTCTGACCTGCTCTTGTAGCCAAGTATTTATATGGCTGGTCCAGTTCAGTTTCCGGTCAATAGTAACCCCCTCAGGGTGTCGATCATGGGGGATTCAACGATGATAATGCCACTGAATGTCAAGGGGAGATTCTGTATGAGATGATCATTGCCTGGTACTTGTGTAGCACAAATGTTACTTGCCACTTATCAGCTCAAGCCTGGATATTGTCCAGGTCTTGCTGTGTATGGACACAGACTGCTTCAGTATGAACAATCCCCACTTCTGACCTTATGATGAAGGGAAGATCACTGATGAAGCATCTGAGATGGTTGGGTGTAGGGCATTACCCAGTGCAAAAAGCATGAAGGATATAGAAAAATTGGACTTATTGCAAGACAGTAAACAGAAAATATAAGTAGAAATGCTACAACAGGGCCACCAGCACCTACAAGAAAGGGCAACACTTTCAACACAACATTCATATCAAGGATGTTTTAAAATAGATGAGATGGGGAGAGATGACTGATCCATACAGGAGGAACCGGTGTCTGTTTAGAACTTCCCAACGCTGCTGCATTTCTCATTTGTACCTTATAAGGACCCTTCTGGAGAAACCAGGCCAAAGCAGCAAACAGACCAAAACTGGACAACCCAGACCCCACTGCTTAGATTTTGATTTTTTACTCCAATTTTTATTGTACCATTGTTCCTTTCCAAACAAATAAAATACAACATGCAGAGGAATAGTGTGTTCACAGCAATACAGTGGACAGGAAAAGAGTGAGAGGCTCAAGCAGGTAATTCTGTGAAAAGTGGCTAAGGTGTGCAATGAATTACTTGATATGAAAAAGACAAAGATGGCATGTTGCACAATACTAGATCAGCAGAAGAAGTGAGTCAGCACTCTATAAAGCAATAAGAAGATTGTACGAGAACTGTTTGGTTATTTTGATTTTGACTTTAATTAACCAAATACAAGTTGGAAACACCCGAGTGTTTCAGAGGGTGGTTAAATTCAAAGGATGATTGCCTCTTGACCCAGTGCATTTGCACCCTAGTCAAGCACAAGTTATTAACTTACCACTGCAAGAATTCATCAAGGTTCCTTAGACAGCACCTTCCAAACCCATGACCGCTACCATCTAGAAGGACAACGGCAGCAGACACATGGGAACACCACCACCTGGAAGTTCCCCAAGCCACACACCATCCTGACTAGGAAATATATCGCCGTTCCTTCACTGTCGCTGGGTCAATATCCTGGAATTCCCTCCCTAACAGCACTGTGGGTGTACCTACACCACATGGACTGCAGCGGTTCAAGAAGGTAGCTCACCACCACCTTCTCAAAGGCAATTAAGGATGGGCAATAAATGCTGGTCTAGCCAGCAACACACTGATGCTATGAATGAACAAAATTTTATTCACTCACAACGTAGGCATTGCTGGCAAAGCCACATTTGTTGCCCATCCCTAGCTGCTCTTAAGGTGGTGGTGGTAGCCCTTCGTTTTGAATTGCTGCAGTCCACGTGATGAAGGTGCTCCCACAATGCTGTTATGTGGGAGCTCAAAGAACAGTGAATAAAGGTGCAACTTGGAGAGGAACTTGGGAGGTGAATGTGTTCAAATGCACCAGTGTGTTTCTGACTGAAGGTCATGGGTTTGGAGGGGGGTGCTCAGTGGATTTGGTAGATGGTATACACATGTGTGCATCAAATCTTACTTGCCACTTATCAGCCCAAGATTGTTGTTGTACAGGTATTCCTGCAATGCAGACGGTGCCTGCTTCATTATCTGAGGAATTACAAATTAAGCTGAATATTGCATAATCATCAGCAAACAGTACCACTTATAACCTTATGTTGGAGGGAAGATCATTGAAGCAGCTGAAGATAGTTAAACCAAGTATTCACAAGAGAAAAGCAAAAAACTGCGGATGCTGGAAATCCGAAACAAAAACAAAAATGCCTGGAAAAACTCAGCAGGTCTGACAGCATCTGCGGAGAGGAACACAGTTAATGTTTCGAGTCCGAATGACTCTTCATCAGAACTAAGGAAAATTAGAAAAGAGGTGAAATATAAGCTGGTTTAAGGGGTGGGGTGGGCGGGCCAGGTAGAGCTGGATAGAGGGCCAGTGATAAGTGGAGATTGCCAAAAGATGTCATAGACAAAAGGACAAAGAGGTGTTGACGATGGTGATATTATCTAAGGAATGTGCTAATGGTGACATTAAGGGTAGAAAGCAGGACGAGCAAGTGACAGATAGCCCTAGTGGGAGTGGGGTGGGGGGAAGGGATCTAAATAGGCTAAAAGGTAGAGATAAAAAAACAAAACTCTCATCTGGACCTAGAAAAATTTGTTAATTTTGCTTCCAATTTCCACCCTTCCATCATTTTCATATGCTTCATCTCTGACACTTCCCTTCCTTGACCTCAGTCTCAATTTATGGTGATAGACTGTCCACCAATATCTATTACAAGCCTACTGACTCCCACAGCTACCTTGACGACAGCTCCTCACACCCCGCTTCCTGTAAGGACTCCATCCCATTTTCTCAGTTCTTTCGCCTCCATCACATCTGTTCTGATGATGCCATTTTCAAAAACAGTTCCTCTGACATGTCTTCCTTCTTCCTTAACCGAGGTTTTCCAACCACGATGGTTGACAGGGCCCTCAACCGTGTCCGGCCCATCTCCCGTGCATCCGGCCTAACACCTTCCCCTCCCTCCCAAAACCATGATAGGGTCCCCCTTGTCCTCACTTATCACCCCATCAGCCTCCGCATTCAAAGGATCATCCTCCACCATTTCCTCCAACTCCAGCATCATGCCACCACCAAACACATCTTCCCTTCACCACCCCCGGTGGCATTCCGAAGGGATCATTCCCTCTGGGACAACCTGGTCCACTCCTTCATCACCTCCTACACCTCAACTCCTTCCCATGCCACCTTCCCATGCAATCACAGATGGTGCAACATCTGCCCTTTTACTTCTCCTCACCATCCAAGGACCCAAACACTCCTTTCAAGTAAAGCAGCATTTCACTTGCACTTCCTTCAATTTACTCTACTGGATTCGCTGCTCCCAATGCGGTTTCCTCTACATTGGAAAGACCAAACGCAGACTGGGTGACCACTTTGCGGAATATCTGCGGTCTGTTCACAAGTATGACCCAGACCTCCCTCTCGCTTGCCATTTCAACACACCACCCTGCTCTCATGCCCACATGTCCATCCTTGGCCTGCTGCAATGTTCCAGTGAAGCTCAACGCAAACTGGAAGAACAGCTCATCTTCCGACTAGGCACTTTACAGCCTTCCGGACTGAATATTGAGTTCGACAACTTCAGATCATGAACTCTCTCCTCCATCCCCACCCTCTTTCTGCTCCCCCTTTTTCCAATAATTTATATATATTTTTCTTTTCCCACCTATTTCCATTATTTTTAAATGTATTTCCACCCATTGTTTTATCTCTACCTTTTAGCCTATTTCGATCCCTTCACTCCCACCGCACCCTCACTAGGGATATCTGTTACTTGTTCGTCCTGCTTTCTACCCTTAATGTCACCATTAGCACAATTTCTTAGCTAATATCACCACCGTCAACACCTCTTTGTCTTTCTGTCTATGACATCTTTTTGGCAATCTCCACCCATCACTGGCCCTCTATCCAGCTCCACCTGTCCCACCTCCCCCCTTAAACCAGCTTATATTTCACCTCTTTTCTATTTTTCCTTAGTTCTGTTGAAGAGTCATACGGACTCGAAACATTAACTGTATTCCTCTCCGCAGAGGCTGTCAGACTTGCTGAGTTTTTCCAGGTATTTTTATTCACAAGAGAAGGTGTGACCAGTATGCCCTTACCTCAACCAGACAGCGCCAAGCTGAAGTAATGGTCGATATATGGGAACTGGAGAATTTATATTGGAAAATGGCCTCAAAACAAATACCAGGGGATAGATGGAATTTATTCCAGAATACTCAGAAACCTTGGAGGAAATGTGTATGTGTCATCAACTGTCATTATGAGGGAGTCAGTGGAACTGTGGAAGCACCAGCAGGTTGTTGTGATGTCCTTCAGAAATGGTGACAAAGTAAACACCAGTCTTGCTTCACAAGCTAACTATGAACAGTGATTTATTTGATTTGAGCCCTTCCAACAGTAAACCATGAGAGTAAGATAAGGTGACACCAGTTCAAATTAGTGAAATGAAAGTTTAGGGCCGATGTCTGGAAACTCTTCTTCACGCATTGATCAACACATGGAATGGGCTCCTGAGAAAGGTAGCTGAGATGAAAACTTGAACAATTTCAATGCAGCAATGAGAACCTAGTGCCTTTGTTGAATGGACACTCTGATGGGCCCTCCACTTTCCTAAAAGCCAACTGATTAAGCATGCATTCATAACATGCCCTGCTGCAAACTAAGTGGATGCGACAGCTATAGTCCATCTTCGGAACAGCTAAGCAACCAAGGCAAAGATGTGATACCATCCCTGAAGCGCGACTCTGAGTTGGCTGCAATCTGAAGTTGTTTATAATTCACAGCAACAACAGACACAAGGAAATACTGCCAATTAACACAATTTATGCCTTGCAGTTAAGCTGACGCACCAATAAAAATACTGTATGGAATTTTGTCACCAAATATATAACCCCGATTTTCTCTCTCTGCCAGCCCCCTGAGAACAGTAAAACAATGGACGCCATCACCAACAATATACTTCAATGCTGAATCTGAAATAAAACTCAATATACACAGGCAACAGGTGAGAGCATCAGAGAAGAGGCTGAAAACTCACCAATGGCCTCATTTGAAAGGAGGAACAAAACCAGGATCATCATCATCAATCTGGCGGGGGTGAGGGGGAGGAAGGGTGGAACTTAAAACTACATTCCATTGAAAAACAAACTCAAAAGACCTGGCTCACTTAGGAAGTTAGTGATAGTATTAGATTAAAAGAAGAGGCTTACATTATTTAAAAAAACAGTAACAAATCTGTGGTTTGGGAGTGTTGTAGAAATCAGCAAAGGGCAACTAAAAAGTTGATAAAAAGGAAAAAAATAGGAGAGTAAATTAGCCAGTCATGTAAAAACAGATTGCAAGATCTTCTATAAGTATGTAAGAGAGAGTAGCTAATGTTAACTTTAGACCGTTAGAATCAGAGACAGGAGAAATTATCATGGAGAATAAGGAAATGGCAGTGACATTGTGCAAATATTTTGTGTCTCGTCTTCACACTAGAAGACAATTTTCATCCCAGGAATAGACAGTAAACTAGGTGCCAAGAAGAGTGAGGCAATTTGGGAAATTAATATCAACAGAGAAAAAGAATTAGAGAAACTTAAGGGACTAAAATCTCTGGGGCCTGATGGGTCTACACCCTAGTGTTCTAAAAGAAATAGCTATAAAGATATTGGACGAGTTGGCTGTAATTTTCAGAATTCATTGGATTCAGGACCGGTCCCATCAGATGGGAAATTGGCAAATATTACTTCACTTTTTAAGATAAGAGGGAAAGATAAAATGGGGAGCTACAGGACAGTTAACCTAACATCAGATTTTGGGAAAATGCTGGAATCTATTAACAATTGTTAACGATGCACTTAGAAAAATATAGCATGATTAGAACTTGTTTAACGAATTTTTGAGGATGTAACTAGTAAGATAGAGGGGAACCAGTAGATGTAGTATATCTGCATTTCCAAAAGGCTTTTGATAAGGTGCCACACAAAAGGCAAGATAAGTGTGATGGAGTTGGAAGTAATATATTAGCATGGATAGAGGATTGGCTAACAGATATGGAGCAGAGAGTGGGCATAAATGGGACTTTTTCAAGTTGGCAGATTGTGAATAGTGGCGCATCACAAGGGTCAGTGCTGGGGCCTCGGCTATTTACAATCAAAATAATGACTTGGATGAGACAGTTTATCTAAGTTTGCTGATGATAGAAAGCTAGGTGGAAAGGTAAGCAGTGGGGAGGACACAGAGAGGCTGCAAAGAGATATAGGCAGGTTAAGTTAGTGGATAAGAACGTGGCAGATGGAACATAATGTGGAAAAATGTGAGGTTATCCACTTTGGTAGGAGGAACAGATGTGCAGAGTATTTCTTAAATGGTGAGAGATTAGAAAATTTAGATATACAAAGGAACCTGGGTGTCCTCGTCAATAAGTCACTGAAAGCTAACATGCAGGTGCAGCAATTAGGAAGGCTAACGGTACGTTAGTCTTTATCGCAAGAGGATTTGAGTACAGGAGTAGTGCTTCAATTGTATAGAATCATGGTTAGACTGCATCTGAAGTACTGTGTGTAGTTTTGGGCCTTTTACCTTCGGAAGGATATTATTGCCATAGAGGGATTGCAGCAGACTAGATGCCGGGATGACGGGGCTGTCTTATGAAGAGAGATTGGGGAAACTGGGCCTGTATTCTCTAGAGTTTCAAAGAATGAGAGATGATCTCATTGAAACCTACAAAATACTTAAAGGGGTAGACAGGGTAGATGCATCCCCTGGTTGGGGAGCCTAGAACCAGGGGACACAATTTCAAAATAAGGGGGAAGCTACTTCGGACTGAGATGAGAAGAATTTTTTTCTCAGAAGGTTGTGAATCTTTGGAATTTTCTACCTCACAGGGCTGTGGAAGCTCAGTCATTGAGTATGTTTAAAGCAGAGATTGACAGATTTCTAAATACCAATGACAAAGGGATATGGGGATAGAGTGGAAAAAAGGTATTGAAGTGGATCGTCAGCCATGATCATATTGAATGGCGGAGCAGGCTTGATGGGCTGAATGGCCTCCTGCTGCTGCTATGGCTGGGAAAGGGGAGGGAGCTCTTGCAGAACATCGCTTCACACTGCTGTTCAACACTTATCTTTGAACAAGTGTAACATTTGATCCTCATAATTCGATAGAATTCCAAGTACATGAAGATCATTCTGCAAACAACCAGTTACTGTTTATTTCAAACACAAAATCTAGAACCAGAACAGATGCCAAAAGATAGATTTCAAAAGTGTAACAGATTCAGAGAAGAGAAGATGCCATTATTTTATTTGATAAAGAGGAAAGCTCAAGGCAGCCTAATTGAAGTTTTTAAGATTACTAAAGGAATTGACAGAAGTCTATCCAGGCAAATTACTCGCTACAATAAAGGATCCAAATTCCCAAGGATGCAAGTTCAATATTAGGATGTTGTGATGTTACAACTCATACTGAACTGCAACACACATCTTGTACTTATACTACTCAGCAAAATACTGACAGAATGAATTCTAGAGCAATTATTCAATCAAGAGGTACAAACAGCTACAACCACAAATCCAAACCTGCATTATGTCACAAGAACTCTTAGATCATCAGTTCACTCATCCAGGGATCGACCAGCTAGTGCTATGTATTTTCAGAGGCTCCTGGAACTGGTTTGGTTCCTTTTCTTCAAATCACTAACCCTTGATGTTCATGACAATGATGTAACAGATTCCAAACACAGAAACAATCCCAGGAAATATTTCAGAAAGTCCAGTGTAATATTGCATTCCAATGGCTGAAACTTTGAAGAAAATATTCATAATATAAACTTCAAATACCCACATTGAGCAGCCGCTGGGATGGGTGCTCACATCACGTTCAACTTCACTGGAACCAAAGCACCAAGAGGCATGATGCACAATGAAATATCTCCCGTACCTCTATTTAAGTAACTTCACTGTAGTATTTTGTACAACTTCTAACGCAAGGCACAACACAGCTTGATTGGTGGTTAAATCCCACAATTGAACTGAAGCAATTCAGTTTTGGGAAACTGTGCAATCGAAAGTTTGTAAGGCTTCCTTAATTCTCATGAAGGGAATTAGTGAAAGAAGGGTGACTCACCTTATCAGGTTCATATACAAAGTGAGATGCTCGGTGGCTTTAAGTCAAGACAATGGCAGTGTTGAACTCTCAGGATTTTCTTTCTTACACTACTTCCGCCCCGGCTCCAAATCCTGAATTTGTCTATTTCCCTCTACACAAAAAGCAGCAGTTCTCACTGGTATGGGATTCACAGGTGATGGGCTGCAGGCACCGACCACCCCATAAAAAAAATCTTAATTATAAAGTCAAAGCAGCATAAATGGAGGTCATTCAGCTCATTCCCCCACTCTATCCCTATGGCCCTGCAAGTTTCCCTCAAACGCCCATCTAATTTCTTTGTAAAATCATGGACCCAGAGCTTCCAATTCCAGGTGGTCATAAACCGCCCCCCCAAAATGCGCAGGGGGACCACCACAGTGTTCTTGATGCTCAGGGAAAACAGGTTACAGGCATGGCAGAGTCCATGAGCCTATGTCGCTGAGTTTCCGTGTGGACAATTAGTACAGCATCATCAGTGTAGAAGAGTTCTCTAATCAGGATGAATTGTGTTGTCTTCACTTTTCAATGTTGATGGATTGTAGAGCTTGCCATCTGACCCAATATCTATATCTGTAGTGAAGACAAAGGTCAGGTATATCGAGGAGAAGATGCCAAACAAAGTGGGAGATAGGACACAGCCCTGTTTCAATCTATTCTTCACCCTGAAACTGTCAGACAAACTGCACAAGCATAGTGCATGCTGTCATGGAAGGAGCGGACAAGACTGAGGAGCTTTGATCGACAGCCAGTTATTGCCAAACTCTTGCAGAGTCCTGCTCTGCTTATGGCGTCAAATGTCTAAGTGCGATCTGCAAAAGGAGGTATAACTTGTTCCCTACAACTCTCTTGCAGATGATGAAGATCATGTCCATGGTAGATATGCAGGCACAGAAACGACACTGTGCTTCTGGGTACTCTCTGCCTGCAAGTAGATGGAGTCTTTTAAATATGACCCTAGCAAAGGCCTTCGCCATGATGCTAAGGAGTGAGATGCTCTGTAGTTATTGCAGTCTCCTCTGTTCACCTGTTTTTGTGCAGGGTGATGATCCTTGCATCATGAATCTCCTGTGGAATGAGCCTACCTTCCAACAGAGAAGGAGAAAGCCATGAATATGTAGAAATAGATGGAATTTTCCTTGTTTGAACAGTTCAGCTAGAATTCCCTCCTTGTCAGATGTCTTTGTTTGCTAGGCAGTCTATGGCCTTCACAAGCTGAGGATTCTTCATCTAATTCATCATGACGGGAAGCGTCAAGTAGCGACTGGAGGATGTCCATCTCACAGAAATACAGCTCAGTGATGTTCAACCCAGCAGGACATCTGTTTTAATTCTGTAGGTGAGTCCTTCACTATCTGCTGACTTCAGGGGGGCAACTTCGGTGATGGTAGGTCCAAGCACCCTCTTGATCCCTTCATACATGGCTCGACAATTTCCATTGTCACAGGCAGTTTGATTTCTTGAAATAAGCTGGTCTAGTGTTTATTTACACAGCATCGCACTGTCTATTACACAGCTATCTTGGCTACTTTCAGGTTGTGCATTGTTTTAGCTGTTGGGTTTATACTGTGCATCGTGTAGGCTTTGCTTTCTGCATCAATGACAGATGTAATCTAAAATGAGTAATTCAAACTAGTCCTTGTTGTGGGTTCTGCCTTTACCAAATGATGCTTTTCCTGATTCATAGATGAATGAGCTTAGTGATTTCCAGGCTTCTCTGCTTCATGGTAAACCTTTGGTGAGTAGCAATTGTTCTAGTGAAAGTACAAAGCGCTGGTATTTGACATTATTGCTTGTGCCAGGTGTGTGGATACATAGCGGGCCGCTATATTTGCAATTGTGAAAATTTTGGGGGTGGACTTTCACACTGCTGCTGAAAGGACAGGGGTCAGTGTTGCAATCTGCACTGTGGTAGGTGCAGGTATGAAGAACACTATTAGTTTGTGCCTTCTCACAATGACCAGGGCAAGTTGGTGCTAATGTCCAGACCTTGGGTGACACACCATCATAACTCATATCATTGTCTGTCCTGAAAGAAGCTGGTAACCCAGAGTTCATTCAGGGCACAAAGATCAATTTATCATTGATCTTATCCACCCCATGATCAAGGCAGTTAGCCACAAGTTACTATCTGTCCCCACCAATACGTGCATCGAAATTACTCAGGATGAACAGCCTCTCGGCATTTGGATTTTTCCTCAGAATGGCACCTAAGGAGTTGTGGAACTGTTTAGTTGGTGAGTGCGCAAGTATGATGTTGACTGTGACTACATCAGACTGTAGCCACAGGGAGGTGAGCTACTTTGAGGTTGCTACTGTGTCAGGTTTCTCACTGCGAAGGCTACACTATGCTCACACTATGGTCTTCAGCACTCTTTCCATGTCATCAGAAAGTGCAATTAGCCTCACAATAGAATCTGTACCAGCTATTCTCATTTTTTTGTAGAACAGCAAATGCCGACAACATGCTTGTGTAACTCATGGTCAATCAAGGCAGTCTTGTGCACACTTGCTGTGGAATGTGGGTTGCTGTTCATGCCAGGACACACAGTCCTCACATTCCAGCTTCTGAGCCGAAAGGCTACCTTTCTCTGTTTGTTGTGCAGCTTAGGCATGGTTTTAGGAGGTGCAGACATGCCTAGCAGCTGAACCCCACCCCTTGATCTTGTAGGCTGGTATCCAGAGGAAAGACAAATGCCTATCCGTCTGGGGCTTAGTCAGTTGTAGGTGCTAACTTGAGGGAAACATCAACTGTCAGATGGGATTCCACTCCGTCAGGTTGACTCCCTCAACCATTAACTCTTGATGATGTTGTTAAGAACAAAGAAAAGTACAGCACAGGAACAGGCCCTTCAGCCCTCCAAGCCTGCGCCGATCATATTGCCCGTCAACTAAAACATTTTGCACTTCCGGGGTCCGTATCCCTCTATTCTCATCCTACTCATGTATTTGTCAAGCTGCCTCTTAAACACCACTATCGTACCTGCTTCCACCACCTCCTCTGGCAGCGAATTCCAGGCACTCACTACCCTCTGTGTAAAAAACTTGCCCCGCACATCACCTTTAGTTTTCTCCTCTCACCTTAAATCTATGTCCCCTAGTAATTGATTCTTCCACCTTGGAAAAAAGCTTCTGACTATCTACTCTGTCCATGCCACTCATAATTTTGTAAACTTCTATCAAGTCGCCCCACAATCTCCGTCGCTCTACTGAGAACAATCCGAGTCTCTCCAACCTCTCCTCATAGCTAATAACCTCCAGACTAGGCAGCATCCTGGTAAACCTCCTCTGCACCCTCTTCAATGACTCCATATCCTTCTGTTAATGTGGTGACCAGAATTGGACGCAATAAATGTTGGAAGCACCAACCAGCAGGACCCAGACTGCCACAGACATAGATACGATTTTCTCCTTCAGGTGTGCCAATCTCTAGCCCCTCTCTCAGAGGCCCCAGCCTAGCCACTGATCCCCTTTGACATAGCAAATTAAACTAAGTTAAATTAAACCCCCTCACTCACTGACCTCTACGATTTTATCCCCTCAGTATAACCCACACCTCAAATTCAAAACTACCTCAGTAAACCCCATCTCAGCACTCAAATTCCCCAGCAGCCCCTCATCATAGCACTAAATCCTCTACTAAATCCCTTCACCACAGTACAAAATCTCCCCAAGTAAAGTCCACCACAGCACTAAAACACACCAGCTAAACCCTTCAGCACAGCAATCAACGCCCCCCTAAAAACCCTCACCATAGCATTAAATCTCCCAAAAATAACTCCCCACCACAGCAAAATCCCTTCAAAATTAAGTAATGACCCTTCACATGACACTAGATATCTCCAATTAATCCCTCGTTCAACACTAAAATCAAGCTAGAAAACATGCGACCTCTGGTTAATCAGTGAGGCTTCCCACAGCCATCAAGGCCTCAGGGTGGCCCTTGCTGGACCTGCGAGGCCGAGAGAGCAGCCCTCTGGATTGCTAAAGTCCTGGAGGAAACGCCAAGCTCTGGCTCTTCCCTGTCCTAAGAAAAACCCCAATTAAAAATGACCACAACCAACCCTAACTGATTTGATGGCCTGGAGGGATAGGACTACAGCGGTCCCCTTCCCCTCAACTCTGTGGGTGATCATAGCCCATTTATGCCAAATTCGACAGCATGGCATTGGAGCTGTCCACCTTGGCTCTTTAACCGTCTGCCATCTTGACATCTTGTCAGCTGGTCTATGCATCTTAACATTATACCTTTACTCGCTGCAAAGCTGCAAACAAGATTTCCATTGATCAACTTAACAAGTTACTTCTAATTGTTGAAAAGGGTGATTTAATGTCCACAATTGGGCTTAGTTTCAAGCACACGGAGGCCAAAACACAACAGACTGAGATCAGTACCACAGGGCAATCAATTTTACAATGTCCACACTGTCACACCTGCACAGGACATTCAACACTTGACTGATAGTAGTTATAAGGAGCCATCAGTTGAGAGCAGCAAATTAAAACTCTGCTCTTTTATCTACTTAAAGCACGTTTACAATAGAAAGCTGACTCTGTCAACAAACAACAGCAGTCAGTTGACCCAGGCACTGATTAACAATCTCTTTGCACAGTCTGACATTTTTAGTGGGGTATTGAATATTTTATTATGGTAACTCAGAAGTCCGACTGGGTTTGGACAAGGGTGCCATTTACACAGGATTGGATAACACAACACCTAAAACTGGCAACTACTGCCCAGTCAAAATCCAGCCAAACAATTTCTTCTGCCCCTCAGCACATTTTTATTTTATTGCCATAAGGATTCCAGATGATGCAATGCAGGCAACCTCAATATCAGGTGGTCCCTGTTGATGTTTGGTCCACTTCACCATATGTTTTTGAATACCCTGTAATGGATTAATCAGCAGCAATGAAACTGCCTTTTAACTTTTCAGAATATCTAATTAGAAATCTAGAGATGACTGATTGGATTTTCAAACTTTAAACAATCCAACCAGATGAGAGATTTTTCTAAAGCTGCCAGTAGATTATGGTGTTCCTGGACATAATCTCAAATTGTTTTAGTACAGACAGAATGAAACAGAAAAAAACTCATGTCCTTTGCCACCATAAATCTTTCTTCACCATTGCACCTCTGATTCTATTTGCGCTGCTGCCTCCAACATACATTCTCTGGACCCACAAAAGAGGAGCTGGCCTCCATTATACAGACAGCAGGGCCATCATATAGAACCAACCCCTGGAGTTCTATAGCAGGTGGCAAGAGAACAGGGAAGAGCCACTGTAGCAGTGCAGATGAACGAATTACACCTGTGCCAGATTTGATAAAGAAAAGAAAATATGAACCCTCTCAGGCTGCACAGCAATGCTGGGCGCACCCAGGCGTGAAAAGGCAGATCAGAGCCGTGACGGGCAAACTGCAGCCCACAGACCACAAGTATCCCATCAGGGTTCGGAGTGCGGCCTGTAAGACATGTTGTTGACTGTTGCCCACATGCAGGTTGCCAGATTCTGCTTCCTTCCGTCCATATAGTTTTTCTCACACTAATATTACTAAAGTCATCCGCACGTGAAGCAAGGACATGTAAAGTGAGGTGGGTACTGATTGCACACAACATTGACTATGAGAGCCATGCACTCTCTCTGCGTTCAAAGCGCTGCATGCAAGCAGACCTTTTCTGCTATGGGACACATCAAATGCAAGAAGTAGCAGAGACTAATGGATGGAAACCTCAATGCTGAATTGCGAAGCGTCTGCACATCTCGGAATCCCAATCCGAAAATGTTTGTGGAGGACAGATCCAACCAGAGGTCACACCGAGCATGATCAAGTAAGGTAAGTATAAATATTACTTTTGTTTCTACCATTCGAAGTTGATGACAGTTCTATTCATATATGAATGATCAAGCATTTTCTATAACTCATTATGAAATATTCAGCATATATTAAATGTATGTAATCTTATTCATGGGGTCATGGTTAGTGCACATACTGATTTCAATCTTGCAACCCACTGAGATGAAGGAGGGTCACTCATGCAGCCCACTCACTAGCCTAGATTGCCCATCAATCCACCCATCACTGGACTAGAGTCTTGGGTGAAGTCTCACTAGATACTTTCACTCTACAGTAAAAGGAATGCAGCTGGACACAAGCAAAGTTAACACTCCATTATCAGCACTCTTTAATGTAAAAGAAGGGTTGCAGAGCCTGCATTGTAAACCCTCAAAATGGCAGACAAAAGGACACAATTCTAATTTGCACTTTAAATCTCCATATTGAACAATGGAGGTTGGATCAGCATTGACAAAGCCTGAGAATAACAAAATTGCATAGAGGCCACTCTTCCAAACAGGATCCAAGAACAATGCAATAGTAAAAGTTCTTCTGTTTCTGATAACAACCGGCACAGGGCAGATACTTGTCATGTTTTGAACCTCCAACACTGTTGAATCAAAGCTCCAGACTACATTACGACAGCAGACCAACTGTTCCAATTACCTATGGGCAATTTGAACTTTAAGACCAACCTATGTTTCTTTTAAAAAGAAATACAGGTAAAGACAATGAGCAAAAGATCACTGATGATGTAAAGTGGCCACTTTCTGGAAAATTCCTATGTAGATTATCTTTGACTGACTGGTCCTGGCAGGACATGGAATATTCTATCTGAAAGGTGTCATGGCCTTCTTCAGAGACACTTGAAAAAGAGATAGGAAAGATGCAAAAGACTGAACTTTTAACACTCCACCCTGCTCTCTTGCCCACATGAGTGTCCTTGGCTTGCTGCATTGTTCCAGTGAAGCCCAACGCAAACTGGAGAAACAACACCTCATCTTCCGACTAGGCACTTTACAGCCTTCCGGACTGAATAATGAATTCAACAACTTTAGGTCTTGAGCTCCCTCCTCCATCCCCACCCCCTTTCTGTTTCCCCCTTCCTTTTGTTTTTTTTTTCCCAATAAATTATACAGATTTTTCTTTTCCCATCTATTTCCATTATTTTTAAATATTTTAAAATCTTTTATGCTCCCCCCCACCCCCACTAGAGCTATACCTTGAGTGCCCGACCATCCATTCTTAATTAGCACATTCGTTTAGATAATATCACCAACTTTAACACCTATGTGTTCTTTTGTTCTGTTGTTTGTGACATCTTTTGATGATCTGCTTCTATCACTGCTTGTTTGTCCCTACAACCACACCAACCCCCTCCACTTATCTCTCTCTCTCCTCCCCCCTCCACCACCACCACCCCCCCCCACCCCCCACCCACCCCACCCCCCCCCCACCACCCCCCCCCCCCCACCCCACCCCCCCCCCCCCCACCACCCCCCCCCCCCCACCCACCCACACACACCTTAAACCAGCTTATATTTCAACTCTTTCTTGGACTCATTCAAGTTCTGTCGAAGGGTCATGAGGACTCGAAACGTCAACTCTTTTCTTCTCCGCCGATGCTGCCAGACCTGCTGAGTTTTTCCAGGTAATTCTGTTTTTGTTTTGAATTTCCAGCATCCGCAGTTTTTTTGTTTTAATCCCCTGTGGTTGCAGAGACAAAAGACTGATTTGCACATCTTAGCAGATGTCCGAAATCCATCTCCTGTTGATTTATATCTCAGAATACATAAGTGGTCTGAGATGAAAAGAACATGGGTTCTAGCTGCAAGTCATACCTTTTTCCTTTCCAGAAGATACAGAGAAAAATCAGTTACAAAGCTGGTGTGTTGTGTGACAGCAAACAGAAGAACAAGTCAGTCACCTCCCCTGAAGCTTGCAGGTGAAAGATCACTCTCTCTCTCTCTGTGGCTGGAGGCAAAGCTCAGCAGAAGCCACAATCTATAGAAAACAGGACAGCCTTTCAGTCGCCCTGCAGAGCCAAGTGTCTGCAAGCTAACTGTGAAACTGCCATAGTCAATTCTACTGGAATCACCCAACTTAACGGCCGCAACGTACCACCATCGATGCCTCACGGATAAGCCAAAGACTGAGTTGTATGTTTTTAAACTTTTATTTGGACTCAACTTCTAATTTCTGATCGGGGTGTGTGTGTTGCATTTATATTATTTTTCTCAGGTTTTAGTAGCTAATAAACTAACTCATTGACTCAAGAAAACCTGGTTAAATTAGCTCCTTATAAAAAATAAATACATTTGGGCTAGGAAAATGTATCCACGGGAGAAAGGATCACTTTTAAATTCACCTTGTTGCGACCAACTGAGGGGGTTGAATAAAGGGGAGCCAGCTCATTCATTCTCATTTGGGAACATAAAATTGGGGCCGTTTGGAAAGTTAAATTGGGGGACCACAACCGGGGACCAACTATAACAACTGACTGCCTCTGAACAGTTGCCGAATCCAGCCAACTTGTGAATAAGACCCTCCTGCCTTGAGGTTACACATCCACAAGCAGTATCTTTCAAACTATGGAAGATGATACACACGCGGCAAACAAATCCATTTCAGATGGGGTATCAATCTTCTGCAATTATTCCCACTTCTGACCTTATGATGGAGGGGAGTTCATTGATGATGCAGCTGAAGATGGTTAGGCTTACAGCACTGCCTTGCAGAACTCCTACATTGATGTCCTGGGGCTGAGATGATTTGCCTTCAACAACCTCAACCATCTTCATGTTAGGTATGACTTCAACCAGTGGAGGGATATCTCTGCATAATTCGCACTGGCTTCAATTTTGTTAGGGTTCCTTGATGCCATTCTTGGTCAAATGCTGCCTTAATGTCAAGGGTGGTTACTCTCAACTCAGCTCTGGAATTCAGCTCTTTTGTCAAAGTTTGGAACAAGGCTATATATAATGAGGTCTGGAGCCGAGCGGTCCTAGCAGAACCCGAACTGAGCAACGGTCGCCAGGTACTTGGCAAGTAAGTGAGGTGAGAATTGGGTCAATGGGAATCAGGGAGGAAACTCTCTGCTGGCTGGAGTCATACCTAGCACAAAGGAAGAAGGTTGTTGGAGGTCAGTCATCTCTGCTCCAGGACATCACTGGAGGAGTTCCTCAAGGTAGTGACTTAGGCCCAATCATCCTCATCTGCTTCATCAATGACCTTCCCGCCATCATTAGGTCAGATATGGGGATGCTCGTTGATGATTGCACTATGTTCAGCACCACTTGCAATGCCTCAGAAACTGAAACAGTCCATGCCCAAATACGGCAAGGTCTGGACAACATCCAGGCTTGGGCTGACAAGTGGCAAGTAACATTCGTGCCACACAAGTGTCAAGCAATGGCCATCTCTAACAAAAGAGAATCTAACCATTGCCCCTTGACATTCAATGGCATTACCATCACTGAATCGCCCACTATCAAAATCCTGAGGGGGTTACCATTGACCAGAAACTGAACTGGACCAGCCATATAAATACTATGGTTACAAGAGCAGGCCAGAGGCTAGTAATCCTGTGACATGTAATTCACCTCCTGGCTCCCCAAAGGCTGTCCACCATCCACAAGGCACAAGTCAGGAGTGTGATGGAATACTCCCCTCATGCCTGGATGAGTGCAGCTCCAACAAAGTCAAGAAGCTTGACACCATCCAGGGCAAAGCAACATCTTGATTGGCACCACATCCACAAACATTCACCCCCTCCATCACTGACACACAGTGGCAGCATTCTGTACCATCTACAAGATGCACTGCAGAAACTCACCAGGGCTCCTTAGACAGCACCTTCCAAACCCACGACCACTACCACCTAGAAGGACAAACCTTGAAACTCAAACTGCTTCCAGTACTACAAAACCATTCCAAGAAACCTTAATTCATCAACATATTTCTACAATAAGCTCCATGCAATGAAAATGCATAGCATATACAATTGAAAAAAGCATGCAAGGCTCAAAGAAACAGCATCTAATGAGTACTTGGAAAAGGTTCAGGGGACTACATGGTATCTATGTATGGTGCTAGTACTACACCCCATTGATACGGAACCAAGGACACAGTAGCCACTACTAAAAAGGGGTGGAATACTGATGCCCAAAAGAAACATCGCATAAGAAAATGGGAGCTGCAGGGGATGTCAGTCCAGATGGAACAAACCCCAGTTCTGGCAGTTGCCTTAGAATTCACCAATCCCTCCCTTAGTAGCTGGAAGTTAGTATGGCCTAAGCTCACTGTTCAAAGTAGTCTAAATAATGAACTGGCTTGATTCATGGCACTCCAAATATTTCAGAACCACTGTCCCTAATGCAATATTCTGCTCTCAATTCCTGTTATGGCACTATCTCATCGATTGCTTTGTATGCGAATCTTCTGCTTCTCAATGTATTGCCTGTACATCAAAAATGAGCCAAACAAGTTCTCTGCCAAAATCAAATTCTATAGTCGATAGGAGAATGCCCATCTTATACAAAGCATGAGTCAAGATCTAAATAAATGATGAACTATAAATGAAGATGATTAAATCTCTTATTCTCTTACATCTAGGATCATCTAAACCTAGGGTGTGCTTAGGGTTAATGTCAAGCAACTGCAGCTTTTCTTAAAAAAAAGCAATTTGGATTCTAAGACTACAAACTGAGTATTTTCTTATTCCCAGCCCCCCACCAAATAGTTTCCAAGTCCCTTGCATTCACCACCAAGTACTCAGTGAACCAATCCACTACTAGGGCAAGTAGGAAGCTCCACAGAAGGCTGTCGCAACCTGTGCTCTCGGTGTTGGACAGAAGCCAGTACTGCTGTCCTGCAAATCTCAGTGCACTGACTGACTCCCAGTGCCTGCTGCTCAAAAAAAAATCCAAAATTAATATCTCATCTCATGAAACGGTATTGACTTTATCAAGATAGCCGACTTCAGATCACATCCTTCAGGACTAAAACATCTTCCTCTTCTCCATCCAATAGTCTATTAATGAGACAGCACAAGGGAAGCCCACAGCCCAATGAGCCTAGTCCCAGACTAACAAATGCTTCATTAAATTACAAAATCTTTCAGTCTACAAATCAGCACAATGCTCACACAACCATAATTTAAACACATACATATTAAAGCCTAGCTGTCAACTGCTTGTTTGTACAAAATACAACTGATGCTAAATCATAGTGAAAGGAGGGAGAGCTTAAAATTCAACAAGAGCAGCTGCACATCCTCATCTGGCTGATGCTGCTTACACAGCACACTCCATCTTCAGTCACTCGCTGTCGGCACACACAAGGGAGGGATCCGAATCACTAATTCAGCAAGGAGCGAGGACATATCAATACTGAGCAGAAAGGGGAAGGTTAAAAACAGTGGAAGTGATGGCCTTTCAGCATTGCTTGTGCAACCCATTCACTCAAGTCAAGGAGCACATTTCAGGGAGGCATCCTTCAACAGCACTGATGCTAGAGTGCAGCTTAAGCTTGGAAAGTGGTGAAATGCTGCATGTTGTGGAACAGTAACAAGAGTACAGCAACTTAAAGATGAAGCTGCCTTCACGGGGCAGCTATTAATAGTACAGACATGGATGAAATTAAACTTTTACCAAAAGCAGCACTTTTCTCTTCTGTTGTTCTGGTCTGATTAAAGAGCGAAGCTGTTATCTTGGAGCCTGCATTAGTGCCAGAGGAGCACATTTTTCTCCTGACAGACCACTGATGCTCCATGACAAAACCACCTTCCCTGTTGATCAGAAATTTTTTTACAGTGATTTCAAATTCTTTTTTTAAATTCTTTCACGGGATGTGGGCTTGCTGGCTGAGCCAGCATTTCTTGCCCATCCCTTGTTGCCCTTGAGGTGGTGGTGGGCTGCCTTCTTGAACCACTGCAGTCCATGTGGTGTAGGTACACCCACAGTTCTAGGAAGGGAGTTCCAGGATTTTGACCCAGCGACAGTGAAGGAACGGTGATGTATTTCTAAGTCAGGGTGGTAGGTGACTTGGAGGGGAACTTCCAGGTGGCAGTGTTCCCATCTATCTGTTGCCCTTGTCCTTCCAGATGGTAGTGGTCATGGGTTTAGAACAGACTGTCGAAGGAGACTCGGTGAATTCCTGCAGTGCATCTTGTAGATGGTACACCCTGCTGCCACTGTTAATCAGTGTTGTTGGGAGTGAATGTTTGTGGATGTGGTGCCAATCAAGCAGGCTGCTTTGTCCTGGATGGCATCAAGCTTCTTGAGTGTTGTGGGAACTGCACTCATCCAGGCAAGTGGAGAGTATTACATCACACTCCTGACTTGTGCCTTGTAGATGGTGGGCAGGCTTTGGGGAGTCAGGTGGTGAGTTACTCATCGCACGATTCCTAGCCTTCGATCTGCCCTTGTAGTATTTATATGGCTAGTCCAGTTCAGTTTCTGGTCAATGATAACCTCCAGGATGTTGATAGTAGGGGATTCAGTGATGGTAATGCCATTGAATGTCAAGGGACAATGGTTAGATTCTCTTTTGTTGGAGATGGCCATTGCTTGACACTTGTGTGGCACGAATGTTACTCGCCACTTGTCAGCCCAAGCCTGGCCATTGTCCAGGTCTTGCTACATTTGGACATGGACTGCTTCAGCATATGAGTCATCGCGAATGGTGCTGAACAGTGTGCAATCATCAGCGAGCATCCCCACAACTGACCTTATAATGGACGGAAGGTCATTGATGAAGCGGCTAAAGATGGTTGGGCCAAGGGCACTATCTTGAGGAACTCCTGCAGTGATGTCCTGGAGCAGAGATGACTGACCTCCAACAACCACAACCATCTTTCTTTGTGCTAGCTATGACTTCAACTAGCAGAAAGTTTTCCCCCTGATTCCCATAGACTCCAGTTTTGCTAGGGCTCCTTGATGCCACATTTGGTCAAATGCAACCTTCATGTCAAGGGCAATCACTCTCACCTCACCTCGGGAGTTCAACTCTTTTGTCCATATTTGAACTAAGGCTGTAATAAGGTCAGGAGCTGAGTAGCCCTGGTGGAATCTAAGCTAGACGTCAGTGAGGTTATTGCTGAACAGGTGCCTCTTGATAGCACTGCTAATGACCCCTTCCATTACTTTACTGATGATCGAGAGTAGACTGAAGGGGTGGTAATTGGCCAGATTGGATTTGTCCTTTTTGTGTACAGGCATGTGCAATTTCCACATTGCCGGGTAGATACCAGTGTTGTAGCTGTACTGGAACAGCTCGGCTAGGGGCACGGCAAGTTCTGGAACACAGGTCTTCAGTACTATTGCTGGAATATTGTCAGGGCCCATAGCCATTGCACTATCCAGTGCCTTCAGCCATTTAATGATATCACGTGGAGTGAATCAAATTGGCTGAAGATTGGAATCTATGATGCTGGGGACCTCTGGAGGAAGCCGAAATGGATCATCCACTCAACTTTTCAGTTCTATAAATATTCAGGCTTTCCACAGGTTTGTCCCAGTATCCCAACACAACAAACCAAAAGGAGGACAACCAGTTTCCTCACAGGTATAAAGAGAATATCCTGCTTTGTCTCCACACCCATAGCACCAAGCTGCTCAATTACTGATTTCTCTTCACATGGGGTAATAAAGGATATTTAAGGTTATTTATCATAATTTATAAGTTTTTCATCACATAATTGTCAGAATTAAAATTCCATGCTTACTCAGCACCATTAAATAAGAGGAAATATTCTAAGGTGTTTCACAGGAAATTATGGACATCAAACTGAAGAGGTTAGGAGGAATGACCAAAAGCTTAGTTAGAGGTGAATTTTAAGGAAGGTTATAAAAGGCAGATCATCATAGGGAATTCCAGGCAGTGACACCTAGGCAGCTGAAGCCACAGCCATCAATAGGAGACAAAGACAATGGGGATGCACAATAAACCAGAGTCAAAGGCAGACAGAGAGGGTAGGAGGGCAGAACAGAGAAGAGAGAGGTAGAATGGGAAGATAGGTCAGGGTGAGAGGGCAAAGGAAGACAGCTACCGAAGCAGAAATGCTTTGAGCCTACTAGTAGACTATCACGTGACAAACTTCTTAAAAAGCCAATGTGTACTCCAAAATCCAAATGGATATAGAGAAGTTGGGCCAGACTCCAATTGAGGTACAGAAATAAATGCCATTAAAGACACACCAATTCAGTTATTGAACAGGAGGAGCTGCAGAGAACAAGGGAATGTGATGAAGTTATGTGGTGATCTGGTGCAAGTGCGAGAAAGACAAAGCAAAAGGAGCAATTGTTTTGGAAATGGAGGCCAGTTCCTCACATCATATCAAGGAAGCAGTTCTAATGTCAGTACAAGAAAAGAAAAATACAACAGCACAAGTCCAGTGATCTCCAGAGGATAACCAACTTTAAACTTGGTTAAAATACAGGAAATCCAGTTCTGCTGAAGGGTCATGAGGACTCGTAACGTTAACTCTTTTCTTCTCCGCCGATGCTGTCAGACGTGCTGAGTTTTTCCAGGTAATTCTGTTTTTGTTTTAAAATACATACTCCATTTTGGAGTTGGCCAAAGAGGCTATTTGGCCTTTTGGGCCTGTGTCAGCGTCTTTGAAAGAGCTGCAATAACATTTAATCTTACATCAAGATCACAAACCAGTGTTAAAAATAACTCTACACCATAATGCACATCATAGAGCACACACTGTGAAAATAACATATTATAAACTACACAGAGAAAACAACAGTATACTGCATACACTAATGACACTATGTACGTCAAAGCGCAAGTTAAACTGCATGCGTATTACAGCACAAAGGATGGCTAAAGAGCACATATTGGAAAACTGAATATGAAAGAACAGTAAAATCTAACAGCACATTACAAAGCAGACACTAATAAGAGCGCATATTAGAAAGAGCAGATACTGTACACAGCACATTCACTAAAAATGGCACTTTAAAGAGCTTACAACATGAAAACAAACAACAGGATTAATTGCAGCCAAATCAGCTCTTCTCCTGCAGTTTCAGATGATACTGCAATCACTATTAGGCAATCATTTTCTTTTTTTTTGCTATTCTTCCCTTCCCTCTGCGAATCATGAAGATTCCACACAGCGTGTCGAACTTCGTCTGTCAACATCATCAGGACACTTTTAAGTCAATCCTTTGTAAGATTTCTGCAACTTTATAAAGCCCTGCAGCCACGCTGATACCCTTCAGGCCTCTAATTCTGGCCTTCTATATATTTTTTCCTCCCTTCATCCCACAACTGGCAACAGACAAAGCTTCCAGCTACCTGCGTCTATTCAAATAAAAGGGGCCAAGCAGTAAAAAGCAACAAATAAATAACAAAGTCAAATCTAAATCCTATGGGCAGCTACACTGGGTTCCCATCCACCAATCTATAACAAAACATGACAAAAACAGAATTACCTGGAAAAACTCAGCAGGTCTGGCAGCATCGGCGGAGAAGAAAAGAGTTGACGTTTCGAGTCCTCATGACCCTTCGACAGAACTTGTAGTTCTGAGTTTTTCCAGGTAATTCTGTTTTTGTTTTGGATTTCCAGCATCCGCAGTTTTTTTGTTTTTATAACAAAACATGTACAGCCTCAACAAATTCAGCAAAATCAGAATTCATATGCACCCCATTGTCCAATTTCTTTGGGACCGTCCTACAAAGATCTGGCCTCTTACAGTGGTCTTAGACTCCTGCTCTAGTGCTGGAACTGGGACTCCTCGACTGAGCCTTCATGCTGATAGTTGAGGACACAACAGACATGTGATATCAGTGCCCGAAGGAGCTTACAAACTGGGAGTTGGGAGGTTACCATCTTTATTGCTGGTCTGCACTAGACTTCCTCTCAAATTCAGTGTCGTTAGTCACACTCTTAGTGAAGTTTGTGTCCTCTACATATTATTACAACTATGTGAATAGGATTAAAAACTGACTGCCCTAATTTACCATTCCAGATCTGGCTGTAACAGGGTTCAGTTCTGAATTTAGTGAGCATGTGCTTTGCCAATACTGAAGTCCCACTATGCATTCTTTCAGATTATAAATAGTCGGACAGGTTTTCGAAGTTTAAGTCAAAGAATGAAACAAGATTGTTGAAGCTGCCTCCCAAACTTAAAAAAACTAAGTAAATTGTGACCACCATTCATACACACTCTTTTCCCGGGCCCCACAAACACACTAGAAGAGATGGTAGAGTATGTAGATAGACTTAAAAATATTTTAGTTTGTGAAGGTCTCCATGTGGTAATTTCATGATTCGGCCGTTTTGTTCAGTTGTCTTCCTGGGTGGAGCTGTACGGAGCAGATTTCCATGTTTGAACCACAAAAGATCTTGGTTTGCAGTACATTCCTCTTCCTAGGATGGTTATTCTGCAATATCCATGCTCAATACTTCTGAGAAAGGGAGGGAGAGAGATGGCTCTTGCAGCCTTTCCATATACCCTTCCAATCTCTGCTCTGACTTGGTAAAAAAAATTCTTATAAAGCCTTGCTGGCTATAGTTTCCAGAGGAATTTGGTTACCATATTTGCTGTAGTCATTATGTTGGAGAACATTTTTTCATGAGTTTTGGCATAAAAGTCAATAGGGAATGGGGTCTTTCACAGTCCGGTGTGTGTGTGTGGAGGGAGGGGGGAGAAAGAGGCAGGGTTGACAGTTTATTCCTTCTCATCCCACTTCAGGGTGGGATGCAACTTGTCTATTCAGCTGGGCTGGCAGTCTTTCCATTGTCTCTATGGGATTACAGTTTCTTAACTTTATTCTTAATTGTATCTTTTTCTTTAAAAAAAGCACATCCTTGTAACAATATGGAAAGCAGTTTTACTAACCAAATAATCACATGATCCAAGGGTTATAAAGAAAAGGGTCCCACTGTCTCTGCTGGATTCTACAATTTTCCACGTTTGTGGTTATTAGGCAAATCAGAATTGGATTCATCAGTTGGATATTTATATAATTGAACATGATGTCTAGAATTCACATTAAGAATGGCCAGGTAGTAGCAAGAATGGAGAATAAGGTGTTAAATAGAAATGGGCTGTAAGTAACTGGCAAAGGGAAACTGGAAATTTCAGTGTCCTGATTATTAGAACTGGTGCTCAATAATAGCCAAGAAAGGAAGTACAATGTTTCAGTGCCTAGCAACGAAAGACAGAGCTAACACTCCACACATCTTTATTACTTTATGCTCTTGAGGCATTCAATTAGCCTTACTTGCTGTTGATTATAAAATTACAGCACTGCCGTTTATAATGAGTGTTTGAAACACAATGCCAGGAACACACCCCTAAGCACATATCTCACATTAGAAATATGGGAAGAGGAAAATCATAGAATTTCATTCTCAGTGGTCTGCACAGTTCTTGCAATTTCCTAGTTACTCCATAGAATTTGAATACTGTACCAAGCATACTGTCAGTCTCTTATGTACAGAGGAATGAGCCAAGAAAACGCAAACTATCCTCTACCAGATGCCAAAGTCAGCTGTCTCCATGCCACCCCACATCCAACACTTCTCACCCTGTCATCACCCCACACAGCATGTCATTGTAATGTACTCTGTAACCATCTGAGCTGACGGACTGCTTTCCAAATCACTCAGAGTACCAAGCATGAAAGGCAACAGCCTTTCAGCAGATGTAATCCCCTATTTATATGGCATAGTTACAAAGTTGCCTCTGTTCCAAATTTGACCAATTTTTAATGTAATTGGCATTTTTATAGGCAGAACGTCACAACTGAATAAGTATTAAGACAAGTGTATGACTTTCCACTTCTGCTAGGGTCTTTCCTAGTGAGTAGGAGAGTGGGGCACAGGCTACTTCTGAAGGTGATTTCCTGCATGAATTTTTTCAGGGTCTGACTGCACCAGCCCAACTCCACTTTGAGTTGTGTGTTAGATGGGCCCAGGGTCTCAATTGTTCTTGTTCTGTTAATTGTATAAATTAAAGTCTATACAGGTGGAGGGAATTGATTGAATTATTAGGATCTTTCCTGATGGGGAAGGTTCTACTGGGTGAAAATGAAAACTGCAATGCTGCATTGTACAGTCAGATGGGATTTTAGTCTACACAAAGCAATGCCTATTCAGGTATATACAATTATTCTTTCCAACACTGTTCCTCCAGAAGATGCAAGCAAAACTATTTGTTGTGATACTCTGTGCTTCTAATGACCACCTCTTCAGTTATATTACGCTCTACCTGAAGGCACTATACAGTAAGAGTGAAGTTGTCATTCTTATTCACCGTATCCAGAGGGTGCCAAACTATGAGACTGTTACTTATAGCTGGACAGTACATTTACAAAGCTGAATTTGTAACTTGAGCATTCCCACCAAAATCAAATCAATTACATATAGAATTTGGAATGTGTAACACATGGTACACAGTTTGCAATGGGGTTTCCAAAACACTTGAAACAGTGACACCCATTAGTCAGTCACACAATGCACCAGAAAGACATGACATGGACAAAAATAATCATTTAAAGGTAACTGACGCTAGCACATTGCTGTATGTGCTCCACTGCTTTCTTCTCTTCTCAACCTTTTGTCCAAGTCTCTCGTTGGTAGGACCACTATATCAGGTGCTAAATTAACACAAGTTATTGATTTCCATATATACAGTGTTAAATCTGATTCCTTATTGCAGGAGTACTCTCAAGGCTGAATTTGTTTGTACCAATTATCACAGAGTCTCTAGGCCAAATTCTAAAACTAGCCATATATCTCTCCTTCTGCTCACATACGTAACTCCTTATTAATGTATTTTTTTCTTGTAGGCGAAGGAGAGTGGGGCACAGGCTACTTCTGAAGGTGATTTCCTGCATGAATTTTTTCAGGGTCTGACTGCACCAGCCCAACTCCACTGAGTTGGGTTGGCACCCAAGAGTCATGTGTTAGACGGGCCCAGGGTCTCAACTGCTCTTGTTCTGTTAAGTGTATAAATTAAAGTCTATACAGGTGGAGGGAATTGATTGAATTATTAGAGAATGGAGACATTAGTGTGGGACTTAAGAGCTATATACTTAGAAACATATGAATTAGGAGCAACAGTAGGCCAGTGGCCTCTCAAACCTGCTCCGCCATTCAGTAAGATGCTGGCTGATCTAACTGTGGTTTTAATGCCACTTTTGTGCCTACTCCCTATATCCTTTCACTCCCTTGTTAGTCAAGAATATAAGAAACTTGTAATGTTTCCCTCTGTGTATAAATTCAAAATTGAGTTAAGATTGGCTACTTCAACAATGTGTTAATAGTTTAACACATCTAGCCCCTGGATATACAGCAGCATCTGCACTGACTAAGAAGCATAGAAAAATCAGCACTCAGCAGATTGAAGCAGTGTAGTCCTTTAGTTCAATGTTAATGCTGGTTCGGGAAAGCTTTGCATATACTGCGCATGGACAGGAAGTTGGGACACAGACTATAACTGGAGCCTGGGGTAATTGAGTAGCCCTTCACTCATTGTGCCTACAACTCCCTTTCTTCAGGTTGGGTCCTGTTATTATTACAGGGACGTGACTCGGGGCAGAGTCCTGTGTGGGGGAGCAAGGAGAGCAGCATTTCTACTTAGATGCCCATGTATGTGCATCTGTATCTGCACACCTGTATGTAATGACGTCACTGCACACATGCCCAGACAGGATTTAAAACTGGTACTGAAAGAAGGATTTTCAGGTAATGGCCAAGTTTTAATGACATCATTGTTGTCTCTGTGCATGCGCAATGAAGACTTTCAATCAGCGTCAGGAGTTATAATACTCTCACAAGCTGACCTCCATTTATACCTGATAGGGTGCTGGTTACATATTTGCGAATTGGATAAGTACTAGAAAGAGAACAAAGCTGCAGGGATAGTGGAGTGGGATTATCTGGATTGCTCTTCGAAAGATGGCACAGATTCAATGTGCTGAATGGTCTCCTTCTGTGGGATACTATCCTATGATTCTATAATTTGGCACTGTGATCTTTTTTAACCTGTTCAGTTTGTAAGGAGTGGGGGAAATCACAAGTTTACATATCACATGAGGGAGGGACTCAGCCACCTCTCATGACTGCTGACCCACAGGAATGAGGACAAAACACAATCCACACTGAAGCTCTGGGAAGATTTCATTCCAGTACAGCTTCTTTCCCAGTACATTTCTTTGTTGTGGATCACGGAGTGATGGGAGAGCTTGCCAACCGTTGCATGTTGTGTTTGTGATGATGACCCAATTCATCTTTGAAAAAAAATCAGAAGGATAACTATCAATTGATATTGGTATACAAATGAACACTTTAAATATTATGTCAAAGCATAGCACACAATGAATCCCTGACAGAACACATGAACAAAAATGGGAAGAGCAGTAGGCATACTGCCCTTGAGCCTGCTCCACCATTCAATAAGGCCATCGTACAATCTCTACATTAACTCTACTTTCCTGCCCTACCCCATATTCCCAAAACACCGTGCAATGAAGCTCTGGAAAGATTTCAGTGGCACAATGACTGCTGCTTCATAGCAAACTCCTTAATGTGAAGCTCAACCAATGCCAGGAGCTAATTTCTGCGTCTTCACCATTCTCTTCAACTAATGACCTCATTCAGTAAAGCTGCTCATATGAAGAATGTAGCACCTGAATTTTGCAGTGAATTTGCTGGAACCTTTAATTGTCACCACACTGCTAACATCCACACTGCTAACATCCTAAAGTATTCATGATCATTTTTTAAAAGATAAAAATAGGCTTGGGATTGTTGCTGTACAGCAGAAGGCACTTCGTATTCTCATTCTGACACCATTTCTGAAGCAGGTCTGGAAACGCACATACAATGCAGTAATGCAGTGGCTACAATAATAGATTAGCAACCTAGATCAAAGATAGACCAGAAAGGCCTACATTTATACAGTGTCTTTCACAACTTCAGGACATCCCAAAGCACTTTACGACCAACGAAGTACTTTTGAAATGTTTAATGTAGGAAAAAAGTTGTACTTTCAGCTTTCACCCAGCATGAATAGAAATGAAAGCTGTTAAGATTGTTCTTTGTGGAAGGAGTCTGACCAAATCTACATGGGATACCAATTCTGCACTAAGGGCAATTGATAGGGTACAGAGAGAGAAATTATTTCTGCTGTTGAGGGAGTCAAGGACTAGGAGGTAGGGTCTAAAAATTAGAGCCAGGACTTTCAGGCATTAAATTAGAAACACTTCTACACACAAAAGGTCTGCAAACAGCAATTGATACTAGATCAATTGATATATATCTAAGATTGTCAGATTTTTGTTAATTAAAGGTATTAAATGATATGGGCCAAAGGTGGAGTTAGGTTGCAAATCAGCCATGATCTCACAATGGCGGAACAGGACTGAGGGGCTTGATGGGTGAAATGGCCTACTCCTTATCTTAAGTGACTGATGCTTAACATCCACTGAAGTGACCTGGTACCCAGTTCTACAAACGCCCGGTAATTTAGAAAGGACAAAAGAGATGGATAAAAAAGAATGCAGTCTTGCTAGTATCACTCAAAATAAAAGAAACGTGTCGGTCACTTAACCTTGCTCATAGGGCTATCAGCAGTGAAGCATGAGTCGGAAAGGTGAGGATGCAGCTTAGTACCCCTCACTACGTACGGAAACGTGGGCCAGTTAGATAAAGGGAACTTCAATCCCAGCAGTACCACCCATATCTCTCCATGCCTGACTCAGGAACAGGTCAGGTGACATAAGACTCCATGTCCCACAAAAAGACTCATGATTTTTAAAGCTTTGAAATAACAATAATGCCCTCATGACAGGTGGCTTTCAGGTATCATGCTGGAGAGATGGTAAGAGTTCTGACTGAAAGGTTAACTTCTACCATAATGAGAATCTTACTGAAAATCAATTTCATCAAGTGGGTTACCTCAGGAGGCATCTGGGTGTGCCAACAAGACAGTTAAACACAATCAAGATGCAAATACAAACCCAGACATTGAAGGACAGTAGTTGTTCCATCGATTAAAGCAGTATCCAGGACACAGATGGAAAGTGTTATTTTATTTCTGTTCAGTTACAGATCAAATGCTACATTTATACTACCTATTGATGCTGGAATCTGGAATGGCTCCAGTTTTGCCCTGATTTAAGGAACCCAGCAGTGAACTGCAATTTGGAGAACATTTGAAGTTGGATACCTTTCCATTTATAAGTGACGACAAAAAAGACTACAACAGGGCACAAACCCTGACTCTAGCAGTGACACCTCACAGCACACCATTTAGAAGCATTTCAGGGATCACTTTACACTGGAATCTTTGTGAAACACTTGAAAATACTCACTTTCAAAATGCTCCTCCACTATGCTATCCGATTTTGCGTGTTTAAGCTGCATATGCACAAGCTAAGTTCAGCAAGTTCCACCTTCTGATGAGGAACAGCATTGGTCTGATTATTGACCTAGTCCACTTGTTGTGCAGTATTATCCACTGTAATGTCCTTCAGGAAAGTAATGAGAACAGTAGCATAGTGGTTATGTTACTGGGCCAGGAACAAGGACTAATGATCCAGAAACATGAGTTCAAAGCCCATCACAGCTGCTGGGGGAAATTTTAAATTCAGTTAAATAAATCTGGAATAAAAAGCTAGTAATGGTAACCATGAAAACCAGATTGTCATAAAAACACATCTGGTTCATTAATGTTCTTCAGGGAAGGAAATCTGACCTACATGTAACTCAAGGCCACAGCATATGGTTTACTCTTAGCAAGCCACTCAGTTGTTTCAAAGTGTTAAAGAACAGTCTAATAAGGCTAAAACGAACAGGCCACAAAGATCAATCTTGGCAATCTTGATCCTGCAAAGCCTTCTTCAGAAAATCTAGGCAATTGTACCAAGATGCCAGGCAATGACCATCTCTAACAAAAGAGAATTTAATCACCTCCCTTTGGCATTCAATGGCATAACCAATGCTGAATCTCTAACATTTTCTAGTGGGGTGAACACCACTGACCAGAAACTTAACTGGACCAGCCACGGTCACTAGAGACCCATCATCTTTTCAGACTGGTGGGAGATGAACAGTGTTGTTCATCAATAAGTGCTCATTTTGATGTATATTATTGGGTTGGACTTGTATATACTGGATATAATTTCAATGTTTGCAAATGACACGAACCTTGGAAATGCAATATACAATGAGGGGGATGATAAGATTTTAAAGAGGACATGGGCATACATGAAATGGGCAGATACATGGCAGATGAAATTCAATAAGAAGTGTGAAGTGATAAATTCTGGCCAGGAAAATGAGAAGATGCAATATAAACTAAATGGTACAATTTTTTTGAAGTACAGGAAGAGAAACCTGGGTGGCTAGGCTGTTACTCCCCTTCTGAAATAATTAGAGGGATAAAGATAACTCCCCTGCCCTACCATTCCAAGTTTGACCATAACAGGTTCTTTTGTGAATTTAGAAGGATGGAGGAATTTCACTCAATGTCTGTGTTTAACTGTTAATGTGCTGATTGTAAAAAAAAAAGTCTGGCAGGCTGAGGTGCAAAACAAAAAGGGGTTAGATTTTATTCAGTTAAAAACCCATCCAGGTAAAGATAGTAAGATATTTGAATAGGTAAACCAGCACTTCTCGAATTTTTGCAATCCACATTCACATACACACTCATGCAAAATTTACAAGTTATCCTGTGGGTAGTAACTTTCTTAGCCAAATTAAAGTTCAATGTTGAAAGGAATAAAATCTTGAGTTTGTTGTTTATGAATCTGTGGCTGCAGCAGAAATATTTCCAACTTCCTTTAGAATCCAGGAGCTGAGCTGAAAACCACGTAACTACAATTGCCAGAGATCATTTCTTTCTAATCCGTAACCTGTCCCTTCCAGAAGTTGATGCATTTCGCACTGGAGGTTTCTTTCGATAGAAAATTCACCATTTCTGCGCTGGATTTATAAACTGTAAGAGATAGGGTCTTAACTTAGGAGGGGAGAAAAGGGAGTTCCTTTCTGCTTCATTGGCAGCTTTTCCGGACTACTCACTGCTTCTGTTTTTAGCAGCTTGTATTAAAGAGATTTCAAAATGGTTTTCAGTCACATGACTTCCCTTTGCCCATAATGATTTCAGAAGGGGTTTATCTATCTGATGTCTGAACTGACTGTTGCTTTTGTTTCATAGCCAGGGGAAGAGTAGGTTATCTAATGTGCCAACCATTAAACCCTTGAGTTATTATTCTTGATGAGATAGGAAGACAAATCTGTAGATAACCATTGTTCTAGCAGACACTGTCGCCACTGGAGATGTAGTCGTATAGAAATGCAAATGTCATGTCCAGTACATTTCTGTAAATCCCTTTGAAGTTGTTCTTGACATCCTCAGGTGTGAAATTCCAGAGGAGAATGTCGTGGCATGCCTGAATTGCAATTCGCATTGGAACTTTTCAAAAGCTAGTCAACTTTCAATAACAGACGTCTAGTGACTTGTGGCAGCCACCTTTAGTCACTGTCTTTCTTATCTTCAAAAAGATCTCTTTAAACAGTTCAATATATGTTTTGTCAGCCAGTGAAATTACAGATTAATATCACTCATGCACAAGTCACATCACCATGACAATGTACACAAATCTTTGAAGATGGCAGGGCTTGTTGAGGAGGCTGTTAAAAAGGCATCTGGGTTGCTTGGTTTTATAAATCAAGCCATGGGGGACAAGAACAAAGAAGTTATGCTAAGCCTTTATGGAGGACTTTTGGCCCCAGTGTAGTATTGGATTCAATTCTAGGCACTGCACTTCAGTAAAGATTCCAAGGTCTCAGAGAGTGTACAGAAAAGATTTATTCGAATGTTACCAGGAAAAAGGGACTTCAGTTTTGTGAAGAGATTGGAAAGCTAGGGCGTCTCTCCTTAGGGCAGAAATGTTAAGAGGAGATTTAATAGAGGTGTTCAAAATCATGAACAATTTTAATGGATTAAATAATGGGAAACTGTTTCCAGTGGCAGAAGGGCCAGTAGCCAGAGGGCACAGATTTAAGGTGTTTGGCAAAAAAAAAGTGCCACGAGGTAACGTTTTTTTTACATGAGTTGTGATCTAGAATGTACTGCCTGAGAGCATGGTGGATCCAGATTCAGCAGTAATTTTCAAAGGGCTAAAGGAAGAGGCCTGTGGGACTATTGGATAGTTCTATCAAAGAAGCAGCACGGGTACAAGGGGTGGAATGGACTTCTTCCATGCTATAATTTTTTTGATTTTAGTTTCCACTGATATCAAATACAAGGCAGGGAAATGAACCAGTCTCTCACATTTATTATGCATTAATGCTGAAATGTAAATGCTAAATAACACCTTTTAGAGTTGGGTTCTAATAACCAATTTTAGTTTTAAAACAGAATGCTCCCCCCTCTCGATTTTTATACTTCTTTATGGGGGAAACCTCAAATTACCTACCTGATAAAAGCCGTGGCTCTGTGGCATCACTCTCACCTCAATAAGGATGACATAGTTTCAAGTCCACTTCAGAGGCTTGAGTGCACAGCCTAGGCTGAAATTTCTAACAGTACAGAGGTGGTACTGCACTGTTGGAAGTGCTGAGTTTCAGATTAGACTTTAAATCTCTCAAGTGGTTGTAAACGATCCCATAATACTTTCAAAGAAGAACAGGGTCTTAACCTATTGTCCTAACCAATATATCTCACTCAGTCATCATCACTGAAAAACAGATTATCTGGTCATTTATTTCACTGCTGTTTGAGGGATCTTGCTATGAACAAATTAATATGAACAAAATGACGGCTGAACACCCAACACTACAATAGCGACTGCATTTAAAATTTGACATCATTACCTGTTAAATGCTTTGATATGCACTGATTTAATGACAGCCCTATTTGGAATGTCGTTCAATGCAGGTCCAGCTAAATACTATTCCTGGGGCAAACAATTTCGGCATTAATGGCCCAGTAGCTATTTCTGCTAATCACATTTCTGCAGGATTCCAACTATCCAAGAATCCAGCAGGCAGTCACAACAGTCAGAGTCTGTATAGTTCCTCAAACTTAAGAATCATTTGTTTTTTCAAAAATCACCCACTGACTCAGTGGTAATCTCTCAATTCCAAATGAAGTACAGAGGCTTTCAGAAATGTAGAAAGAGAAGCATAAGATTTTTGGCACAGGAGACAGCCATTTGGCCCTTCCTTAAGCTGAATTTTCAAAAAGTAATTAGGCCCCTTTCAGAGACTGATTTTACAATGTTCCATTTTCCTGTTTCCATCCCCACACCCTTCAGATCCTTTGGAATAGAGGTAAAGAAAACACTTGGCATAAAAGTAAAGGTGCTTCACTCAAGAGAACCAGTTTCATCTGATCTCTTGCCAAAAAGTGAAATCTGTATACAAACATTCCACTGAAATTGATTTGGTGATGATCCAAGTTCCTGCTCCATCCAGGAATCGAGCTATTGTGGACCATGTTGGCCAGGCAGCAATCGAAGATGGATGTCCTCTTCACAAAGGTCAGTTTGCACTGTTATGCATAGGCTCAACTGAGGACTACAGGTTTTCCATTTTGATTTATGAAGAAAGCTGATGGAGCTGCCCTTTTCAGAGTACAGCTTATTTGTTAACTAGGTCCAGGCAACCTCAGGAAGCTCCAACAAGCACCAAAGGCTGTGGCTATTCTGGGAATGATGTGCAACGGCTGTTAGGTCCTTTAATCATTGAGTAGAATCATGGAATGGTTACAGCACAGAAGGCCATTCAGCTCATCATACCCATTCTGGCTCTCTGCAATAGCAAATCTGCCTTGCTCTTACCCTTAGCTCTGCAATTTTTTCATCTTTTCAGGTGCTTACCTAATTCCCTTGAGAGCCCCCATTGTATCCATACTCTGACAGTATATTCCAGATCATAACCACTCAAGACATAAAGAAGTCTATCTGCATTTTATCATTGGTTCTTTTCCCAATCACCCAAAATCAAGTTCTCAACCTTTCCATTAATGGGTACAGTTTCTCTCTATACACTCTGTTTAGACACCTCTAACAAATCTCTTCTCAACTTTCTCTTCTTTATGGAGACCACCACCAGCTGCTCCAATCTATCCATGTAACTGAAGTCCTTAAGCTCTGGAACCATTCTTGTAAATCTTTTCTGGGCTCTCTCCAAAGCCTTCACATCCTCCCAAAAGTGTAGAGCTCAGAATTGGACACATTGCTCTAGTCAGGGTCCAACCAGTGTTTTATAAAGGTTCAACATAACTTCCTTGCTTTTGTATTCTATTACTCTATTTATAAAGCCTAGGATCCCATATGCCTTTTAACCACTTTCTCAACCTGCATTGCCACCTTCGATATTTGTGCACACATATCCCTAGGTGTCTCTGTTCCTGCACCCCCTTTAGAATTGTGACCGTGTTTTATATTCCAGCTCCTTGTCCTTTCTACCAAGTATACCAATTCACACATTTCTGCATTAAATTCCATCGGCAACGTGTCTGATCATTCCATCAGCCTGTCAATGTCCTCTTGAAGTCTTTCACTATCCTCCTCACAGTTCACAATATTCCAAGTGTGGTGTCATCTGCAAGTTTTAAAATTGTGCCCTGTACACTCAAGCCTGGGTCATTAATACATAGTTAAGAAAAGGAGTCGTCCTTGGGAGCCCCATTGTACACCTTCCTCTAGTCCAAAAAAACAACAGTCCACCACTATTGTTTCCTAGCACTCAGTCAACTTCATATCCATGCTGCCATTATCCTTCTTATTCCATGACTTCAACTTTGCTTATAAGCCTGTTATGTAGCACTTTTCAAATGCTTTGTAGAAGTCCATCTATACCACATCAACCACAACATAAAAGCAAGGTACTGCAGATGCTGGAAATCAAATAAAAACTGAAAATGCTAGAAATGTTCAGCAGGTGACGCAGCATCTATAGAGAATAAACAGTGTTAATATTTGTCAATGCCGATCATAATTGAGGAAAAAGAGTAACGTAATAGGTTTTAAGTAAGTGAAAGGGGAGAGGGGGGAATAAAAAGGGAAGGTCTATGGTAGGGTGGCAGGTAGGGAAGACCAAATGACGAAAAGTTTCATGATATAAAAGGCAAAGAAAATAGCAATGGATACAGTAAAGGAACAAAGGATGTGACTAGATGAAATGTGAATGGATGGATAGCAGCCATCTGAATGCAAAGTGAAGAACTAAATAAAGAAATTAGAAAAAAACCAAACCAGCGAAAAACAAAGAAACAAGTTGGAGGCAGTGGTTATGATCTAAAATTGTTGAACTTAATTTTGAGTGCAGAAGGCTGTAGACTGCCGAGTCAAAAGACGAGGTACTGTTCCTCGGGCTTGCATTGAATTCACCGGAATACTGCAGCAGCCAAGGACAGTAAGATCAGAGGTGTTGAACTGAAATGACAAGCGACAGGAAGCTCACGTTCATGCTTGCAGACTGAACTGAGGTGCTATGCAAAGCAGTCAGCCAGTCTGCATCTGGTCTCCTCAATGTAGAGGGGACCACATTTTGACCACCCTCGTCAACTATCTGTGTTCTCTCATCAAAGACCTCAATCAAGTTATTTAACATGATCTGCCTTTAGCAAATACATGCTGGTTTTCCCTAATTAATCTGCACTTGTCCAAGCGACTGTTAATTTTGTTCCAGATTATCATCTCTAAAAGCTTTTGTACCACTGAGGTGAACCTGACTAAGTGAAACTGCAGTTGCTGGGTTTAGCCTTGCACACTTTTATTGATTGAACATTTGCACTCAGGCATGAACCCATTCCTCTAGCAGGGCTAGCAATGTTATATCAAACTTCTTGCAATGCAATTGGAACAAATTTTCATCTGTCGATGACAAACTAGGGCAGCACTGCAGGCCCTGGAGAGTTGTAATGCAGTAATAGGAGACAGTTATGGCATTCATTCTCTCATAGATATTAGGTCAGGTCTTTTGGCATTAGGAGCAACGATGCACTGAATTTAAGCTACTAGTACACGCTTGGACCCTGACAAAATCTTGATGTGTGCATGGGAGGTTTAAATTTTCAATGGGCTGATTTGGGCTGCCCGGGGCCTCTGCTAACGTTGGAGACTTGGAGCTAGATAAGAACGACTTACCAGGGATACTTACCTAAAACTGTTAAAATGTTTAATCTCTGATGCAACTCAGTGATTAAAAGTGCAATCCAACCCACCACCCCGACACCCCCAATTCGACTAATCCCCAATAAACACCCAATCCAACTACCCCGAAAACCTCTGACCCAACTTAACCTCTCCCCAGATCCTGACATGACCTGATCCCCCAACATGACTACCAGATCCTCTGACATGACTACCCAACATCCGCCCCCCAACCTGCATACTCAGCCCCCAACCCGACTACCTACACGCTGACCTGACTACCCATAACCCAACTCAACTCCCCCGCCCACCCACTCACTAAATTCTCCAAAAGACTTGAGGTCTTTAAAAACTTACCCGAATATGGCAGCTCATGTCATAAAAATAGGGCAGGTCCCGTGCGCTGCTCCTATTGGCAAGTTTTCTTCCAGATTGCTGCACCGGGTCTTCTTTGTTCCAGCTGGAATCAGAAGTCCTGGGTGAAAGTGGGCAAAAAAGTAAGCATGCCATGATCCCCACAATCAACAGTTATATGTGTAGCATCATCACAGCTCGAATGAATATGAACAGTTCTTCTCAAACAGAAGAAACTAATGAACAAAAAATGGCATGATTTTCTGGCCTGGGAGACAAGCGTTCTACTGATGAATTTTATTTTTTATCTGAACATTTAGGGCATGCTTTTCTTAAAGGCTCAATTCCTCTCAATTTTTGTGATATTCTGCCTACATGTGGAATGTAGTTAATATCCAAACTATAAATAGATTAAGACGGATGAGTGCAGCTCCCATAACACCCAAGAAGCTTGACACCATCCAGAACAAAGCAGCCCACTTAACTGGCATCCCATCCACAAACATTCACCACTGAGTGCCAGCAGTGTGCACCATCTACAAGATGCACGGCAGGAACTCACCAAGTCTTTTTACACAGCACCTTCCAAACCCAGGACCACTACCATCGAGAAGGACAAGGGCAACAGATAGAACACCACCACCTGGAAGTTCCCCTGCAACTCATTCACCATCCTGACCTGGAAATATATCGCCGTTCCTTCACTGTTGCTGGGTCAAGATCCTGGAACTCCCTAACAGCACTGTGGGCGTACCAACACCACATGGACTGCAGTGGTTCAAGGCAGCAGCTTACCACCACCACCTTATCAAGGCAATAAATGCTGGCCTAGCCAGTGACACCCACATCCCATGAATGAATAAAAAAAGGAGTATGACAGGTAATTTTCATCACATGATGATTAGAATGGAACTGTCCTGTCAAGCTTCTGATGGGCCTGATGTCCAATGTTAAGTTTTTGATATTTGTGGCTTTCTTAAAAACTGGAGTGAAATCTGGTGACCTTTTCATCAAAGCAACAGATGCAAAGAGACTCGAGTCAGTAGCCACTGCTGCTCCCACTTCAGCAGAAATCAGATATCCTGCTTCCTGACAACACCACAGCAGATACCACAGACATCAAATAACAACAGGTTTCAATTTAACACCAAGAGGAAGCACCACTTATAAGGTGTGAGGATTGGTAAACAAAATGTATACATGAAATGATTACTTGTGACAATCAGATCCAGTTACTACAGAGGTCAGGCAATATCCATCCACCTTTCTACTCATTCACATACAATGGTTACAGCACTGGATTAGCAAGCAGAGGTTGAAAGTTCAAATTTCACCATGGCAAGTTGTGAAATTGAATTCCAAAAATATGATGATGGTGTTATAGAGTTGATCTTCAGGCAACTTTTCTTAGTGGAAACATTTAACTTTATTTACAAGACAGCAGCAGCAACTACTGTGTGCATCAAACCCCTTAACTAAAGAAGAACTCTCCTGTAGAGGTTCCCCGTGTTGTTAACACATTGGTTTACACAGATTATGTGATCTTACAACACAGAATTATTCTTAAAGCTGCAGTCCTACATTTCCCAAAACTATAAATACAACATTCCTCCCCCTTTAACTTTTCTGTACATTTTGTATTTACAAGGATATTTATATCATGAAATTACAATATTTACACGTCATAAAATTACAAGTTCAGTCTTTCAGGTGGTCTCCTGATCTGTGTGGAACGTCGCAGCTCCACAATTTCAGATTCTTTTGTAGGAAGCACATTCCCTGAAGCTGCATTATCAGGTACCTCACTTTGAAATCAAATCTTTCCATCAGTGAGGTTTTCCTCACCTCATTTCCGCATCTTTTGCAGATTGATAGATTGATGCTATGGTTGGTCAATAATTCCATTATCACTACACCACAGGAGTGGAAAACTAGATGGTCCTTGGACTTCTTTGCATAGCAATTCCTATGCCCCTAAAAGTAGATTGATGGGGTCAGCTGTGGCTGAGTGGTGCACTCTTAGCTCTGAGTGAGAAGTTGTAGGTTTAAGTCCCACTTTGTACACCTCAGTATATAATCTAGGCTGACATTTCAGTGCAGCACAGATGATGTTCAAAGAGTTAGAGGGTTCACCCTTTGTCTTAGCCAGCACTTATTCCTCAACCAAGGACAGGGTATCTGATCATTTATCTCACTGCTGTTTGCGTACCTTTACTGTGCATAAATTGGCTGCAGCATTTTCTACATTACAACAGCAACTACACTTCAAAAGCTCTTCACTGGCTGGGAGCATTTTGGGACATCTGTGAAAGGCACCATATAAATACAAGTTATTTCAGATTACTTTTTTTTAATCTCTCAGCAGTTATAGCCATATGGCTCTCCCAAATCTGCATTAAATGTGAGGAGTCAAGCACAGTTCAATCCCATGCAAATGCAGCTCTACATATTTACTGTAAGGTTCACATGCCCGTACCTGCAAAGGGCGATGCATTGCATTGGTGTAATGCTTTGGTGCTCTGTGGCATTCAGAGACTTGCTGCTGAAAATGTAATGGGAAAGAGGAGCAGATGCTTTCATAAATGGTCAAAACAGCCAGCAGACATAAAAGTACAGAAATTCTAAACAAAATAATTTAGAATAAATTTGTTTTGACCCAAGTTATGAACATTCTCAGTTTCTGAGCAAAGGAGATGCACATGGTCAGCGATCACACAAAACAATTATAAAAGGGCCCAAATATTTGGCCATAAAAGCATCAACCAATATCTGGATCTGAGCAGCAATCAAGATAAATAAGGTTGGCACTCACTCCTTGCCAAAGCTAAGTACAAACTCTCAATCTAATAATCAATTCTTTCAATTACAAGTCCGACAAGCACCTGATTAACTGCAGTACAACTACGCAGATTGAAGCAGCCAGGTGCAAGTTTAATTCAAGAAGTAAAGGAGAGATTTACAAATTGTACTGCTAATATTCAACAGGAAAGAAGCTCCTGCCAATAGCCACACAATGCAAATTATGATCCTTAACAGGGCATATCCAACTCTAATTGGGTGGAACACTCTGATAAAGGCAGCATCTGTGTGAACCTTTTTGTATGTGGAGGGGTTGTTGAGCATTTTAATGACTGAAAAAGTGCTGGTTAAGCTGGAAGAACATTGGAAAACCACGACTTCTCCAGCTAATTTCGTTGGGAACCAGAGAACAAAGCAGAAAATGTAACATCTCAAATGAGCCACCTTCTCAATAGTTCAGCTGATCAATAAACTGGATAACCCAGCTTTGTACACCAGGAAAGTTTACAGTTCAAATCCTAGGAAATGTTTATCTCAACCAGGGTAATGATAGAGGCATTATAATTGGAATCAGTATTCCTGGGCTAAGATAGAGATAGCAGTCAGGAACCAACTCCTGATCATTACAGAAGCAACCTTTGCTGGGCGTGCATGTGTGGATAGACAGGCTTGATTACGATGCCCTCACAGTTGGATAGCTCACTCACTCACTAACTGCACTCAAACATTAAGATAGATGTCATTTAGTCAAGATATTGGAAGATGCACAGATTGTGCTCCAAGGTGGAAGGGGATGTACAAAATTGGCAGATGAGGAGGGAGAGAGACACAAGTACTCATCCCTCTCAGTTCATTCCTTGGATCAATTGCATAAAATTTGTATCAAAATCCTGAGAGAAGGTAGTTAAGGTCACAACCCCTGGCTATATGGCAAAGACTTGGTTAATGATATGATTCCATTGCCCAGTAAATCCTGTGCATTACTGCTAACATTCCTAACAAAGGCACAGGTCTCTCCAGCACTGTCTGTTTCTATCAAAACTTAATTTTTAAAGCACTGTTCTGGCATTTAAAGAGTTACAATTTGTTACTAGTCCTCAATTCCTGTTCCATACTTTCACTGGCTCAAAATCGAAAGAACACCAACAGGTTTAAGATCAACAGGCTGGCTTGTTACTCCCAAGATATGAGCGTGGGTGGGGAGGAGGCTGCAGCTCATTATTTGTAAGGCAATGTGAGAGGAGGCTCCAGGAATCAACAGATGATCTTTGCACGATTTGAGAGATGACTGTAGCATGTGGAGGCGAGGGGTGAACAGAGCGCAGGGAGGATGTCTGACAGTTTGTCAGTGAAGGGAGGACAAGCATAAAAGTTCATTGAAAATGGGTAACTGTTCATTGGGGCACTGGACAAAATTTAATGCTTTTGATCAGATTTAGAATTGATCTGTTTTGTGCATTTGGAGCAAAGCTTACTGATGATGTTGTTTCAACAGGCTGCTGGATGCAGGCCTGATGTGAAGGACTAATGGCAGTCATTATTGTGGGTGCAGGGCAACTGAAGGATGGAGAGAGGAAAGCAGAAGAAATGGCTCCCGAGAAAGGGCAGCCTCATGATTTTGAGGCATGTTCCTCGTGGCTTTTGACTTGTTGCGGAACAGCAGCTCATTCATTTTCCACAGAGAGACAGGTGAAGGCCAGCCAGCCAGAAAAAGCAGATATGACTGGAATAAAAAAAAAATGCAAAAAAACTCAACAGGCCTGGCAGCATCTGTGGAGAGAGAAACAGTTAACATTTCAAGTCCGTATGGCTCTTCTTCAGAGCTCAAGAGTAGAAATGTGATAGATTTTATAATGTTAAAGAGGGGGTGCATCAAAATAAAAGGTCATGTGGGAGCTCAGGAGAGATTGACAAAGATGTCATGGCCACAGGACAAGGAGTGTGAATGGTAGTGGTAAAGACTAAAGAAGGTAATAGTGGCAAAAAGGTAAGATAGCAGAATGTGTTAATAGCAGAACAAGGGCGAGAACTCTGAAAGCAAAACCTAAGAACAAATGGCAGATGGCCTTGTGGGGGAGTTGGAAAATTTTTTGAAATAAATAATAAAATAAAATCATTGGATTAAAGAAGAAGGGGTAAAGATGGAGGAGAACGTTCTTGGTCTGAAGTTGTTGACCTCAATGATAAGTCCAGAAGGAGGTAAAGTGTCTAATCAGAAGATGAAGTACTGTTCCTCTACTTTGCACTGGGCTTCACTGGAACATTGCAGCAGGACAAGGACGGACATGTGGGCATCACAGTAGGATGATGGGGCGAGGGAAAGATTTGTTTGGCAGTGGCATCATGCTGGAGTTCGCAGAAATGGCAGAGGATGATCCTTTGAAAGCGTAGGCTGGTGGGGTGAAAAATGAGGACAAGGGGGACCTTATCCTGGTTCTGGGAGAAAGGGGAAGGGCTGAGGGCAGAGGTGCAGGAGATGGGTTGGACAGGGTTGAGGACCCTGTCAACCACAGTGGGGGGAGGGGGGGGGAGAGAGAGAGAGAGAGAGAGAGAGAGAGAGAGAGAGAGAGAGAGAGAGAGAGAGAGAGAGAGAGAGAGAGAAAGAGAGAGAGAGGGAGAGAGATAGAAGAGAACCACGGTTCAGGAAAAAGGAAAACATGTCAGAAGCACCACTTTGGAAGGTAGCATCATTGGAACAGATGCGATGGGGGCAGAGGAGCTGGGAGATTGGGATGGAGTCCTTACAGGAAGCAGGGTATAAGGAACTGTAGTTGAGGTAGCTATGGGAGTAATGAACATTGGTAGACAGTCTAACACCAAAATGGAGATAGAGATCTCAAGGATGGGAGGGAAGGCAAGCGTTGGACATGGACCATGTAAAGTTGAGAGAAGGGTGGAAATTGGAAGCAGGGGAGAAAAAGATCATTTTTCCGGGTGAAGGCGAGAACATGAAACTGCACTGATACTGTCATCGAGAAAGAGTTCTTTGGGGGATGGGTGGTGGGGGTGGGGGAGGGGGGGGGGGGGGGGGGGGGCGGTGGAAGGGGCCTAAATAGGACTGGAACAAGGAATGTTCCATATACAAGACAGGCACAACTAGGGCTCATGCGGGTACCCATAGTCACACCTTTTATTTGGAGGAAATGAAACAAGTTTAAGGAGAAATTGTTCAGTGAGAGAACAAGTTCAGTCAGGCGGAGGAGATAGTGCTGGATGGGGATTGCTCGGGCCTCTATCCAAGTAAGGAGCGGAGAACCCTCAGACCATCCTGGTGGGGGATGGAAATATGGAGGGACTGGACTTCCATCGTGAAGAGATGGTTGTTAGGGCCTGGAAACTGGGAATCATTGATATGACAGGGTGTCAGAGGGATTGCTAACATCATGGGTCTACTAGGACAGTCCAGGTTGTGGATTTTGGGAAAGAAGTAGAAGAAGGTTGCGCAGACATTAGAGATTGAGGTTGGAAGATCTCCAGAGGAGATGAGGTCAGTGACAGACTTGGTAACAATGTCTTGATGTTCAGTGGTGGAGTCATGGAGGGAGGTAGGAAGAAGTGTCTTCGAGTTGGCGCTCAGCCTCTGCAAGGTAGAGGTCAGTATGCCAAACAGCAGCACCACCCTTGTCGGCAGGTTTGATAACAAAGTCAGGACCTGAGAGAACGGAGTGCAACAAATTCAGAAATAGACAGGTTGGAGTGGGTAAGAGGAGCAGCGAAATCAAAGAGGCCGATGTCACACCAACAGTTCTCAATGAAAAGATCAAGAGCAAGTAACAGGCCTGAGGAAGGGGTCCTGGTAGAGGAAGAATACTGGAGGCAGGTGAAAGGATACACTGGAGGAGAGGACTCCTGCCCAAAGAAGTGAGCACAGAGACCAAGGCGGCTGAAGAAGAGTTCAGTATTATGCCGAGCCTAAAGTTCATTGAGGTAAGGGAATAAGGGGGTGAAGCTGAGTCAAAACAAAAACAGAATTACCTAGAAAAACTCAGCAGGTCTGGCAGCATCGGCGGAGAAGAAAAGAGTTGACGTTTCTAGTCCTCATGACCCTTCAACAGAACTAGGTGAATCCAAGGAAGGGGTGAAATATGATAACACTGAGTACTTTGCTGAGTACAGAACATTCAGCATCAGAGAGGGGAAGGACAGAAGGTAAGTGAATACACAGCAAGGGCTGGGGTCAGAGGGACAGAAAGGGGTGGAGGGTCCCGGATGGGTGTTGGTATCAATATGCTGTTGGAGCTTGCATTCCTGCCACATTCTTGTATGACTGGAGGTGGCTCAAAAAGTGATAAAGCACAGTGTTGTTGCCTGATGTGGGTACAGTGCCACTTCTGATGGCTGGCAACCGTGCAATGCAATAGCTAGGTGACAAAAGTTCAGGTCTGTAGTAACCAGCTACCCACAAGCTAAGCAACCTAAGGCATATAGTGGTCTGGAACATTGAAAAGATCCATACCCTGGAGCATTATTGAGCCAGTAGCAAATCTCACATCACTATTACTTGAGGAGGAGGTAACATCGCTGGCAGTGAAATCACATATGTCTGACCCACTGGAGGTGGTGAAAGAAGGCAACATGATCTTATCTCTTGCTCCTGTAGGAGAAACGAGCTCACAACTCGAGAGTTCATTCATGGGATGGATTCATCTATCAGTTCTAATATCAATGGTACAGGCGGCCCTTGACATTCGCAGGTGGTGGCCCATCAGGAAGTTGGTGATGGCGAGATGGTAGTCTGTCCAAGACAGTGCAAAATAATCTTCCCAGCTCCAGTTGACAAAGATGGAATTCCCTCCTCCTCCGATTCTTCCATTCCTATAAGAGCAATGGGGTAATGGAAGCAGCTGTTGAAATAGGTGAGTTTTCCCAGCTTATGCCTCCCTTCCATCCTGATTGATGCTCTGAAGCCTCAATCAGAACTGAGGGGGGGCCTTGGAAGGCTGGTTTCCCCCTCAGCCACTTCTCTCACCTCCCCATCTTCCAAGGATGAGGTTCCCCCTCAAGGTCCTTACTAATTAATCTGCTTTATATAACTGACAATACCTGTTAAGTGATATTTCTAAATTTGAAATGCTAATTAGTTAATCAAAATACAATACAGATGGCAGGGTAGGTGATGTGTTGCAGCTGTAGCATATGGTAGCTGGTGGACACCAGTGTAATCCACATCTGCAGCTCAAGGAACTTTGGCTCAGTTGAAGGGCTGGAATCCAAGCTTCAGACACTGCAATGCATCAGGATGGAGTAAGTTACTTGGACACTTTGTTCCAGTAGGGAGTCACACCCCTTAGGCTAGGTCCTTCTGATTTGATCCATATTCAGGGACAGGAAGTTGTGACCATGAATGACACAGGTATGGGGGTCCAGAAGGTAGCACTGGAGTCTTCAGGTTTTGCACTTGTCTGGCAGGTTTGAGGCTCTTGCAGCCTGTGTGAGAGAGAGCAGGGATTGCAAGGAAGAACAACAAACTGACCACAGGTATTGTGGTACAGGAAGCCATTCAAGTTGGGGGGAATATAATGGAATACAGTAATGGGATATATGGAATATTGAAACTGAAAATTAAATGGTATTTGGCATTTCAGAGGAGAAAGAAAAAGGAAATGAGAGGTCAACTAATAAAGGATGAGATCAGAGCAGTAGTGAGAAATTATCAAGGTGTAGAATCAGTTTGGGCGGAGTTAAGAAATAGTAGGCAGAAAAATTCAGAGGGAGTAGTTTACCAGTAGCTACACTGTAAGACAGAGTATAAATGAATAAATATTAAGTGTTTTAAGAAATGTACAGCAATAATCATGGTCAATTTTAATCTTCATATTGATTGGATGAAGCAAATTGGCAAAGTTAGATTTCAAGCTGAGTTCATGGAGCGTATTAGGGACAGTTTCTTAGAACAGGGAATTTTGGAACCAACAATGCTATTTTAGACCTGGTAATGTTTAATGAGAGAGAATCCATTAATGATCCCATGGTAAAGGATCCTCTAGGGAAAAGTAATCATAACATCAAGGAATTTCATATTCATTTTGAGGGTGAGAAACTTGGGTCTGAAACTAGCATCATAAACTTAAATAAGGTAGCTACAAAGGTATGAAGATGGAGTTGGTCACTGCGAACTGGAAAAGTAGGTTTAGAGGTAAGGCAGTAGATAAGCAATGGCAGGCATTTAAAGAGATATTTCATAATTCTCAACAAGATATATTCCAGTGAGAAAGAATAATTCAGAAGTATGTGCCATTCAAGACTAACTAAGCAAATTATCAAACATGACATCAAATTGAAAGAAAGGTGTACAATACTGTGAAGATTAGTGGTAGGCCAGAAGATTGGGAAGTTTTTAGAAAACTAGCAAAGGATGGCTAAAAATATGTAAATTAATTGAGGGGGAGAAATTAAACTAGCAAGAAATATAAAAAGACAGTAAGAGCTTTTACAAGCATATAAAAAGGTTGGTTCCTTAGAGGACAGAGACTGGAGAATTAATAATGGGAAACAAAAGAACAGCAAAGAATTTGAAGTATTTTTAATGTTTCCATAGTAGAAGACAGGAAAGCACACCAAAAAAAAGCAGAAAATCAAGGGTCCAAAATGGAGGGAGGAACTTAAAACAATCACTATCACGAGAGAAAAAATACTAGGAAAACTAATGGGGCTAAAAGCTGACAATTCCCTGGATCTGATGGCCTGCTTCCTAGAGCCTTAAAATAGGTGGCTGCATTGGTTGTAATTTTCCAAATTCCCTAGATTCTGTAAAGGTCCCTGCGGATTGGAAAAGCGCCACTGTAACAACTTTATTCAGGAAAGGATGGAGACAGAAAGCAGAAAACTATAGGCCAGTTAGCCTAAAATCAGTCATTTGGAAAATGCTGGAACCTATTATTAAGGAAGTAGCAGCAGTAGGTTTAGAAAACTATAATACAATCAGACGGAGTCAACATTTATTAGAGTTCTTTGAGGATCTAACAAGCAGGGTAGACAAAGAGGAACTAGATGTAGTATTTTTGGGTTTCCAAAAGGCATTTGATAAGGTGCCACATAAAAGGTTGCTACACACCATAATATATTAGAATACATAATGGATTAGCTAGCTGACAGGAAACAGTCAGGATAAATGTGAGACACTTTGAGTTTGGCAAACTGTAACTAGTGGTGTGCCACTGGGATCAATCAAGAATCAACTATATACAATCGATATTAATGACTTGGATAAAGGGACCAAATATATGGTTGCTAAATTTGCTTACATACAAAAATAGGTAGGAACGGGAGTATGAGGAGGACACAGTCTGCAAAAGGAATATAGATAGGTTAAGCGAGTAAGCAAAAAAATTGGCAGGTGAGCAAAAAATTGGTAGGTGGAAGTATCATGTGGGGAAATGTGAGGTTGTCCATTTAAGTGGGAAGAACAGGAAAGCAGAATATTATTTAAATGGAGAGAGTTGAAGTCCAACATGTTTAACCTTGCAGAATGCTGCAGTACAGAGAGACCTGGGTGTCCTCACATATGAATCACAAAAAGTTAGCATGCAGGTAGGGCAAGTATTTCGGAAGGCAAACAGAATATTGACCTTTATTGCAACAGGGATGGAGTATAAAAGTAGGGAAGTCTTGCTACAACTGTAAAGCACATTGGTAAGACCACACCTGGAGTACGGCTTACAATTTTAATCTCCCTATTTAAGGAGGGTTATACACGCATTGGAGGCAGTTCAGAGAAGGCTCACTAGGTTGATCCCTGGGATGAAGGGGTTATCTTATGAGGAAAAGATTAAACATGTTGGACTTCAATTCATTTGAGTTCAGAAGAATGAGATGTGGTTTTATTAAAGCACAAGATTCTAACGGGGATTTATGGGGTAGAATACTGAGAAGATGCTTCCTCTTGTGGAGGAAACCATACTAGGGAACACAGATTCAAAATAAGGGGTCTCCCATTTAAGATGGAGATGAGTAATTTCTTCTCTCAGAAGGTCTTTAATCTTTGAATTCTCTACCCCAAAGAGAAGTGGAGAAAGGATAATTGAACGTATGCAAGGATAAGTTAGACAGTTTTTTGATCTACATAGGAGTCAAGTGCAGGAAAGTGCAGTTAAGGTCACAATCAGACCAGTTACAATGTTACTGAATGGCAGAGAAAGCTCAAGGGGCCAAACGGCCTACTCCTGCTCCTATTTCTTATGTTCTCACATGTCACTGGAGGGCCATGTCATGGAGGGTGCAGCAGAACACTATAATCCCAGAGTGTAATGGAGGATGGATGGATGGATACTCCACCCCCACCTTCAGATTCAGTGGCTGGGTACCTTCATTTAGGTATTTAAACGTGTATTCTCTCACCATTGTGGTCGATGCTCCCGTGTCTAGCTCCATGATTAGAGGCTTTCCATTTACCTGAAGGGTGATGGTAACTGGTTCAGTTTTCACTGCTTTGACATTGTAAAGGGAATAGATATCAGTATCAGCAGCTTCTAGTTCAGTTATATTGTGCACTTCAATCATTTTGGTCTGCTGTCTGATTGGCTGTCTTGCTTTCGCCCTACATTGCTTTATTATATGTCCTATTTTGTTGTTGTTCTTTAAATCTGCAGATTTCCAGGACATGGTTACCCCCACATAGGTAACAAGTTAATTTCTGAATCAATGATGAGGTGCTTCCACTATGTCTTTTCTTTCTTCGAGCAGTAGAGACGATCTCCCGCTTCACGGTTGTCTCCCTGATTTTTATGCCATGCCCTGTGATAGGTTCCCGCCCCAACTTGCACACTCGGTAAAGCCTGCAAGTCCCTCTCAGCATTCTCCATTGCTAGCGCTATTTCCAGGGCACGCATCAAATCAGTATTAACTTCCGCAAGTAAACGCCACAAAGCAAACAATCCCGCAACATGTCATTGAGTGTATCTCCAAAGCCGCAGTGCTCAGTCAACTGTTTCCACTTCAGAAAATAAGTTGCGATTGACTCATCCAGGGCGCTTACTCTGGAGTTGAACTTAAATCTCTGCATAATCACTGATAGCTTTGGTTGAAAATGAGTCCTCACGAGGTCTACACGTTCATTAAAAGATTTAGAATTGGGCACGTTCAAGGCCATCAGACTGTGGATGAGGTTATATGTCTTGCTCCCACAATTCTTAAAAGAATGCTTTCTGCTTCTCCTCTGCTCTCATTTCATTCGCCACAAAATAAAAACCTAAATGCTTTACGTACTGGTTCCAGTCTCCCATGGACGAGTCATAAGGATCAATTCTGCCAAAGACTGGTTAGTATAATTTTCTCTCTTTCCTTAACACAATGTATTCAAGGGACGCGATAACATAGTGATATTGTCACTGGGCTAGTAATCCAGAGACCCAGGGTAATGCTCTGGGGGCCTGCATTCGAATCCTGCCATGGGATGGTGGAATTTGAATTCAATAAAAATCAATTAAATTACAAGAAACCATTGTCGATTGTTGTAAAATTCCATCTGGTTCACTAATGTCCTTTATGGAAGGAAACCTGCTGTCCTTAGCTGGTCTGGTCTACATGTGACTCCAGGCCCACAGCAACATGGTTGACTCCTAAGTGCCCTCTGAACGAGGGCAATTAGGGATGGGCAATAAATGCTGGCCTAGCCAGCGATGCCCACATCCCATGCAGTGTCACAGCTGTTTATCCTCATCGCCAATTATAATAAACTTGGTGTACCAGGCAGGTTTCTTACTTGAAACAGATAACTTTATTCACGCAGCTCTTGTAGAAGGTACATACTTGAACCAGGTCCACGACTAGAAAGCTCCACCCCTAAGATTACCCGCGCTTAGGGCTGATTTGTCAGTATAATCACATGACTCCTAAAAGCAGTAGGAAAGGTTACACCTACAATCGCCGCACTCCTCAGCCAAATGAAAATACAGCCTATATTTCAAGTCCATGCCTTTTGATCAGAACATCCAAAATGTTAACTCTCCATAGATGCTGCCAGATCTGCTGAGTAATTCCAACATTTTCTGTTTATATTTCAAGTTTCCAGCATTCACAGTATTTTGCCTTGATGTAGGGCAATTGACTGCTGGGTTACCAGCTTTTGGTCACCTTCCCTGTCTCCTTTCTTTAATTCGTTGTCAATTTCTTCATCATCCTGTGAAGAACTGTGGGACATTCAAAATTACTATATAAATGCAAGTTGTTTTTGAGACTAACACGCCACATACTCACAATAATAAGTGAAAGAGATTCCAGCAGCAACCATAAGTGCAGAAGCTTTAAACTGCACTCTTATCACTAGCTACCTTCATCAGGAAATTGGAATTAAGAGGCTAGGATATCTGACTAGCACAGTGCCAACCATGGATGAATAAATAATCCACACTTCAACTCATCACTCAAATACAAATCTAAAGCAGCATCGAGTTTCAGGGTTGTTAATTTGAGAATCACTCATCTGTGCACTGCAAAGATCGCAGTGTCAACACCTCTTGCTTTGCAGGAGTGATGTCCAGGGGAGGTCCTGCTCCTTTCTGGCAGAAAGCCACATTCCCATCCCTGTAACTACAACATGCCATGGCTTTTTAAGTACAACCACTCCAACATGTCACATCAGTCACCATAGCAAACAGATAGTTAAAGCACACTGCATCAACATTTCCGCCTCACTGCCACATGTTGGCGGTAGGGTTGTTTGAACTACAATCTCTTCACTGTTTCAATGCAGCAAGAAGCTTTTTAAATTTACACTTTGGTTGCCGCTGCTAGAATATTCCAATTCATTTTAATGGGGAAAAAACCAACCTTGAGCACACAACCACTGAAAAATATTAATATCCAACACGTCACAGCAATTGCCATTCACCCTTAGTTCCCTTGGGAGAGGGAGATCTCCGTTTCGATGGGTTTTATCATCCCTATATGTTGTTATTGTAATAGTGGCATGTGCAAAAAACATCAATGCTGTGACACTTACTACCTAATTCATTTTTGAGGGTGGCTTTTATTTTAACAACTGTTTAATTGTTTAATCTTAAAATCACACCAATTATTCCAGTTACCGCAGTTTTTGCCAGTACAGATCCTAGATTTAGTTCTGGAGAAAAGGTGGTGCTACTATATATCCCTGCCGCATTACCAAAATCTCCAGCATCTCGCTCACATGCTCAGGCCCTGAGTAGCTGTACACACACTGACAAATAATTTGCAAAGGAAGCGGTTTGTCCGGTTAGCAGCAATTTCAAAGCAGATCAGGCGTTGTAACGGAACACTGAGCTTTCCTTCCACTCTTGTTCGAACTGGTTTCACAGTTCATCAAACAATCAGCTTTAAGACAAACTGGCCAGTCAAGCTCACACGCATAAATTCCATTCTCTGTCATTTCTTGTTACAGCCACGAAAAATTTTGGTCAGCAGATCAGAACGAAGTAAAAGGGCATGTAACTACCTGAGCAGTGAGAGTTAGAAGTCAATAATGCTGCATCACTGAAGACACACTACACAGCACTTCTTTCACTCGGTCACTCCCAGGAGCCAGCTTGACTACATACCAATGGATTCAAAGCTGAATCAATCTAAATACAAACAACATGTTCTCCACCTTATCTTTATGTACAACTCACGTACAACACAGCTTACACACCCAGTATCTGAATCCAGTTACAGTGCCCGAAAGCTCCTCACTGTGTCACATTCTCCTGCACACACACAGCACAGTTACATCACCAGAGGCCGACCGGAAGCGGCTTTCAACTCTCTGTTCCCTGGTTACACACACATGCAAATTTAATCCTCAAGCAGCACTTACCTCATCTTTTGAAGTGTCATGCTGCAGCACCCAGGCCAGGGCTGCATCACTGAAGGCATGCTGCACAGGCAAGTCCCAGAGTATTAAATAACTCTTTAAATAAAAACTCGAACACATTTATTCTTTAACTGATCTCAATCCATCTCAAAGCTGCAGTTGCCTCTAAATGAACACACTGAATCTGTGCAACATCACAAAGCCTCACTAATCTGCTATGTTACAGAGACAGAATACGCATCCATGCATGTAGTTCCAATACAAGCTTCCCATCATAGTCACAATCATAGGCATCAAGTCAGTGGGCCTGGATGGCATCTCTGGGAGGCATGCAGCGCTGGATCAGTTACTCACTCAAAGTAGCTGTCACTCATCCATTCAGATTCTGAACGGGGTAGAAATAAATCTAACTGCTGTATCCCAAACAAATCCTACCTCGATAAAATGTATTTCTCTTCAGGACCACACAAGTATATGAAATAGGAGAAGTAAGCTATTCGGCCCCTCAAGCCTGCACCATTCAATAAGATCATGTTTGTGTATCGAATTCCACATTCCCGTCTACCCCAATAGCCTTTGATTCCCTTGCCTAACAAGAATCTATCTACCTCCGCACTAAAAATATTCAATGACCCCACTTTCACTGCTTTGAGGCGGAGTGTTCCAAAGTCAGGCTACCCTCAGAAAAAAATTCTCTTCATCTCCGTCCTACAAGGGCGACCCCTAATTTTATAAGTGGCCCCTAGCTCTTGGCTCACCCACAAGAGGAAACATCCTTTCCACATTCACTTTGTTCAAGATCTTATATACTTCAATCAGGTCACCCCTCACTCTTCTAAATTCCAGTGGAAACAAGCCTAGTCTGTCCAACCTATCCTCATAAGACAAGCCCCTCATTCAATCTAGTAAACCTTCTCTGAACCGTCTCCAATACATTTACATCCTTCCTTAAATAAGCAGACCAAAACTGCACAGTATTTGAGATGTGGTCTCACCAATGCTCTGTATAACTGAAGCATAACATCCTTACTTTTATGTTCAATTCCTCTCGTAAGGAAGGATAGCATTCCATTAGCCTTCTTGATTATATGCTGTGCCTGCGTGCTAACTTTTTATGACTCATGCACCAGAACACCTAGATCTGCACATCAGAACTCTGCAGCCCTTCTCCATTTAAGTAATGCTCTACTTTTTTATTCTTCCTGCCAGTGAACTTCACATTTTCCCACATTATACTCCATCTACCAGATTTTTGCCCGTTCACTTAACCTATCTACATTATTCTGCAAACTTCTGTCTTCTTCACACCATACTTTCCTATCTATATTTATTTTGTCTGCAAATTTAGTGACCACACCTTTGTTCCCCTCATCTAAGTCACTGATCTAAATTATAAAAAGTTGAGGCCCCAGCACAGACACCTGTGAGACTCCACTTGTCACATCCTGCCAAAGAGACAAAGACCCATTTATGCATTGTGTGGGTTTTCGGCCAGCCTGTCAATCTTCTACTCATGTTAATATGTTACCCCCTACACCATGCGCTTTTATTTTCCACAATAACCTTTGATGTGGCACCTTATCAAATGCCTTCTGGAAATCCAAGAACAGTGTGTCTACAGGCTCCCCTTTATCCATAGCGCATGTAACTCCTTCAAAGAACTCTAATAAAATAGTTAAACATGATTTCCCTTTCACAAAGCCAAGCTGAGTCTTCCCAATTACCTTGGGTTTTTCTAAGTGCTCAGGGAAGATGAGCACTTTGTAATGGAAATAAATGCAATCGTCACTCCTAAGGATTTAGAGAAATGTCTTCCGCAATGCTAAAAGCAGCGAATAACTGAGCTGTTAAGGAAGGTCCCAGACAATCACCATCACATTTTGGGTGCAACATCCTGAGCTTGAAAGGGATAATCAGACAGGGTCCCTGTTCCTGACTCCATTCCACAGATCTGTGCTGTATGTGTGGCTGTGGGGAGATGTGGATAAGACAGGATCAATCTCAGCTATAATGTCACCCGCAATAAAAGTGCCTGCTGAGGCTCATTGTTCTAATACCTCATTGAGGTATTAGAGGGCTGCTACTATCTTGGAACTGTACCCCAGCCAAGGGGGAGAAATTGCAGGGGGAAAAAATCAGTTTCTGGATACCAATTTATTTTTTTGTAACTGATACATCTTTTGAAGTACTTGAAAAATTCTGGATCAGTTACATGCAACTATTTCACACAATCAGCCTCATTTCGCACTCTCCACACAGTCCAAAGGCATTCCATCCTTTTATAATCTGCAAAATTCTGAAAACCAATCCGAGCCATAACCATAGCTTCAGGGTCAAAACGCAATCTTCAAGTGAAACACATAAATGGATTTTCAACAGTAAACATCTTTAGTTACAAACTGTTCACCTGGCCAATTGAAGCTTTCTCTTTGCCATTTCAATATGATACATTGCTCCCTATGAGGAGAAACAGGCAATCTGTTCCAGACTCTGATTATTCCACATCTCTCTTACTTGAAGTGTGCAGATGCAATACATTAGAACTCCTGAGAAGAAACATGAAGTTATACATAAATAGAAAAAAAAGTTGCTTGCATTTACATAGCGCCTTTCACAGCCTGATAACATTTTAAAGCACTTCCAAGCTAATTAAGTACCTTCGATGTGTAATCACAGTTGCAATGAAGGAAATCCCCTTCTTTGAATAATGCCATGGGGTCCTTTATATTCACTTGAGGGGGTAAACGGAGCCTCTGTTCACACCCCATCTGAAAGGCAGTGTAGTACTCCATATATCAACACAACAACAAACCCAATAACCAAGCAAAGGATCCTATCAGAATCTTAATATTGGGAACACCTCAGCTGTGACCAGGGATTCAGGCCCAGATCCTCAAAAGACCTATTAAGATCCTGCAAAGTCTGGAGATTTTTTTGTGCTAAGTTTGGGAGAGCTGTCTCACAGACTAGTCAAGCAAGAGCCTGCCATGGTCTATAAGATATGACTCAGCGATGATGATTATGTCTCAGACAACACCATCACCTTCCCTGGGATCCCCATCCTCACCATCAGAAGGAACTGGCCAGAGCTGGCTGCAGTGGGATACAGTTTGGATTAGAGTTGCCCTGGGAGTCCTCAACATTGACTCCAGACCCCATGAAGAGCTGGCCTAGTCTTAAAGGACATAGCTGCTAGACTTGTTCTGCGACAGATGGTGAGGAACCAAAATGAGGGAAAACCCTATTTGACTTCGCCTTCACTAATCTACTTATCACGGATGCTTTTGTCCATGTCAGGAGTAACCACCATACAATTCTTAAAGTCTCATCTTCACATTGCCAATACCCTTCATCGTGTTGTGTAGCGCTACCACTGTGCTAAATAGGATAGACTCAATAGATCGATGAATTCAAAACTAGTTCCTCCTAGAGAAGGGCCATCGACTGCTATAGAATTATATTCAGCACAATCTGTAACGTTATGGCCTGGCATATCCCTCATTCTAGCATTATCAAGCTAGGGGTCGACCCTGGTTCAATGAAGAGTGCAGGAGGGCATGCCAGGGGCAGCACCAAGCATACCTAAAAATGAGGCATCAACCTGGTGAAGCTACATCGCAGGACAACTTGCATGCCAAACAGCAGAAGCAGCATGCGATAAACAGAGCTAAGCCATCACAAAGCCAACTATCAGTTATCAGATCCAAGCTCTGCAGAACTACCACATCCAGTCGTGAATGGTGGAGCACAGTTAAACAACTAACTGGAGGAGGTGGCTCCACAAATATCCCCATATTCAATGATGGGGCAGCCCAGAACATCAGTGCAGGAGACAAAGTTGAAACATTTGCAACAACTTTCAGCCAGAAGTGCTGAGTGGATGAGCAATCTCTGCTCCTCCAGAGGTCCCCAGCATCACAGATGCCAGTATTCAGCCAATTTTATTCACTCCATGTGATATCAAGAAATAGCTGATGCCACTGGATCCTGCAAAGGCTATGGGCCCTAGCAGTAGATTTGTCAAGCATGATTTCCCTTTCATAAATCCATGCTGACTCTGTCCAATTCTGCCACTGTTTTCCACAGTACTCAGCTATTAAATCATTTATAATGGACTCTAGAATTTTCCCCACTACCAACATCAGGCTGACTGGTCTATAATTCCCTGTTTTCTCTCTACCTCCCCTTTTAAATAGTGGGGTTACATTAGCTACCCTCCAATCTGTAGGAACTGTTCCAGAGTCTATAGAATCTTGGAAGATGACCACCAAATGCATCCACTATTTCTAGGGCCACTTCCTTAAGTACTCTGGGATGTAGATTATCAGGCCCCAGGGATTTATCAGCCTTCAATCTCATCAATTTCCCCAACACCATTTCCCTACTAATACTGATTTCTTTCAATTCCTCCCTCTCACTAAACACTGTGTTCCCCAACATTTCTGGTATGTTATTAGTGTCCTCCTTTGTGAAGACAGAACCAAAGTACGTATTTAGTTGGTCAGCCATTTCTTTGTTCCACATTATAAATTCTCCTGTTTGACTGTAAGGGACCTACATTTGTCTTCACCAATCTTTTTCTCCTCACATACCTATGGAAACTTTTAGTCAGTTTTTATGTTCCCTGCAAGCTTACTCTTGTACTCCATTTTCCCCTTCTTAATCAATCTCTTGGTCCTCCTTTGCTGAATTCTAAACTGCTCCCAATCCTCAGGTCTGTTGCTTTTTCTGGCCAATTTGTATGCCTCTTCCTTGCATCTAATACTATTGCTAATTTCCCTTGTAAGCTATGGTTTGGCCTCCTTTCCTGTTTTACTTTTGCGCCAGACGGGAATAAACAATTATATTTCACCCCTTCCTGGGATTTACCTAGTTCTGTCGAAGGGTCATGAGGACTCGAAACGTCAACTCTTTTCTTCTCCGCCGATGCTGCCAAACCTGGTGAGTTTTTCCAGGTAATTCTGTTTTGTTTTGGATTTCCAGCATCCGCAGTTTTTTGTTTTTATCTGTGTTTAATTGATTACCACTGCTCTTCAAGAAATTCCTACCTCCTTGAAGAATTTTTGTTCGTCTCTGCGACAAGATTTCCGTATCTCTCTTTTGCCTTGTTCACCTTCATTGCTTTCCATTTCCCTCCTGGTGCTTGACAAGGTGTTTACTAAAACCCGCTTTCACAGCCATATCTCCTTTCTCAGTGACTGTCTCCGTCTCCGAATTACCCCACGTGAATTTCAACTGAAATTCCACCCCTCATGTTTCGAACCCACCCAGGATTACAGGTATTTCCAGGACATAAAACGTTTCTCAGACTGCTGTTCCCATCGCATCCTGAGATCCACACTCAGTGCCATGTGCCACCATATGAACACACTCGACCTCTCCCTCCAGCAGCACCGCTGTACCCTTTTTCAAAGCAGCGCGTGCCCCCAGTTTCATTTTATTCTTCGTCTCATCCGACGCCTCAACAAGAAACTTTTTTCTCTTCCTCTCAAGTGCTAAGGAACGCAAGCTCCAACAACTCATCAACACCAACACCCATCTAGGACCCTCCACCCTTGACTGTCCCTCCGTCCCCACCCCATCTTCCAATCCCAGCCCCAGCCGTGTATTCACTATATCCCCTGACCTTCCCCTCTCCGATGCTGAACGTTCAGTGCTCAGCAAGGGACCTAGTTTCATACCCCTACGCCCTCACCTTAATGAATTTCGGGCTCGGCACGATGCTGAACTCTTCTTCCACCGTCTTCGTCTCCGGGCTCACTTCTTTGGGCAGGAGTCCTCTCCCCATTCAACGGATCCTTTCACCCACCTCCAATATTCTCCCTCCATCTGGACCCCTCCCTCTGGATTCTTACTTTCTCTTGATCTTTTCACTGAGAACTGTCGGCGCGACATTATTCGTCTCAATTTCTCTGTTCCTCTCACCCATTCTAATCTCTCTCTCGCTGAACTTACTGCACTCTGAGCTTATATTTCACCCCTTCCTGGGATTCACCTAGTTCTGTCGAAGGGTCATGAGGACTCGAAACGTCAACTCTTTTCTTCTCCGCCGATGCTGCCAGACCTGCTGAGTTTTTCCAGGTAATTCTGTTTTTGTTTTGGGAATAAACAATTGTTGCAATTCACCCATGCACTCTTTGAATATTTGTCTATCCACCATCATCCCTTTAAGTAACATTTCCCAATCCATCATAGCCAACTCGCGCCTCATACATCGTAGCTTCCTTCATTAAGATTCAGAACCCAAGCCTCAGAATCAACTACGTCACTCTCCATCTTGATGAAGAATTCTATCATATTATGGTCGCTCATCCCCAAGGAGCCACGCACAACTAGATTGCCAATTATTCCTTTCTCATTACACAATCCCCAGTCTAGGATGGCCTGTTCTCTAGTTGGTTCGTCAATGTATTGGTCCAGAAAAACATCCATATACACTGCAGGAATTTCTCTTCTACGGTATTGTTACTAATTTAATTTGTCCAATCTATATGCAGATTAAAGTCACCCATAATTACAGATGTTCTTTTATTACATGCGTCTCTAATTTCCTGTTTAATGCCATTCTCAACATCACCACTACAGTTTGGGGGGGTCTATATACAACCCCCACTAACGTTTTTTGCCCCTTAATGTTCCTCAGCTCTACCCATACAGATTCCACATCGTCGGAGCTAATATCTTTCTTCACTATTGAGTTAATTTCCTCTTTAACCAGCAACGCAACTCCACCGCCTTTTCCTTTTTGTCTGTCCTTCCTAAATACTGAATACCCATGGATGTTCAGTTCCCATGCCCGGTCATCCTGCAGCCATGTCTCTGTAATCCCGATTATATCATACCTGGTTACATCTATTTGCGCGGTTAATTCATCCGCTTTATTGTGAATGCTCGAGTTAAGGCACAAAGCCTTAAGGCTTGTCTTTTTAACATTACTTGTCCCATTCCCACTATTTTTCACTGAAGCCTTGTTTGATTCTTGCCCTTGATTTCTCTGCCTATCACTTTTTTTTATTCCCCTGTCTTTTGTTCTTGTCCTTGATTCCCCTTCCTCTGACTCCTTGCATAGGTTCCCATCCCCCTGGCATTTTAGTTTAAACCCTCCCCAACCACTCTAGCAAATATTCCCCCTAGGACATCAGTCCCAGTCCTGCCCAGGTGTAACCCCATCCAGTCTGCACTGGTCCCACCTTCCCCAGAACCGGTCCCAATGCCCCAGGAATCTGAAACCCTCCCTCTCACATCATCTCTTCAGCCACGTATTCATCTAATATATCCTGCTATTTCTACTCTGACTAGCACATGGCACAGGTAGTAATCCTGAGATCACTAGTTTTGAGGCCCTACTTTTCAATTTACTTCCTAACTCCCTATATTCTGCTTTCAGGACCTCATTCCTTTTTTTAACCTATGTCTTTTGTACCAATGTGTACCACAACCACTAGCTGTTCACCTTCAGAACGTCCACTAGCCGCTCTGAGACATCCTTGGCCGTAGTACCAGGGAGGCAACATACCATCCTGGAGTCTCGTTTGCGGCCACAGAAATGCCTATCTATTCCCCTTACAATTGAATCCCCTATAACTATTGCATTCCCACACTTTTTACTCCTCCCCTGTGCAGCAGAGCCAACCGCGGTGCAACGAATTTAGCTGTTGCTGCTTTCTCCTGAGAGGCCATTCACCCCAACATTATCCAAAGTGGTATATCTGTTTTGCAGGGAGATAGCCACAGGAGACTCCTACACTGCCTGCCTAGTCCTCTTGCTTTGCCTGATAGTCACCCATTCCCTTCCTGCCTGTGGACTCTTAGCCTGCGGTGTGACCGCCTCTCGATACATGCTATCCACGATACTCTCCACCTCGCAGATGCTCCACAGTGTCCCCAGCCGCAGCTCCAGCTCCAAAACCTGGGCTTCCAGGAGCTGCAGCTGGAGACGCTTCCCGCACATATGCTGGCCCCAGGCACTAGAAATGTGCCCAGCTTCCCACATAGAGGAGGAGCACACCACGGCTTTGAGCTCTCCTGCCATGACTTAGCCCTTTAAATTAAATTAAACCTTTTGGAAGATACTTAATATCAATTACTCTCGGGCCCTTCTTCCCTGCTCCTCGTTGTTACAGAATATAGCCCCTACAAACAATGAGCGACAAAATAAGACATTAAAAACTATAAGCAATAGAAGTAGTAATTGCTTATCCAGCCGTACTCACGGTATTCAAAGGATCACCTTGTTCCCTCCTCACCAAACTCTCTCAGTCACACCTGCTCTCCCAGTGTCTCTTCACCTCCCGGCTCCCCCCGCCCTCCTCTTCACCTCCCGGCTCCCCCCGCCCTCCTCTTCACCTCCCGGCTCCCCCCGCCCTCCTCTTCACCTCCCGGCTCCCCCCGCCCTCCTCTTCACCTCCCGGCTCCCCCCGCCCTCCTCTTCACCTCCCGGCTCCCCCCGCCCTCCTCTTCACCTCCCGGCTCCCCCCGCCCTCCTCTTCACCTCCCGGCTCCCCCCGCCCTCCTCTTCACCTCCCGGCTCCCCCCGCCCTCCTCTTCACCTCCCGGCTCCCCCCGCCCTCCTCTTCACCTCCCGGCTCCCCCCGCCCTCCTCTTCACCTCCCGGCTCCCCCCGCCCTCCTCTTCACCTCCCGGCTCCCCCCGCCCTCCTCTTCACCTCCCGGCTCCCCCCGCCCTCCTCTTCACCTCCCGGCTCCCCCCGCCCTCCTCTTCACCTCCCGGCTCCCCCCGCCCTCCTCTTCACCTCCCGGCTCCCCCCGCCCTCCTCTTCACCTCCCGGCTCCCCCCGCCCTCCTCTTCACCTCCCGGCTCCCCCCGCCCTCCTCTTCACCTCCCGGCTCCCCCCGCCCTCCTCTTCACCTCCCGGCTCCCCCCGCCCTCCTCTTCACCTCCCGGCTCCCCCCGCCCTCCTCTTCACCTCCCGGCTCCCCCCGCCCTCCTCTTCACCTCCCGGCTCCCCCCGCCCTCCTCTTCACCTCCCGGCTCCCCCCGCCCTCCTCTTCACCTCCCGGCTCCCCCCGCCCTCCTCTTCACCTCCCGGCTCCCCCCGCCCTCCTCTTCACCTCCCGGCTCCCCCCGCCCTCCTCTTCACCTCCCGGCTCCCCCCGCCCTCCTCTTCACCTCCCGGCTCCCCCCGCCCTCCTCTTCACCTCCCGGCTCCCCCCGCCCTCCTCTTCACCTCCCGGCTCCCCCCGCCCTCCTCTTCACCTCCCGGCTCCCCCCGCCCTCCTCTTCACCTCCCGGCTCCCCCCGCCCTCCTCTTCACCTCCCGGCTCCCCCCGCCCTCCTCTTCACCTCCCGGCTCCCCCCGCCCTCCTCTTCACCTCCCGGCTCCCCCCGCCCTCCTCTTCACCTCCCGGCTCCCCCCGCCCTCCTCTTCACCTCCCGGCTCCCCCCGCCCTCCTCTTCACCTCCCGGCTCCCCCCGCCCTCCTCTTCACCTCCCGAATCCCCCCGCCCTCCTCTTCACCTCCCGACTCCCCCCGCCCTCCTCTTCACCTCCCGACTCCCCCCGCCCTCCTCTTCACCTCCCGACTCCCCCCGCCCTCCTCTTCACCTCCCGACTCCCCCCGCCCTCCTCTTCACCTCCCGACTCCCCCCGCCCTCCTCTTCACCTCCCGACTCCCCCCGCCCTCCTCTTCACCTCCCGACTCCCCCCGCCCTCCTCTTCACCTCCCGACTCCCCCCGCCCTCCTCTTCACCTCCCGACTCCCCCCGCCCTCCTCTTCACCTCCCGACTCCCCCCGCCCTCCTCTTCACCTCCCGACTCCCCCCGCCCTCCTCTTCACCTCCCGACTCCCCCCGCCCTCCTCTTCACCTCCCGACTCCCCCCGCCCTCCTCTTCACCTCCCGACTCCCCCCGCCCTCCTCTTCACCTCCCGACTCCCCCCGCCCTCCTCTTCACCTCCCGACTCCCCCCGCCCTCCTCTTCACCTCCCGACTCCCCCCGCCCTCCTCTTCACCTCCCGACTCCCCCCGCCCTCCTCTTCACCTCCCGACTCCCCCCGCCCTCCTCTTCACCTCCCGACTCCCCCCGCCCTCCTCTTCACCTCCCGACTCCCCCCGCCCTCCTCTTCACCTCCCGACTCCCCCCGCCCTCCTCTTCACCTCCCGACTCCCCCCGCCCTCCTCTTCACCTCCCGACTCCCCCCGCCCTCCTCTTCACCTCCCGACTCCCCCCGCCCTCCTCTTCACCTCCCGACTCCCCCCGCCCTCCTCTTCACCTCCCGACTCCCCCCGCCCTCCTCTTCACCTCCCGACTCCCCCCGCCCTCCTCTTCACCTCCCGACTCCCCCCGCCCTCCTCTTCACCTCCCGACTCCCCCCGCCCTCCTCTTCACCTCCCGACTCCCCCCGCCCTCCTCTTCACCTCCCGACTCCCCCCGCCCTCCTCTTCACCTCCCGAATCCCCCCGCCCTCCTCTTCACCTCCCGACTCCCCCCGCCCTCCTCTTCACCTCCCGAGACCCCCCGCCCTCCTCTTCACCTCCCGAGACCCCCCGCCCTCCTCTTCACCTCCCGAGACCCCCCGCCCTCCTCTTCACCTCCCGAGACCCCCCGCCCTCCTCTTCACCTCCCGACTCCCCCCGCCCTCCTCTTCACCTCCCGACTCCCCCCGCCCTCCTCTTCACCTCCCGACTCCCCCCGCCCTCCTCTTCACCTCCCGACTCCCCCCGCCCTCCTCTTCACCTCCCGACTCCCCCCGCCCTCCTCTTCACCTCCCGACTCCCCCCGCCCTCCTCTTCACCTCCCGACTCCCCCCGCCCTCTCTTCACCTCCCGACTCCCCCCACCCTCCTCTTCACCTCCCGACTCCCCCCGCCCTCCTCTTCACCTCCCGACTCCCCCCGCCCTCCTCTTCACCTCCCGACTCCCCCCGCCCTCCTTTTCAACTCCCAACTCCTCCCGCCCTCCTTTTCAACTCCCAACTCCTCCCGCCCTCCTTTTCAACTCCCAACTCCTCTAGGTGCTGCTGACTGCCTGTCCCAGAGTCATTCTTTTGCTCTCTCCTCTAGGCACGGCTGACTGCCTGTCCCAGATTCCTCCTCTCACTCTCTCCTCTAGGTGCTGCTGACTGCCTGTGCCTCCTCTCGCACTCCTGATGTTCTGTACAGTTCTCAGATGCTGAAGCAGTTTGTATCCAAGACCTTGACAATATTCAAGCTTGAGTTGATAAGTGGCAAGTAAAATGTGTCATACAATTGCCAGGCAATGACCATCTCCAACAAGAGAGAATCTAACCATCGCCCCATGACATTCAATGTCATTTCCATCTCTGAATTCCCCACTATCAACGCATAAGGGTTATCATTGACCAGAAACTGAACTGGACCAGCCATATGTGGCTGCAAGAGCAGGTCAGTCAGAGGTTGGGAAACTTGCATCAAGTAACTCACAAAGTCCAAAGTCTGTCCACCATCTACAAGGCTCAAGTCAGGAGTGTGCTGGTATACTCTACACTTGCTTGGATAAGCGCAGCTCCAACAACGTTCAAGAAGCTCGACACCATCCAAGACAAAGCAGCCTGCTTGTTTCACACCCCATCCACCACCTTCAACATGCACTCGCTCCACCACAAACTCAAAGAGAAGCAGTGTGCACCATCTTCAAGATACACTGCAGCTACTCATCAAGGCTTCTTTGACAGCATCTTCCAAGCCCACAGTCTCTATCACCTAGAAGGACAAGGGCAGCATACACATGGGAACACCACCACCTGCAAGTCCCCTCCAAGCCACACACCATCCTAACTTGGCACTTTATCTCCATTCCTGCGTTGTCGCTGTGTCAAAATACCAGAACTTCCCCCTAACAGCACTCAAGGGCAGTGGGGGACAAGCAACAAATTAACAGACCGCAGGCTGTGCAAGAATATTTAAAAATGGACATCTAAATCTGAGCCACACAGTACTCCACGCAATATAAACTACTGGGGCAACACACATGGTTCTTGATGGCACACAGTATAGAAATGAGAACACCCACAAGAAACAAAAAGCACTGATCAATGCTATTAGGCAGCATTTCCTGCAGTGTCTTTTTTGACCATCAGTTCAGGACAGAGATTTTAAGTTTCATTCACAATTGAAAAAAAAAATGCTGCACCTAAGTGCCCTGTAAATTGAAATATTTTGAAACATATTGAAAACAGCCCACTACAGTATTGTACCTGGCTCTAATGTACACAATGCATTTTTAAAATCTACACTTCAGTGCATTAGATTAGCTGACCAACTAGAGTGAATGAGGCATCATACAAAACTATATAATAACGTGGCTTTTAATACTGTCCAAAAATGTAGCCATGACTCAGACCTACACACACAAATACACATGCGCACAGTACATCACAGGGGTGACCTGGATACAAGATGGCACTAACACTGGATTGAAATGTTCAAATCACCGTTCATAAGGGCTAGGCAAGGCAATTATAATCACTAAACCCCAAATGTTACAAACAACTCAATCAGAGTAATGCAGTTATCCCATGAATACAGTACTGATGCATGGTTCAAATAGCCAGGACAGGTTGCTAATTCAGAGTATAAACTTGCAACTTGAGATTTTTAATTTCATCTAAATGATCTAATTTAATCTAGATGAGAGTGGTGGTAGAAAAGGAAAGATAAATTCTGAAATTGTCTCATGTTACTGAATGTATGGTTGATGCTGCATTCCTGAAAATTTGACCTCCAACTGAACAAATGGTTTAGGTTATAAATTGAAGATTATCAGCAGACTGTGGAGAGCTGAGGCTGCGTATTCCGATTCCATCTCCAAATGAGAGCAAGTTAGTATAAATGCTCCTGGCAGAGAAGGTTGACTCAGTGGCGCATTGAATGTAAACTAAATCAAAATATCTATGGATCCTATATCTCCTGCCACATCTATTTAAATACAGGACAGCCTTATCCCTACTGGATAGATGTTGAAAGGGGGATAAAAAAAATAAGAATGGGGTAGGCGAGTATGATTATAATCATTTGCTCATGTGCAGGGTAATAACAGGCACAGGGTGATTGGATCAAAATGGCCTGTTCATGTTGTAATTTCATCATAGAAGCTGCAGCACATGAACCAAGCACTAAATGAAACCACACAGGTCACATATACTGAACCTAGCAACAACCTGTGGCAATACTGACCCAGTAAGGGACACCTGTAATTTCTTTAAAATGTTTGTGGTATCTGTAATTAGTTTTAAGAATGTCCTGAGAAGGACTTTTAAGAGTTTGCATCAATAGTAAAGGGATCAATTATACTTTTCTTGAATAATAAATACTGGTCCATGTTACCTAGCGACTCTTGCAGTAACAACTGGAAGAAAGTTGAGACGGAAGCCGTGTGCCAGACAAAAAGGATAGCTGGAGGCAGAAGACAATCAGCACACAGATGCAGGAACTCTTGGAGGCACTGTACAATTGGACCAAAAAGGTCTAAAACCTGGAAGACTGTGTGAATAGCTGAGAGACGCTGAAGAGCTGTGTGTTTTGCCAGAAGTGGATGCTAATCCGGTGAACATCCATATGGAAAAGGAAGAAGCTGGACCCAGTCTGTCTTCAACATAGGGTTATTTACAAAACTCAGTATAACGTAACTGTAGACCACTTTTTCCTTCCATGTAGTTCCCCCACCTAGGTGCAAACTGGTTCTTATATGTGCCCTAACATTTCACTAATTAGGTATCAGCTGCTCTTAATCACAACTAGAGCAGGCACTCAATTGTCACAGCATTTACAACATTAACAGTGGCCAGACCATGAACTGGGGTGAGTTACCAGTTGGTCGGTTGGAAATGAATTCTGAACAGCTTCACCATCAGGGCTGTTGTGACTGGAGCGGTAGAGGGTTTGTAGAAGTGTGCCTTATTGGTGATAATCACACCAGCGAAACCCGAAGGCGAGAGCTGTTGTTGGATAGGACTACTGAGCTACCCTGTGTGAATGGAGAACTTTTGTGGAACTGTGTAGCTACGTAACGCCATACATGCTGTATGCCAGTGGTTGCGCAAGATGTATCGTTGTTGTATCAACTATTTAAAGTGAAATTTACCCTTTTATTTGAAGTATCATTTGCCTGTTAATTCACGTGTGATTTGCATGAGTTCCAAGTTGTGTTAAAGTAACATGTACAAAAAGTGGAATCTTGTTGGTAGTTTCTTCATTTGGGGGCCATTCAGTAAATTTGTTTTTTCTGGTTTATGATTTCCCACACGGTGATCATAACAAACCTCAAAGAAACATCAAATTAGTGTCCATTTCATTATTTGCCCCAGGATGGGAATGACAGCAAACACCCTGCCTCTTCCACATTGTTCAAAAAAACTAAGGATAAATGCAAGATTTTGGTACGTTAACAAAAATAATTCAACAATTCACACCCATGAGGGACAGACCAGCTCATTAAATCTCAGTAATATAAAATATTAAGGGATCCAAGTTGCTCTGTACAGATTGATACTGCCTGGTGTTGCACTATAAAACCACATCTCCCAGGTTTGAGTGCTGAGTTATTTAGTAGTAGCCAGGTCAGTATCAGTGCATAAGAACATAAGAAACAGGAGCTGGCATAGGCCATACAGTTCCTCAAGCCTGCTCCACCATTAAGATCATGGGTGAACTTAGTCATCAATTCCATTTTCCTATATTATTTCCATATCGCTTGATTCCCTTAGTGCCCTACAACCTACTGAGCTCAAGCTTGAATAGAATTATCTACTGAACATTCACAACCATCTGGGGTAGAGAAGTCCAAAGATTTATAACCCTGAATGAAGAATTTTCTCATCTCAGTTATAATTGGCTGGCTCCTTATCCTGAGACTGTGCCCCCAGTTCAAAGACTCTCCATCAGGAGAAACAGCCTCTCAGCATCTATCATGTCAACCTCTCAAGAATTTTATATATTTCAATGAGATGGCCTCTCATCCTTCTAAACTCCAGAAAACACAGGCCAAGTTCATTCAATCTCTCTCAAAAGGACAGTCCTCTCAGCCCAGGGGTCAATCTGGTGAACCTTTGTTGCACACACTTTAAGGCAATTATATCCATCCTCGGACAACGACACCAAAACTGTACAGAATACAACTGATCTTCGTGCCCGAAAGCTCTGAAAAAAAAAAATTAAACAGGATTCCCACATAAATTACTATCAAGTAATCCCCGCTGAAAACGCATCCTTGCATGAAAGAGCTTGGTGATGACAGGTGAAGGGTTGCCGCTGATACATCACCCAATTTAACCTCCTGTTGGCACTCAATATCTTGGCTCACAGATGAGCAATTACTCAGTGAGATAATAGAAAGTTAACTCAGCAAAAGGGGTAAAGCAGGTTTTAAAAAAAAGGAATTGCACTTCTTTATCATCTCATGCAGATCGTCGACCCAATTCCAGCTCATAATAACATTTGTACAGAACCTATATTTACCACAATGCACATGCTAGTTACCCCATGGAGCGTTGGCAACCAACACCAATCACTACAACCACACCTGGGGCCCAGAGGCATGTTGGAAATAGAAGAGGAAAGCTGGAAAGCTCAATTCAACTCTGCACTCACATCTCTAGTCATCAGTCCTGAGCAACGCCAACACACCATGTACAGTCTATCAAACACATGATATTTCCAAGAGCCAAATTTCAAGTATGTTCAACAAGGCTCTCCTCCGCAGAGTAGTGGAGTTTTTTCCAAGGACAGATCACAGATTTTAAGTTTTAGAACAACTTAACTCAGAGGACTGGCAGATTATGATTCAGGCAGGACCAAAAAGTCTCTAATTCATGGTGATGAGGTAAAATTGTCCTCTAATTATTCTCTAGTTGCTTCTGAATATGACCAGATATAGTACAGACTACATATATTTAAACGGTGAATGGTTTCCCCAATGGATCTCCAGATGAATGTCCCATATTCACACCCATGGTGCTAATTTAACTAGTGTCATCTAGTACAATAGGACACATGTCATCTAAGCCATCTCATCAAGTTAGCGCCACCAGCTCTGGGATGAGGAGAGCGGTTCTCTTATTAGTTAGGGATAAAGTAATGTTATAAAAAGGGCTCCAAACTCAAAACAGTTCCCCAACTCAATGTACAATCTATATGTAACCCATTTGAGTTAGGAAGTGCTCTAAAGGCATTCTGCACTTGTGTTGACTATGAAGCTGGGCTGCATCACCTTGCTTCAAATAGAAAGAGTTGTTAGCCTACATGTTGCTGGGTATCATGTGCACATAACAAGCGGAGTAGGTACAGTGCAGGGTCTGATCTGGTTAGGCTGAACCCGGTCTTTTGAGTGTTCAAAACCACTAATGAAAAGGGCTAGAGACATACTAATTGCCAATACAACAGTTACGCTTCCTAACACACAGAGATGAAGGGACATGGTATGTTTCAAGTTTTACTTTGAACTTATTCCACTGCTTAAGTCCAAGTACTTCTATATCTCTCCAGATTCCTCTTCTGAGGGGGAAAATAAGTCACACCCTGAGGACTCCTTTCAGGTTTCTGCATTCACTGACGACATAATAGAGAATTTCTGATATTTGTTTGAAGGGTGGAGGCTGCAAGAGGGGTTTTGGTTCAATTTTACAGTACATGCTGCAGATTCCCATACTCCAGAATGTCTTAATGGCCAAGCTGATATTTACTTTTGAAAGTGTGTACTGGCCCACTGAGCACAGTGGTGAAATTCCGTGCTACCTTTCTTATGTTAAGTCTTAAATTAGCTTGAAATGAGAACTTTTGCAATCCAAAGGTTGTGAAGGACTTGCTTTCCAAGGATGTGAAAGGCGTGATAAAAAACAAAATCAATTCTTTCTGGGAATTCAGTTAGGCTTTTATGGCAAATTGTGTAGAAAAAACCTGCAGAATCTCCAGTAGCTTGCCAGGGTTATGAAGGTAACTTAATAAGGTGGAATGGTGTGGGGAATACATCCAGGAAGACAGACAGAAAAACAGAAATGGATTTATTTATTTAGTGTTATAGTTATAGAGCCAAGCAATAGCCTTTTAAGTGGCTTTAATCCCACCTCCAAGTTTAGTCAACAGACATTTCTTGACAATATGAATCATTGTTTGGACTGCACCACGACTGTAGCCTGGATGGTCTTGGCGACCCCACTAATGCTGGGTGGTTGCATAGAGGCCTTGGCCAGTCCGGAAACTGTTTAAAAGGGCCCACTGTTGCCATAGACAGTCAAAGGCAGGTGGACAAGCAGTAGTGTCTACAATGAGAAAGTAGTTTCTGGTGAATGTTTTCCCATGCCACTCCTCCTGCCATAGGTCCTCAGCTGTTAATCCTCGGCATGATGGGTTTAACTATGTGGGGTGGCACGAGGGAAGACATACTACTGGTGGATTGAGGAGATCTTTGAATAAGTACAGGCTTGGGTTGGAGTAGACCATTCGCAGTAGCTTGGCTGTTACAATTACCCTCCTGATGCTCAACACTGGCAGCCAGGGGCGGTGAGTTGGTCAAAGGGTACCTGTGTTAACTCTAATAATTAAATATAAAGGAAGAACGAGTCTGAAGCTGGTCTTTTACCTCAAGCAGGTTTATTCTTCAGCCAGCTCAACAGAGCGACAGATGCCCAGTTCCTTCCCCCACTGGAGTGTTACAGCTGTACCCATTTATGGGTGAGCCAATGCCCATCATTTGTTTTAACAATGCAATTGTCTTAACAATGTAACTGCTATTCAATGTAAGTGCCAGTCAAGATGATTATTATTGGACCTTGACAATGTAATTGCTGATACACTGACACTTGTGATGACGCGCATTGTTGAGTTGCACATTGTTAGGTTGTGTGGGCAGATTGGTACTATACTATACTGATGTGCAGTATTCTGCAGTTGAGTAAGCCATGGCAAGAGCAGAGGTCCTTAGGGTCTTAACCCATGATCCTGTAAGGTACCAGCCACTTTACTGTTGCAATTTAAATTTTTTCTGCAGTATTGATGAGGTGATAGGTTCAGTCAAGGCTGATGCCTGGATAAACAGGGTGGGTATTGTGTTTCAGTCTCTGGCTAGCCACAAAACAAAGAACAAACTGCATTTATTTGACATTATTAAAACCTCAGGGTGTCCCCTAAGCATCTTACAGCCAATGAAGTAAGTGTAGTTACTGTAATATAGGAAACACATAAGTCCATTTGCACACAGCAAACTCCCACAAACAGCAATGAGATAATGACCAAATAATCTGAAGTGATGTCATTTGAGAGACACTATTGGCAAGGGCAACCACACTGTTCGTCTTCAAAACATTGCTACGCAATCTCTTACATCATCTGAGAGGCTGCATTTTAACATCACATCCAAAAGCATGCTGTTGTACTCCCTCAGTACTGCACTAGAATGTCAGTCTAAATTTATGGGTAAAACTCCTGGAGTGGGGCTTGAACTCTAAGCTTCTTGTCTCAGAGGCAGTCTGAGACAACAATGAGTCACAGAAAATCACTTCTGCAGTGTTACAATACCATCAAGTTGTTCAGGGGGCAAGGAGGAAGATTTCACCTCGGGGCTTAATGATGAATTCTGAGATGAAAGCCAGGACAATTTCCACCCAGTTTTGATGTCAAGCACTCTGAAGCCTCGTTTAGAAAATGTAGAACTCTATACACTACTCCAGGGTCCCCACGTTAAGCACAGAATAACTGAAATGCAGATAAAGCTCTCTCAACTCTGTCTCTCAAACATGTTTTGTCAAAAAAGTACATGCTACAGCAGCAGTGTGACATTACCACACATTAGCAATCTCTCTGGCTTCAGTGACAATGTCAGTTTACTGCAGCAAAATTACTGCATGATTTTGCACCAAACCTGTGTACCCACTGGAAAATCTTTATATTCCCTGATCTGAACTGGATTTCGTAGCATGGATTCCATGCAAAAATACAAAAACAAGATAGAACTAGTATAACAGTGAAGTGGTTAGTACACAGAACCAAGCTATGCGAACATTCTGGGAGAAAAACAGTGGGGGGATGGGAGAGTAAGTGGGATAGGGTGAAATCGAAAACAATGGGTGGCTGGGAGTATGCTTGAAGCATACAAGAAATTGTTTGACAGCATACAAGTAGAAACACGATTAAGAATTCCATCAGTGCGTTAGAGGGCCACTTGAAATGCAGCAACCAATATTGCAAGCAATACCAAATATTGCAAGCAATCTGAAGAAAAAAATGGTTTCAGTGTTGTATGATGCATGTGGAAATATTTGACAGTAATGACTGCCCTCGTGCGCAATTAAAAGAGAACCAAATCCCGACGCCACAATCATGGTTCCACCAACACTGTAATATCAGCAAAGATCTCATCGTAGATTTGCGCTAAGTGTTTAAGCAGGGTCCTCCCTCAGAGGCCCAGCTTTTCATTACTAAATGCAGACGGAAGCTGCATAGAGAAGGCAAGCATGCGAGTTTTACATCCCACAACAAACGATTGGACTGAGTGTTCGGAAGTGCAGAGGAAGCGATTCAAAGAAAGGCCGTGTTTTTATTCCCCTTGGGAGCCATCGTAGTATAATCATTTAAATAAACTTGTATTATTGGCTACATTTTATTGCGTTAGTGCATTCTAACAGAGCCTTAATGTATTAAAGAAATTGCAATACGATTTCAATGATTTCCTCTGCCACCCAGAGTACAAGCTATCCACTATAACCCAGACTCTTGCACGTAACCCTCTTTCCTCACAGCTAGGCATCTTGTTTCTCCCATCCCTTATTACAAATAAAAAAATTAGGTCCTTGTGCAAGAAGCTTAATGAAGTTAAACTGTTAGCGGCAGTGAGATATAAAATTTAGAACCAACCTCTTTAATAGCACTGCAGGCTGCTATGAAGATGTTGTCAGAATACACCTCTATGTTAGCTGCATCCAGTGCACAGACCACTCTCTCAATATTGATAAATCAAGTGAGTGGACAAAACTGTGGCTGATGGATTTCAACACAAGTATGATGTCATCCATTTTGGACCAAAAAAAATGGGAAAGATCCCAGTATTAAATAGTGAATCTATTATTAATGGTTAATCTAAATAGTGAAAAGTTAGGATTGGTGGAAGTCCAAAGAGACTAAGGGGTCCATGTACACATTAAAATGTAATAGGTACAAAAAATAATCAAAAAGCTGAAGACAGTGCTAGCCATTATAGCTGGATGGCTCGAATACAAAGGAGAAGGAAGTTTTGCTACAACTATACAAAGCCTTATTTAGGCCACACTTGGAGTACCTGTATTGTATAGAGTTCTGGGCACCTTACCTTACAAACTGACCTTGGAAAGAATGCAGCTCAGATTCACCAAAATGTTACCAGGACTCTAGGTTATGAGCGTTTGCATAAATTAGGCTTGTATTTAGAGAGAGAGAAACTTTCTTTTTAGTTGCAGACAAGGAGGCATAACCTTAAAATCATTTAGGGGAAGTTAGGAAACACTTCGTCAAAGCATGGTGGAAGTGTGAAACTCTTCCTTTGCCTGAAAAAGTGTTTACTAACTTCTCCCTTGAAAGCTCCCCTTTTAAGGTTATGTCCCATTGTTCTAGACTGCTGCATCAGTAAAACTATTTCTCTCTACCTACCCTGTCAATTCCTTTCAAAATCAAAAAAAAATTGGCATCATCCTACAACCTTCTATATTTCACTCTTGATCATTTTAGAACATCACAGAAAACCTCAGCAGAAGATCCAGGAGATGCACAACAGTTCCATCAGCATTTGTAGAGGGGAGGCGTTACTATTCCAGGTACTGAGCATTCACCACAACTTGACGAAGGATCGAACCCTGAAACCTTCTGCAGTTGAATAGTATGTCAACACACTGTACAATTCACATACAAAGTATGCTCACTTCAAAAAGTACTGTGGCAAACCAACACCAATGGAACTGTGCCCAAGCCAATAAGTTGAGATAAGGAGGTGAGAAAATGAGGTGCTTCCAAGTCCAGCTCTACTACAAACAGCTCTTAGTATGGGACTATGAGGAGCTACAAATCTACAATCACTCATCTTTGAGGAAGGAAACAATCTTGCATTTATATTCTTCAAACAATCCAAACTGCATCATAATAACTACTTTCGACGTGTGGTTACTGGTGTTTTGTAGGGTAACACAGCAACCAATTTCTACATAGACAGATTGCCAAATGACGAGACGCATGGCTAGTTTTGGTTGATCACTAGATGTTGACCGAAGAGAATGCCACTGCTTTTCTACAATTACTGCCACGGGATCTTTTGTGTCCAACCGAAAGGGCAGATGGAATCACAGCTTAATATTTCAATCGGAGCACAGCACCACCAACAGTTCAAAATCCCTCAGTTCTGCATGAAGAGTCTGTTAGATTGTGTGCTTAAGTCCTATAATGGAACTTCGACACTCAACTTTCAGATGCCAAGAAAGTACACTACACCAAGCCAGGGCTAACATTCAGAACTGTACCATTTCTATTCAGGAACACAGGCTTCAATGCTCCAGCGCATCACACTTCACCTTCCTTTCCCGACTCTAGGGCTTCAGTAGCATCAAAGACAGTATAAAGACAAGACTGAAACCGCAATCAGACCAGATATCAGACATGGTCCTTCCGGGCACGGCTCAACTCAACAAAGTACACAAGATCGTTTAGTTGCAGATCTCTATTAAAATCCAACAGTACAGGGTGAATTTTAACCAATGAGCTAAGAGTGTACTTCTTATTAAAAAGCAAGTTTTGTGCACTAATTATAACTCTGTCTCAATCGAAATAAAACTCAACCTTCATAACTACACAAAAGGAACTGATCTCAATGGCACCAAACACATTCAACCAATCAGAAATGGGTTAAATACGATTTGTCAATTGAATGCATTACAAACTGGTTGCCAATGTCAAAGCCAGTCCCTGTGCTTACAAATGTATAATATTTTCCATCCATAAGCAAAGAGAGATGTGTTTATTCATCAGTATCCCAGTGTTTTAACCCAGCTCCCCAAATTGAACAGCTACCTTACAATGATGTCGCAGAGGGCAATATCCCCAAACTGTCTAATAATGAGTTCACTGCCTCCCCCCATCATTTCCATTATCCAAAGGCCAGTAAATATCAGTGCCATAATAACACAAAAGGAGGTTATAGTATTCAGCTCATTGTGGTAGTTCCTGAGGCTGAAGAACCCAACCCAGAAACTACAGCTGTGAGCTGTACAGACTGGAGTTTACACCAGAAATACAGAATACCACCTCCCATTAAATAGCCTAAGGGCCTACAAGTATTAAATTGACAAAATCTGAAGACAACCTAATTATGCACTTGCCTGATTTCTACTTTTTCCATAATCTCTCCCCCCCAGAAACAATACATCATTGCTCATGATTCTGATCATCTTATTCAACATGCTACAATTTTTAAAATCTAATCATTAGCAGAGCTTAGCATCCTTATTGTATAAAGGATTAGATGTAGCAGTTTTGTTGAGCTAGCAGATTGACTAGCTTTAAGTGTCAGCCATAGCTCAGTTGGTAGCACTCTCAACTGCCAGTCAGAAGATTGAGAGTTCATGCCCCACTCCAGAGATGTGAGAATATCATCTTGGGTGATACACCAGTGCAGTACTGAGGGAGTGCTGGTCAGGAATATTTACCCCCCCAATTAACACCTGAAGTACACCTCTTTACCACATCCTGCTGTGAGCAAATAAGCTGCCATAAGTGTACTTCAAAATACTCCATTGGATGGAAAACACCTTGGGATGTCCAGAAATTGTAAAAACTGCTATATTAAATGCATGTGTTTGTGTAAACAGTCTCCTATCATACAAGAAAGAGAGGCTTCCGTCAAAGGATAAAACAGAAGCAGCCTAGGAAGACAAATGATTAAATAGTAACAGGACATGTACTTAATCTACAAGCCAAGGCCAAACACACGTGGACAGACAGAAATAATAGGGTAAACACAGCATTAATGGTGTGGAGAAATACACTGAATGTTTACAAAGGGTATCCTGTGGAGGCAAACTTTCCATTCTCTCCAACTGTACAAAGGCAGGTTTGGATGAATTTATTATGCAAAGAAACCACTTTTACCTCAATATTGAGAACTGCAGGGGTCCATCTTTGCTTGCCCCCAGAGTGCTGCTACTAATTACTGCAACGTATTCACTTCCTCAACAATATTCCATCCAGTACAAATATTCGAGGCTTCACTTTCAAATACAAAACAAACCTCCTAGCAGAAGCAGAGGCTAGTTTCAAAGAAATTTCCCACCATTCCAGAATAAAGGGCTGCTAAACTGATGTATGAATCACTGCAAGAGAGAAAGAAATGCTGGCAGTAAGATCAAGCAGCAATCTGGCAAAGCACACTGCCAGCACAGCACTAGATATGTTAAAAGGCCACTTCTGTAAATCCCATTATCACTAATAGATTTCATACAGCTCTCTCTAAAATGAAAATGTCCCACATAAATGCTCAGAATGATTCATTCCACTACAGAACTGTATCTCAATAGCCAGAGGGTCAAACATCGTACTGTTGTACAATCCAGCTGTCTACGTACAGTCAAATATTAGCCATCCTTGTTCAGCTTTCATCAGCATATGTACGCTTTTTGTTTCAGGCTGAACTTAGTGCCACTCTGGGTAACTCCAAGCTGAGATTTTTATCCAGACCATCAACATCTACTTCCAACTCTAGACTATTGCCCTGTGACATTTATACTTCACAACCATCACAATCCTCACCTGAACCTTAGTGCCCCAGAGCAGCAAGGTCCAAAGCACAGTCCACAGATGGGATCCAACTGCAAGCTTCCAATGTTCTGCAGTCTTGAAGCTCCAGCCAACTTATTTTTCAATTGTGCACCTAAGTATTTCTGCTGCTGGATTCAGCTGTTCAGCTTTCCAGGCCAGACTGTACAGAGGCTGTTCCATCACTGTGACTTTAGATTAATGTAGCCTTTTTGCAGCAATCATAGCACAGCCAAGCTTCATCCAGCAAATTCAGAACATTGCAGGCATCCAATTCAGAACATGGCCCAGACATATAAATACTGTGGCTACAAGAGCAGGTCAGAGGCTAGGAATTCTGTGGTGAGTAACTCATTTCCTGCTTTTCCAAAGCTTGTCCACCATCTACAAGGCACAAGTCAGGAGTGTGATGGAATACTCGTCATTTGCCTGGATGAGCGCAGCTCCAACAGCATGCAAGGACTTGACACCATCCAGGACAAAGCAGCCCACTTGAATAGCACCCCATCCATCATCTTCAACATCACTCCCTCCACCACCAATGCATTGTGGCAGCAGTGTGTACTATCTACAAGATGCACTGCAGCAACTAAAAAAAGGCTCCTCCGACAGCACCTTCCAAACCTGGGACCTCTACCACCAAGAAGGACAAGGGCAGCAGATGCTTAGGAACACCACTACCTCCAAGTTTCCCTCCAAGCCACACACCATCCTGACCTGGAGCTATACTGCCATTCCTTCATTGCCACTGGGTAAAATTCCTGGAACTCCCTTAACAGCACCAAAGATGTACCTACAACACATGGACTGCAGCAGAACATGGAGGCGGTTCATCTCAACTTTCTCAAGGGCAATTAGGGATGGGCAATAAATGCAGGTCTAGCCAGCATCTCCCACACTCAGTGGATGAATAAAAAAATTGACAAAGTTCCAAATTCAAAAAGCAAACATCAGTAGTGCTTAGATCAGGACCAAGGGGGAAGGTAGGAGGTGCAGAGGAACACGGAGAGACTGCAGGTCAACTATTTACATAAGGACTAACACCATCAGGCCTTCTTCTGGAATGAACAACAGTCTTTTCAATTAAATTACAGCAATATTTCCATCCCTTGTCCATGACGTTAGGCAGAGAGTCCTTACAGAAGAGATTTTTTAAAACTTGCATTTAAATTCTTTCACATCCTCAAGAGATCTAAAACGCTTCATAGCAATAAATTACTTTGAAGCGTAGTCACAGTTGTTGTCCAGGGTATCAAGGGACATGGAGGAAAGCCAAGTTGACAAAGTCGAAGTGCAGATGAGTTGTCATCGAACTGATGGTAGGACAGGCTAGACGGACTGGCTGCCCTATACTCCTATGTTCGTAATGATTGGCTTTACCCTTCTGTACATTGCCTCTTGATCCAGCAGCAATTGCAATAAGATAGTTTTAACTGAATCTAAAGGTTGAAAGTTAAAATAATAAAAAGAACGTAATTCTCTATTGGGTGCAGCAATTGCCTGAGGAGAGCCAATTGCTTATGTCTAATATTCTATTGCCAGTTTGACATATACACGTTAATTATTTTAATTTGAAATTCAATTGGTAAATCACTAACAGTGCGAGGAGCACTCGGGTCCTTTTTAAGTGCTTTGATTGAATACTCAAGGATCATACAGGAAATTTAAAAGGAGTAACGTTTCCATCTATTCAGATTGTCACCAGATGGGAGTGCACAACAGGATAGAGCTCTCAATACACAGCTTTCAATCCAGACTTTACTCTTGTATTCACACCAGAATAGCAATTTCACAAAACCAATGCAGAGAGGCTTACCAGCTCCATCAGATTTATTTGTAATTTGCAGAAAAACCCCACAAGGTATTAAAAGGGCTATAACCAGGCTTATACTATAAACTTATATCATAATCTTGAACTCATCCAAACTCTGCTGCCCACATCCTATCTTGCACCAAGTCCCATTCACACCTGCCTACATGGACTGCAGCAGTTCAAGAAGGCAGCTCACCATCACCCTCTCAAGAGCAATTAGTGATACACAATAAATAGTGGCTTTGCCTGCGCCACTCAGATTCCAAGAACGAATAGAAAAATATATAAAATGCCATTTGTTTACAAGGATTTGATGGTAATGGTAGGCACTCGTGCAGCAGGAGTAAGAGGGGAGATGGTGACTTAGTGGTAATGTCACTGGACCAGTAATCCAGAGGCCCAGGAAAATACTTTGGGAACATGGGTTCAAATCCTACCATGGAATTTAAATTCAATAAAATCTGGAATTTATAATGGTGACCATGAAACTATCAGTGATAGTCGCAAAAACCCATCTGGTTCACTAATGCCCTTCAGAGAAGGAAATCGACCATCCTTACCCTACATCCTTGCCTACATGTGACTCCAGGTCCACAGCAACATGGTTGACGCTTAACTACCCTCAGAAATTGCCTCGTAAGCAATTCAGTTAAAGGGAAATTAGGGATGGGCAAGAAATGCTGGCCTTGCCAGTGGCGCCCACATCCCATGAAATAATAAAATTTTTAAAAAGGTAAATAATGTAAAAACAACTGAGATATATAAAATATGGAATAAAGCACAAAAATTAGAGTGTGATACTGAGCCCATAATAGGGTACTGATTCAGTGCCCTCTGAGTACTGCAGTTGCCGTTACAACACTGGAAAAGGAGCAGGATTTGGCCATCTGAAACTGACATAAAACACTGAGCTACCAAGAGAGGCTGCACAGGCTAAATTTTTTATACCTAAGAATACTGAAGTTTTTTTAAAATATCTATTTCTTCTCGGGATGTATGTGACATTGACAAGGTTGGCATTTATTGCCATCCCATGTTTCCCTGAGGCGAGGCTTCTCAGTAAATCACTGCTATGCAAGTGCGATGGTGCTCCACAAAAGTGTGATTTTCTCATTTCTGAACATGAAGGCAGTTGTTTATAACTCAGTGGTTTGCTAGACATTTTATTAATCTTGTACCTCTACTTTTGCATCCAAGCTAAACAACTGACTTACATTTTTATCCACTTAAAAATGTATAGCAGGTCTCCCTTGAATTCTCTCCCCAACAAATAGGTATTGTTGCTCCAAAAAGAAAGGCAGAAAGTTCTAGAAATACTCAGTAGCTCTGGCAGCATCTTTGCAGAGAGAAACAGAGTTAACGTCAAAACATTATCTATGCTCAGATGCTGCCAAACCTGAGTATTTCCAGCATTTCCTGTTTTTATTTCAGATTTCTAGCATCTGCAATATTATACTTTTGTATTAGATGTTTCAGACTTTCTCCCTGAAACTAGAAACATCTTGGTCACTTTTGTCTGAACTTTTTCATATAGATTCGTATCCCAAAGTTGAGCAATTAACAGTGCACAATCTTAGTCCCAAACTGGCCACACTACTGATTTCTGCACTGTCACTAAAAATTTTTCTGAGTTGCATTCCAAACTCCTGAAAGCTTGGTGAACAAACAGTTGTGAAAAACCTAACTCAGTTTTGCAGACTGAAATCAGAACGTGAGCTGATGCTGAATTTCTCATTCATGGAGCAACTCTATGCCGACCGGCAGGAGCAAAGGGACAAACTCATCTTGGAGATGCTGGACAAGAAGGAGGAAAATGAAAAGCACAATGGGGAAAAAAACCTATGTTCCCTTAAAGGGACAAGGAGGCAACTCCGTGCATTAACTTAGAAAACATCCACACACACTGAGCAAATTAATCGGCCACAAGGAAAAATTTTGATATATCCAAAGGAAACATCACCAAGAGAAAGAAGGCACTGAGTCCCTTACAGACTGCATTGCAAGTTCAACCTGAAGAGGAGCACAGTTAGCCACACATTTCTTTGCAAATGCGATACCATCATAGTCACTGCAGTTCACAAGGTATAAAGACCTCAATATCTTTCAATGTGAAAAGCCAGCCTCCCACTAAAATGACTATTGTGAGAAAAGTAAAAAAAAACACAAATGTTAGAATGCTGGAGCAAAAACAGAAAAGGCAGTTCAAGTCAGCATCTGCTTAAAGAGGCAATGTTTCAGATTTACAGCAAGCATACAGGCACAAATTATCAGCTGTCTTTACTCGTCACAGATGCCAAGTGACCTGTATTCATTATGCAATGCAGTTACCTTTTAGCACCCGACGTGTTCCTAAAATATGGCATGCTAAACGAAAATCACTTTCCCACAGGAAACTATGTAATAAGGGTAGGTTAAGTTCAAGATCTATATTTGAAACCTCTTTCTAATTACCCTCAACTTCGGGATTCCCGCTTCCCACTTGTCCCTTCCCACTCAACAACGCTCCCACTCAGTGTTTCCCTCCCGGTCCCCCCCATTTTCTGCCCGTCTCACTCCCTGACCTTCCCACTCCCTCCCTTGATCTCTCACTGTGAGGGAGGAAAGGGGCAGGTGGGCTAGCGAGGGAAGGGGCAAAGTTGCAGTCTGTTTTTAAAAAAACTGAGCATACTCAGTAACTACAGTAAATCAAAAGTGCATTTAGAATTGTACTGGCAGAGATGACGTCTGGTGCTCACTGTGGGACACACCGACAATCTCTAGGGTTCACAGGGTGTAAAAAAACATGATAACCTGGAAAACTAGCAAGTTTCAAAAGGTTTACCACTCAGGAACAGCCATGAATCTGGAGGGGTAGCGGGGCTCAGGTCTGCCATAACTTAAGCTGGAGGTGTTTCTAATACTCCAATGCTTGTACAGCTGAACAATATTGCAGGAATTCCCTCATTCTTTACAGATTGGTCACTGAGGATATTGGTCACTGTTAATATTGCACAATGCTACCCTCTGACCTTCACCCACTGCACAGCTGCCCTCTGTTCCCACCCAATAATGATTCTGCTCTAGGGAATGAAACTCCTCCTGCATGCTGTGGCTGAAATTTCCAATCTTGCCAATCTATCATGAGAACAATGCTGAAGACTTACATCCTTTACAACAGCATCATCAGATTGAAGCTGGGAGGGGCGGCAAGAGGTAGGGATGGCAGCAACGGAGGCAGGAGGCGTTGAGGTAGGAGGGGCAGAGTCAGGTGCTTCCCGCAAAGATGTGCAATCATGGACAAATACAATCTCCGTCCAAAATAACTGACAACTGGCAGGAGTGTCTAAGACAAGTAAATGGAATACTATGATCAATCCTAGTTTCCACAGCTAGCTGATGGATGGGTAGAGGGTATTGTGAAGTGCAATTCGTTAGATAATGGAAAGTACCATGAAAGGAAGGTTTGACTTAGCTGACCTCTGTCTGAACTCCCACATGAATAAACAACACATCTTGTCCTAAATGAATTATAGGTCTCAATAATTTATGAATTGTGAAGCAATGTGCCCTGCATTATCATTCCGTCAGGCATGGTATAGAACAAGGTCAAAGGACACCCATCATCACTCAATCAACAAGAAAGACAGTTTTTTTTTAAACAAGGCAGCTTCCTCCCTACTTTTCTGTTCCTGCCTGATAATCTGCAACCCAGAGGGCATCCTTAAAGCAACTGAGAGGTAGACATCACAGGGCATAAAACATGTATGCTGGAAATCTATAGTAAAAGCAGGAACCACTGGAAATTCACAGCAGATCCATCAGCTTCTGAGAGAGAAGCAGGAGACCCTGTCTGAAGTATGACAAAGGTTTAAACGGTATGGGGGTAGAAAGGAATGTGGAGTTCAGGCCACAATAAGATCAGCCATTATCTCACTGAAAGGCAGAGCAGGCTCAAGGGCCTGAAAAGCCTTCTTCTGCTCCTACTTCGTATGTTTATAACCCAAAATGTTAACCTGTCATACTTCTCATTCTGGGAGGTATTCTATACAGTGACCCTTTGGTTTTTAGGTAACTAATGAATAGACAAATGAAAAGTGGTTGTTCATCCATACCATGCCAGGCGGGTATGGCCTATGAGTATCCATGGGCCACACAAAGATTTAATTGTTTGGTTAGAACCAGCATGTTCTAATGCTGTACTCTGTGACCTCATCTCCGCAGAACTTTGATGGCTCTATGAATTTACAATTTATTCCCATTTCATTTCCATAACCTGCTGTGATACGCTCTTAATTTTGAATTTGGTCTTTGAAATGCTTAATGTTTTTTCAACTGTTTAGGAAAACAAAAAACCTGCATATACAGGCACCAATTTATACCTGAAACTCAACAAGGATTAATACCAACATCTCGCTCACTACGGGCCCATCCCATAGGCTTTGTTAACTGTACCGAAATGTACTTTTGCATATCCTGCCAACAATGGAATTGTAAACCAAGTCAATCTAGTTTTGCACTGAACAGAATGCCCCTTTAAACATTTACTATTCATCGAAGATATGCTCAAATACATTACAAAACCTTAAAGGTTAATAAAAATCTTGAGATACCATCAACATGTGGAACAGGGTAGCAAACTCATTCATGAACAGGATTAAATGCCTCATTAATAGAGGCGGCTTGCGTCAGCCAGAATTATTGTTCCTTCAAATCAATTATAAATCTCTCAGTTTGGTTGCAGGACAGCCTTTGGACTCCCTGGATGCACCAGCCACATTTCATTACGTGCAGTCAGCTGAATATTTAATATTTAACATTCACACTAGACAATCTAATTAACACTTCCCAGAACCTACTTCCAGAAATCATCTAGAACCATGTCAGCACAGAGAAAATAAAAGGCTCTTGAATTGTACAGGCGAGAGCAGTACACTATAATCAGAACACAACCACTGCAGTGCATCAACCACCCTTTTTTCCTGGTTGCTGAGCAACTAGTCAACTTATTTTGTATGTGTACCTGAACAGACACACCAAGCATTACTGAGCATCTTGCAACAGCAAGACAAGGCTGGGCAATTACACACTGACACTCTCAGGCACCAAGTTCATTTTGCTTTCATGGACATTCTAATCAGATTAAAGCATTTACACATGACATTTGCTTGTAAAGCTTCATAGTAATAAATGATCTAAAAGGGACTAAACTGTCAGGTGGGAGCTGCCTGTGTGCATATTTGAAACAGAAGGATCAGGTTACAAATATAGATAATACATCTTGCATTCAAACAGTACCCCACAACAGGCTACTGTCCAATCCATTTCAACTAAACAATCAATGTATTATACATTATTTCAACCAGAAAATGATCACAAGAATTACTCCAAGGATGGAGCCTACATCAAGTCAGTCCCCCATTTCACATATTGATCACGGTCTCAAAGCATTTGGTACTTCTGTAATCCAGAATACAGGGGAGTAATGTTTACATCCTGGCCTTCTGTGCTCAATGGAGTAAGGAAACAGTGCTGCACTGTTGGACATGCTATTTCCAGGTGCGATGTTAAACCGGGGCCCAATCTGCCCTCTTGAGTGAACATAAATGATCCCACGACATTATTCAAAGAAAAGGAGAGTTCCCTCCAGTGTCCAGGCCAATGGTCATCCATCAATCAACAATATTAAATCAGATTATTTGATCATTTATCACACTGTTGATAATGGAACCTTGCTGAGTGCAACTGGCTGATATGTTTCCCATAATACAACAATGACAACACTTTAAAAAATACCACATTTGCTGGAAAGCACTTGACAGTCATGCAAGATGCTATATAAATACAGGCTCTTCCTTTCCTTCAGTTTCTATATACATTTCTATAACAGGCTGCTTTACCCCAGCAGAATCAGAAACCTACAACATGAAGCCAACAAACAATGTCACCGCCCTATTAACTGAATTATGTTATACGTAAGGCAGTGTAGTGGTTACAATACAGATGTTACTGGCATATGACAATGCAGGGGAGATATTACTGACCTGGCAATGTTAATTGAATGTGAATTGTGTTTTTAATTACGGTGGGCATTAACTGGAATTCACTTCAGCCCCGATAAAACTGTGACTGTTGGGTTAGGTGTATGCTTGAGATGTGTAACTTTAAATAAATATAAAAGTGTACAAAGATTGGTTCCTGTTCTATCCTTCAGCAACTGAAATAGAACATGATAGCAGATTATAGTTGCCTAAATGAAGATTAGAAGCTAACAAAAATGTTTCCAGACAGAAAACTACAATCCCAGTAGCTACTGTGAAAAATGACAGAAAACAATTCTAAATTGCAGGGGTATGATTACCATCCAATGTCCTAGGAGTCTGAACCATAAAACCAGTAAAAATTGAAGAGGATTGACACAAAGTTAAGAAATATAAAAGTACTACTTGCTTTAGATTTGATCACCATACATTGAGGGTCTAAAGAAAGTTGTAATTCCATGTAAATAGCTGGAGTAAGCCATTTAATTAGTACTGAAACAAACAGAAAAGGCTGGGAAAACTCAGCAGGTTTGACAGCATCTGTGGAGAGAGAAACAGAGTTAGTGTTTTGAGTCCGAATGACCCTTCTTCAGAACTTAGTACCAAATTAGTACTGATGTCATCTCTACTGAGATACCTATGTTATTGAGTAAATCATCTATGAGAAAGGCACAAATGAAACTTGACATCGAACATGATGAGGCAATTATTTTGGGAAAGTCAGCGGACCTGTAGTTTATCCAGTCAGTGCTGGGATATTGTATCCCCTTAGCAGAACCTGATTTTTCTCAACAAGAATGTTAACCAAGTGGCATCAGGTGATCAGAATTGTTACAGCGCAGGGGGAGGCCATTCAGCCCATTGTGTCTGCACCAGTTCTTCGAATGAGCAATTCACTTGTGCCATTCTCTCACCATCTCCTCATAACCCTACACATTCTTCCTTCCCAGGTAACAGCCTAATTCTCTTTTGAATGCTTCGATTGAACCTGCCTCCACCACACTCTCAGACAGTGCATTCTAGACCTTAACCACTTGTTGCCTAAAAAAGTTCTTTAAGTCAGAACATCAATTTTAACAACAAATTTATGAAATGTAATTGCTTTTACCAAGTCAGGGGACTGTGGATTGGGCAAGACAGGTTGCTGTTTACCAGAGCCAACCAGGCTGTTTATAGGAGTTGGAGAAGAGTGTCTCTGGGGATTCTGTGCCATCAGGACTGTCATGGCCGAATGAGAGAGAGAGGTTCATGGACGTGTGCCTTGTAGGTGTTAACAGTGTCCAGGGACTATGGATGGAATACAGCTACTGGTGAATGCAACTCAAGGGCTGAAACAATTGAGTGGGAAGGTAGAGATCTTACACAGCAAGGTTGGCAAGACTGTAGGATTGCATGTGATGCCAAATTTGTTTGGAAGGTAATGAGAGTGTTTGTAACTATGTTTGCTGCTTCGGCTATTTAAAGTAAAATTTCCCTTTTTATTTGAAATCTCTTTTGTCCATTATTTAATGTTAAATTTAGTTGCTTTTGCCAGTAAAGGTTTTAAAAAGTGAAATCGTGTCCATTGGTTTTCTTTCTGTTGGCATCGCGGCATTGCTTTCTTTTAAAAGTTATTAGTCTCTACTAGGATTGTAACATGCTTGTCTCAAACAAAATAACTCTGGCAACTCTTTAGCAGTCTGGTATTTTGCTCTTTGTGAAAATTTGCCTATTATAGCGTTCTCTGCTAGATGTTGTTCTCTGTGCTCACAATCGAGTGGAGTGTTTTTGAACTCCACCTGAGCACCTGGAGCAGGGATCTCACTCTACTATAGCTATATGGGTTGTTTATTGATCGTTGAAATACGCCAACAAATTGCTTATCATTTTGCTTTTGCAGAAATAACTTCAATATTAAGTCCAATAATCACTTGTCACCTCTGCACATCTTATAAAATGAACAGCTGAATTCCACCCCACCCACTGCAGGTTGCACAGAAAGGCAGAATGGGGAGGCAGGCAGATGGGGAGGGTGGGGGTGAGATGGTGTGATGTCAGTTTCAACATGCTATTCCTGGTGCCAGCAATGTTCACCAGGCAGGAGGAACAGTGGGAGAGAGATCCCGCTCTCCTCTCTTTTGAGGCTAATTAAAGTATTTAAACTGATTAGCAGCTTGTTGGAAGGCAAAGGTAGAATTGGAAGGAGTGCAGGGTCTTCAGGCTGCATTTGTCGCACTTCTACTGAAGGGAGGCACGGCAAGTGGGGAGCTAATCATGACTGCCCCAGAACATCACCTTCACCCCGTGAGGGTTAGGGGGCCAAAGGGAACCACGGTACTCAATAAGCAGATGTCCTTGACACTGTACAGGTGGCCAGGGGAGTGTGCACACAGTGTCCAGTATCGAATGGGGTCAAACCTCCACGGCATTGTGGGGAATGGGGGCAGAAAAATGGGGGAAAGGTTGCAATCAGATTGGGCAGCCACCTGCCCAGAAGGAAGGCTGTAGCTCGCAAAGGGAGCAAGAGAGTCAGATTTTGGGAGAGGAAAAATAAAATTGTCTTAAAGTTACATGGACAATTTGTTCACCCTACCTGTTAAAGACTAAAAAATCCTGCTAAAAGATGTAGGCAAGGTTGATAAAGTGCATACAAGGCTAACAGAAGAGATTAGTGAGAATTGTGAGAGCTGCCACATCCTGGTATGAAGGAAAATTCTGAAGGGAGCACCTACTATCCATCATTAACTAAAGTAGTTAGGAAAAGCATCAAACTTGAGGAAAAAGCATATAATTGCGCAAAGATGAGTGGCAAATCAGATGATGATTGGCAAATCAGATGATGATTGGTCAGAATATAAAGAACAAGGAACGACTAAAAAGTTAATCAGGGAAAAGAAATTGGAGTATGAGAGGAAGCTAGCTAGACATGTAAAAATGGATAGCAAGAGTTTCTTCAGGTATTTAAACAGGAAGAGTAGATAAAGTGAGTGTTGGTCCTCTAGGGAGTGAGAATGGGGAATTAATAGCAGCTAATAAGGAAATGGCAGGTAAAATAAACAAATATTTTGCTTCTGTCTTCACTATTGAGGATACAAGAAACATTTCAGTAATAGCCGTAAATTGGGAGGAGGAGGGGGGAGGAGAACTTTGTGAAATTACAATCACTAGGGAAGCAGTACTGAGCAAACTGATGGAGCTGCGGGCCAACACATCTCCGGGTCCTGATGGACTTCATCCTAGGGTCTTAAAAGAGGTGGCTAATGAGGTAGAAGATATGCTGGTGTTAATTTTCCAAAATTCCCTAGATTCTAGAAAAGTTCCATCAGGCTGGAAAGTAGCAAATATAACCTCTCTATTGAAGAAGGGCGGGGGGGCAGAAAACTGGAACCAATAGGCCAGTTAGCTTGATGTCTGTCATGGGGAAGGTGTTAGAGTGAATCATTAAAGAGGTTATAGCTGAATGATCTTGACAAGGCGGTCATGGAAAGGATGTTTCCTCTTGTGGGTGAATTCAGAACTAGAGGGCACTATTTTAAAATTAGGGATCACCCTTACAGGGCAGAGATGAAGAGAATTTTTTTCTCTGAGGGTTATGCGACTTTGGAACTCCGCCTCAGAAGGCAGTGGAGGCAGGGTCACTGAATATTTTTTAAGGCAGAGGTAGAAAGATTCTTGTTAGGCAAGGGAATCAAAAGTTATTAGGGGTAGACTCAAAAAACAAACAAATCAGCCATGATCTTATTGAATGGCAGAGCAGGCTCAAGGGGCCAAATTGCCTACTTCTTATTTCACGTGGTGACCTGATTTAATCTTTCTACAACAAATGTAGGGACAGAAAGGTTATTATAGACAAAATTGTGGAGAAATGAACAAGGACCGGACTTGAGACTCCAACAAGGTTTCTGACTGATAAGGGGTAATGATGAGTTCAGAGGCCTGTGAAAACAAACATCATGATCATGAATCCGACAGCTCAAAGTCCTTTCAGCAATTGATTCTGTGACAGGAATCATGCAGTGATCGATGAAAATCTACATAAAATTGTAACTGATCAACCAAAGTGTAAGTTCACAACCTCCGTGGTATATGGGTAGTTCACGCAAAGAATTCAATGCAGACAGTTGGAGAATATACTCCATATCAATTAGTCTATGGGCAAACTCCAAAATTGCCTCCTGTTCTGCGTGATAGTCCTCCTGTTCTAGGAGGTAATAAAACTAATTCAATTTTTTCCTTCACCTATGAATGCTTTACATACAGGGAGATGGGCTTTCATGTAGGCTGAAGTCTCGGAAATAACGCAAAAGGGTCTGAGGCATCATGTAAGGCCATCTGAGACAGAATACAGGAGATTTGCCGTATTACAAAGAGAGTATCATAGGGAATGGAAAAGCCCCAATAGGGTAATCGATCATAGTGGTAAAACATACCTTACCAAACATGGCAATCAAACTATTAAGATTCATTCCTCATGATTAATTGGAATTAAGTTTGTTAGAATCATATTGCTCAAGGCTGAAGTTTTCTTTTATAAAATGGAAGGATTTGGCATGATTTGGACATGTGCATGCTAACCTGGGATTTTTTTTTTTTTAAAACGGTCATAAGTTCACCTTGGAACTGTAAACAAGCAGGCCTCTTCCAAGAAATCACCTGACCTACATGGTACTTGAGGAGGATTTGTTTGTTTTGAACTGCAAAGAACTTTAATTAATGAAAAGGCAATCATATGGGAGAGGAAAAAACTTAAGCTGTGAACCTGCTTGTTTTGAAGGCAGTCTTGTTGGAGAATAAGCTGAGGAAAGAAGGCTACTTTGACTGGCTCCCCTCTCTACCTTGCCTAAAATTGTGTGCAGCTATCAACCTGTAGCCAGAGAACATTCATCTGAGTGTAACTGGTCTGCAATGGGGCCTGCAAAGATGAGGGCAGTGCTGAGAATTTCTAGGTATCCACCAGGACCAGAGGCCCGTCTTCATGAGGGAACTCCTAGCCGACAGCGTTGAGACCCTGTGGGACTTTATTCTTTATTTTATAATGCTCATCCTCCAAAGCCCATCTCTGCAGGGAGGCCTTTTGTCCTTTGTTTGTGTTTGCACTGGGGGAATTCTTTACTAAGAGATAGATAGTTGTATTTCCCGATTACAATTGTGTTAACCAGTACTTGCAACTTGTTAAAGGAAGTTTTGTTTTAAAATAAATTAATCATTGAGTTTTTCAAAGAAGCCTGGTCAGAATCTCTTTTCTTCTGGGTACTAGAGGTATGATACACAATTGGCCATTTTGGTGAGAAAATTAAACATTAATTTAATGGTACAGCCTGTGGAGAAGTAGGGCTTGATAATTCGCTCTCTCCTCCCATCCCAATCATAACAATTTAAAGATCTTGGACTCTGAGCAGCTACTAAGTAAATGAGACACCTTGGACGTCAAACGCTCATGTATTTTTTGATGTAGGTCCTGAAGGGCAGAATTCAGTAGATCATGGGCTGAATAGTGATAAGTGTAAGTGATCATGATACACAGAACAGAGCTATCACATCCAAGGGCCAATTTCCCAGAGTGGGTACTCAAGTGACATATATTTCAGACAGATTCAGTGAATGAAGGGATGTGAAAATTGTGGGACATGCATGAAAAGATCCTCAAGTTTAAACACTGGTTGAATGTTCAGCATGATGACCAACCAAGTTAGCTCCAGGGACTGGAAGAATGGGGTGAAAGAAGAGAAAGTAAGAAAGCATATTGCAAGAACTGATAGTGGGTCAGGCAGTGGCCCGTGCATCAGAGAATGTTCACGTACTGAAGATAGACCCTCAGATAGTACAAGGCAGCAATCTACAATCTCTCAACAGTAGTCGCAACAGATATAAAAGTGCAAGTAGAGGACATAGCTTGAATAGATTACACAATTAAATAAAGGCCACAGAACAGTCTCAGAACAGAACTCAAAGTCGTCCTCATGATCGTGAAATTTTGGTGCTGCCATTAAAACTGAGGATAAATAATCAGAGGCAAAACATAGTTAGATACAATAACTCCAGACCCTGAAGTGCCAGACAAGGGGCAACCAGCTTTGTCACTTAGGTGGATTTGTACTGAAAGAGTCCTTGCAGATGGAATGAACAGGGATGAAGTGAGGTTAGTTGCTTGGGGTTTTGAAGAGTGACTGGGTGATGTGAATGTTAGAGGTGGCACTCTCAGCTGGCAAAGTAATCAGGAAAATCTTTTTTGTTCTTTTGGCCACATATTCATGGGAGTGGAGATCAATTGACATAAAAGCAGCATTTCTGCAGAATGATATGATTCAGCGAGAAATATTTCTGAAACTGTTCAAAGAGGCATCAGATGCAGATGGAAAACTAAAGAAACTAAACAACTGAGCCCATGGCCTGAAAAAAGCTTCCAGCATGTGGTATTTTCCACTGAGATCTGTTTTGTTGAAAACAAATGTCATGGCATTCAATTAAAAACAGATCCCACAACATTTTATTGACGTTATAAAGGGAAACTTTCAGGCATCTTCACGATGCATGTTGATGGTTTCTTATGGGGTGGTACTGCCAAATTTGAGAAATGTACTAATAATAACTAGAAGAATTTGAAATTGGGAGTCAGGCTTGTGGGGCTTTTAAATATGTCAATTTAGATATTAAGCGCATTAGGTCTCGTGATGCTATACCTGATTTGGGACTGTCTGAAATAGAAAATGCTTTATCGCCCAACACTAATATCCCTCACCTTGATAAGAAAAAAGTTGAAGAAATAAAGACGTTGATCTGATTTTAAGATGGTTTCAGATCTGACTTTTCCTTACTACATAAAAGCTGTAGGTGTCAAAAATGAGTTGATTTTAAAACCCTAGTCTATACTGTATGCCTCCGGTTGATGCGTTACGTCAAGTGTGTTAGCATAGTGGGTAATGCGTAGCAGCCAGTCAGTTTGTCACCTCTTGCTTACAGCTCTCACCACTGACTGGCAGTAAAACTATTGAGAAAAGCAAGTCGAGTGCATAAGCCTTTCCTGCCAGTACATAGCCTCTTCATCAGTAAGCCCTTTACAGTGCCTCCCAATGGCAACATACATAAATCAGGGACACATGTATCCAGGCTAAACTACAGCATCTAGGAGGCAGCATGGCCTCCAGAGGGTGGCATACAAGCCCACTGGCATATAGTTACGCCCTGCTGTCCATGAACAAGACCCAAACTATGTGTAAATAAGCTCACTGCCTTGTGGGGGTCTTAGAGAGAAGGCGGCTAAAGGAGTAGACCCTGACAGAAAATCTGGAGTGGAGACCCACATGTAACAATGTCACCTTTCAGGCAGCTATCCGCCAACTCCTGCAGCTGAGCTGACACCAAACCATGGTTTCATCCTTTCCTTAGGACAATATTTGCAATTCCGAGAGAGGGTCCTGATGCTTAGGCAACTCAGTCTCTATACTATTTGCTTACAGAGCTTAGGGCTTACAGAGACATCTGTCCACAGGTGGATTGTTAATCTACGCACCGGGACACTACAAAACTCAAAGACGACACCATCTTTCGCATTGCAAGGAATAGACGGTCCAACCTTACCGATGACCTTTTACACGTTGACGACATACACAAACAGCTGTGATCTACAAAGAACTTACAAGGCTCAATGTGGACATTGCTGCTCTGCAAAAGACTAGGTATGCTCAAAGTAGATCACTTAAAGAAAAACGCTATAGGTTCTTCTGACAGAGAAAAAGTCAAGAGTCATGGAGTTTGTGTTTTGCAGTAAGAGAAACACTATAGGATGTGATTGAACACCCACACAGAAGACTCAGAAAAACATCCTACTCTTCACTTGTCGACAAGCGCGTGTCCAGTTAACCTCATGTGCATCTATGCTCCGGCACTCATCTCTGCCCCAGATGCCAAGGATCAATTCTGTGAGGAATTTGATGCTGTCATCAGCAGAATTCCCAGCACTGAGGGAATGCACCTTCTAAGGAATTCAATGCAAAAGTGGTTACCGGCTACAAAACTTGGCCAACGTGCATAGGACACGAGGGAATCTGCAATATTGAACGAAAATGGATGAAGGTTGTGGAGCTATGCAATTACCATGGATTCCTGTGTGACAAACCAAGCTGTGCCACAAGGTGTCCTGGAGACATCCAAGATCACGCCACTAGCACCAGCTAGATTTCATCATCACCAGACTTACCACACAACAACATCCTCACCACTTGTAGCTATCACAGTGCTGACTCTGACACTGACCACTCCTATGGTAGCAAGGTCAGGCTTCAGTCAGGAAACGATACCATTGCATGAAGGAAGGTCATCGCTGGATCAATACTTGCTGCACTACTGACCCAGAAAGGACCCAAGAGTTTCTAAACATTCTAGATCAGGCACCTTCAGACAACACGACCCAAGGCCAGAGTACAGTGTCAAAGTGGGATCATTTGTGCAACACCACCTGAAACTCTGCACTCAACATGTACAGGAAAAGAGTTCAGAGGAATGCTGACGGGTTTGAGGCGTATTGGACTGAAATGGAGCCAGTTACTGTAGCCAAGAGGACACCCCCTTAAGAACTACAAGTCCATCCCCAGCTTTCCTTCTGAAGGCCTAAGAATTCATGGGCAATTCGGGATGGGCAACAAATGCTGGCCTTGCCAGCAATGTCCACATTCCATGAAAGAAGAAAAAAAATTTAGATGCTTTCACAACTGCCAGATTCAAGTCTCAACGGATTGCTCAACACTGTGGCAATCAATTCTGGTTGAAACTCTGCAACAGCATACAATCTGCTGCTAAATCCAGGGATGCCAGAGAAACGCATTAAGGAATCAAGAAAACAACAGGCCCAGCACCAACCAAATCAGTCCTTTTGAAGACAGTCAGGGATGATCATCACTGAACCCAGCAAGCAAATGGAAAGAGCAGTGGAGCACTATCTCAAACCCTACGCAGCAAAAAACACTGTCTCTGAAGAAGCTCTCAGCATCATTTCAGACTTTCCTGTCATGGAAGAGTTGGACAGTGGAGTTCAACAAGACCATTGATCATCTTGCCAGTGGCAAATGCCCAGAAGAAAAAATGGCATTCCACCTGAAATCATCAAAACTGGTAAACCAGCACTGCTGCAGAATCTCCATTAATTTTTGTATCTCTGCTAGAAGGAAAGATTTGTGCATCAAGATATGCATGGTACAAATATAGTCACCTTGTTCAGGGAACCACAGTGAATGCAACAATTACCAAGGCATCTCCCTATTAAGTATTCTGGGGAAGGTCTTTGCTCGCATTGCAGTGACCAGCATCATGCAACTACCCTGAGTCTCAGTGAAGCTTCAGAACTGGCAGATCAACGGTTGACATGATTTTCTCACTTCGACAGTTATCGAAGTGCTGCGAACAGCACAGACCAATCTACATTGCCTTAATAAGCCTCTCCAAGAACTTTGGCCTTGTCGGCAGAGACAGACTCTAAACTGCTGCGGAAAATAGGCTGCCCGCCTCAACTCCTGGGCGTCATTTCTTCTTTCCATGAGAACGTGCATAGATTCATCAATCACAACGAAACAACATCAGATGCTTTCAAGGTTTGCAGCAGGGTAAAGTAGGGTTGCACCCTGGCGCCAACTGATATATTTTCCTCCATGCTGCTGTGGTATGCTTTCGGTGATGCAAATGAGGGTGTCTACCTGCATGCCAGAGCTGACAGCAAGCTGTTCAACTTGGCAAGACTGAGCAGCAAGACCAAAGTACACAATGCCTTGTCCATGAGTTGCTGTTGCTGATGACACCGTACTAGCATCCAACGCTGAAATTAACTTGCAAAAGCTTGTGGATTGATTCTCCTGGGCCTGCAAGGAGTTTGAACATAGCGACTGCACCTTTCATCACCATCGACAACCTCACTCTGGAGCTTCACATATCTTGGATCAACAATTACCAGCAACCTGTCCCTTCATGCCAAAATCGGCACCAGGATTTCCAAGACTGCAGCTGTCATTTCAAAGTTGAGAAGGCAACTGAGGACCAACAGCAAACAACCTGAAAATACAAAGCTCCATGGGCACCAGGAGCACCCTCAGCACCCTTCTTTACAGTAGCGAAGGACAACATATGCAAGCCAAGAGAAGCAGCTGAACAGTTTCCACATCTCCACTGCCTCAAATACTGGGCATCTCATCTCCTGGCAGACACAGTGCCGAATACTAAAGCACCCCAGCATGCAGGAATCCCCAGCATGCCTGCTCTCGAGTCAGCGATGTCTCCGTTGGTTGGGTCACATGAGCCAAACGGATGAAGGCCACGACCTCAAAGACATGCTCCACGGCGAACTTGCTATCAGTACGAGGCCAAGAGGTTACCCACATCTGTGATACAAGGATGTCTATAAGCAAGGCCTCAAATTGACTGGGATTGGACTCAATGCATGGGAAGTCCTCGCTGCTGACCACAGCCAAGAAACAAGCAGTCAGGAAGAGCGCAGAAAAAGCAAAGGGCATAAGAAATGACCAGATGGCAGTAAAGGGAGCCTGTCAGAAGAAAAATATATCAGTCAGCCTGAGGCCAATGTATGCCAGTTGTGGTAGGGACGCACGAATCAGTCTCTACAGCCACAACAGACTATGTTCAATCAAGAAGTGACATACACACTGGGCGCAGTGCATCATCTGCCAAGACAGCCAGAATGACTTTAGTGATTGATATAGGTACAGAAACCTCTTTTCTAGAAACCCAAGCAGAATGCTAATCATATAATGTCAGATTAGGAATTATATGTTATGTGGTCTGTGGCTTTTAGTTTATAAACTAGCAACTTCCTGCGAGAGGTTCTATTAAAACTTACATGTACCACGCACCAAAAACCAACAAACCTACACTGTTAACAACATGCTAGTACAGATACATCAGAGGAACACAGGAGAAATAACACTCTCTCACCTTTCTTCTAAACTGAAATGAATTTGATTATGTTGGGATATATCTCCTAAGGATATACCTCAAGCATACAAAACATGTTTCTATTAAATGCAACGCACAGCTCTGGGAGTTTGGTATCTTGTTGATACCAAACTCACAGCTCTAAAGAACTTTTCTCTTCCAATGATGTTTTCCCACACTAAAGAGCAATTATCAAAGGTGACTATCTCAACCAAAATTATTTTCATGATATCTCTTTTTTAAATAAAGGTTCAGTTCATTTGCCAATTCAGTGTTCTTGATTGACCCTGGGTCAATGAATCACAGAATGATACAGCACAGGAGAACCTTTGGCCTGTCATGTCTGTGTGTCAGTTCTTTGGTAGAGCTTTCCAATCAGTTGTAATTCCCTAGCCGTTCCCCACAATCCTGTAAATTATTTCCTGTCAAATATTTATCCAATTGTCTTTTGAAGGTTATGACTGAATCAGGTTATGCCACCCTTACAGGCAATGCATTCCAGATTATGACAATTTGCCTCCAGTTATTTTGCCAATCACCTTAAATTGATGCCCTCTGGTTATCAATCAAGCTGTCACTGGAAACTTGTTTCTCCTTAGTTACTCTATCAAAACTGTTCATGATTTTGTTAAATCTCCTGTTAACCTTCGCTGCACTAAGGAGAACATGAGGTTCTCCAGTCTCTTCATACAACTGAAGTCCCTCCTTCCTGGTTCCAGTCTATTAAATCACCTCCACATCCTCTCCAAATCCTTTGACAGCCTTCCTAACGAGTGGTACCCAAAAATGAACACGTTAGGCCCTAACTGGTGTTTTATAAAGGTTTAGCAGTATTTTCTTGCCTTTCTACTCTATGCAGCTATTAATAAAGACAAGGATCTCTTTTCTAACAGCCTTCTCAACTTGTCCTGCCATCTGTGGACAAATAGAGTTAATGTTTTAGCTCGATGAACTTTTTGCTGATGAAACTTCCTCGACATTGGGCCATAACTTCTGAACTCCAGGGCAGTGTAACTGGAGGGTACCCCTAAGATGCGCTAGATTCACCCATCACTTATGATCACCAACCTACACTTTGACACCTGGTCCGACAATGCTGCGATTTTTAACATTTTTATCGATTTTCAAATTCCTTAATGGCCTTGCCCCTCCCTTTCTCTGCAATCTCTGCCCTTTATGTCTCTTATTCATCCTTTGTTTGATCAGTCTCTTAAGTCCTTTCCTCATGTCCTGGAACTCGCTTTCTAACAGTACTGTAGGTGTGCCTACACACATGGACTGCAGAGGTTCAAAAAGGCAGCTCACCACCACCTTCTCAAGGGATAGGCAATAAATGCTGGCCCAGCCAGCGAAACTCACATCTCGCTAATGAAGTTTAAAAATGTAAATTTCCTTCCAGATCTGTATTGGCCTCCTATGATTCTGCTTGGTTCAGTGCTTCTCAAAGATCTTATCACAATATCCCCAACACAAAAATACAAACTTTCCTAATCACCAGTCTTAAGAAAAAACAATGGGCGAATTTTGGCACGGATGGGCAGAGGCTATGTTATTCCCGCATTGCAGGAGGCAGCAGCCAGGCACAAATACAGAAGCAATTGCATTTTCAACATAGCCCAATTTCCCCAACTGAGCCACATAGTTCAGAGGATGTCAGATTCACTTTCCATTGGGCTAGCAGCAACTGCAGCAAGGCTCAGCAGCCCAGGTTGAGGAAGAGGACGTTAGTCATAGTTCCAGCTCCATTTTGCTCTCTAGCAACCCTCCATATTGATTGACATGGTAAGTAACAGTCCCAGCTGTGGTAACTTCCACAACCGGCACTCACTGTATGCACTCACAAATGAAGAATGGCCCTGTAAGTCCCCAAGAGGGTTGCAGGCTTTCATGGAGCCATACCCCAACATCAATCAGCACCTTCAGAAAAGAGGTGGAGAAATTGGAAAAGAGATTACAATAAATCCATCAACAACGCCTGATCTCCAGAGGCAGGCTCTGTAGAGAGGTGCAGAAGTCCATGTGTGAGTCTGCATCCACCTGCGTAATGAATATCTGAAAGATCTCCTTTCTATTGCCACTATTCAGTCAAATTGTTGGCTAGAGGAGCTGTTGTGGTAGTAACTTGCAGCTGCTCTTACATCTCCATTTTACATATCTAAACAGATTCAAAATCCCCAAGATTATTACCAGGTGCAGTGGCACTAACAGGGATTGTAAAATTAATTACTTAGCAATTCTCAGAATTACACTGTTCTGCAAGAAAGCAGCATGGCCTTGTTTGGCTTCTGTTGCATTTTTCTGACAAAATCTAAGCAGCAAACCGTAAGTGAGGAGTGAACAGTAAGCCATGCAGGCACCTCTAACATGCATCCAACTCTGAAAACAAGCAGATGAGTCATTCCCAGGGTACCAGACAAAGCTTTTAAATACAGACAGAAAGCAAACTAACTTTATGAAAGATGAGCGCAAAATATTCAGTTCTTCGTACAACCTGCAAATGGTTCACTGACCAGAACTGGCATCATCACAAAGAATTAAAAAGCACATTGCACCACGAATGGGTACAGCTGCTAGAGTGAAGCTTAAAAGGTATCACTTTACTCCTGTCTCTTAATAATATATGCACTTATATTGAGGCTTATCACATTGAAATATAATGAATCACCCTGTTTTTTTCCCCTACATTAAAGATGCTGCATAAATACAAATTGTAGAAGTGGTGATTTCAGGAGCCAGTGTAGTCATATTTCAATTTAATAGGTTAATAAATTACAAGAAGCAGATTCCCCAGATTGAGAACTGACAGCATCACACTATCTTCATACACCATGGAAATCTGCTAATATTTCAGATTCCATGGTGTAAACTCCACAGATGTTAGAGATTCATTTTCATTCACTAGAGAGCAGACCTCAGGAATGTTTTCTGTACAAATCTCAGCATAATAGTTTTACACTGACAAAAGGCAGAGACAGACTGCCTGGGCGGCAAAGTATATCAGCTATTCTTTGACTTCTGGGGGCCAATCAAGCCAAGGCTGATGCAATGAAAGCTCAGTAAGCAATTGGACCTCAGCATTACTTTAAATTATTCATCACAGAAAGGCCACAGAGATCTGGTGTAGGAAATGGGAAAGGATCACTGTAACACAGCAGGTACTGCTTTTCAAAGCGAATTTGAGGCAAAGCAGAGAAAGCTTTATCATACTGCTGGTCACAATATGTCTAAACTCCTGAGTCAGGCAATATGTGACCAAATCGGAAAATGATGTATTTACATTTTCCCATCATTGCATATGTTAACCAAACAAAAAAAATAAAAATGCGAGAGAGATGGGATTCTTGCCAAAAGATTATCAAGAATCCCCTGTTTGCACTCCAGAATCTCACAATACAGTTTGCCAGAGACACATACACACAAAAATCATAGAAGTACAGAAGAAAACCAGTGGGCTGATTCAGCTCAATCTTCAAGCTCACCTGATCCACACAAGGAATTCAAATGCATCATCTAATTTTCTTCAAGTTTAAACCAAGCAGAACATTTATCGACAAAACCGTTCGTCCTTATCAAAGCTTGAACTCCAGAAAGAGAAGTCCATCTGTAGTCCCTAAAGCACCACACCAGCTGTGAAGAATAGTGAGACGCAGCAAACACCCACAGCTTGCTGCAGTTTCAGCGCATAGCAAAGCATGCTTTTAAACTGCAGTCACGTTACCGCAAGACAAGCCCACTGCAAACTCTTTGGCTAGGCAAAAGCAGACATCTTAATAACTACAAGCCAATCACCACATTCCAGCTACAACCCAGCACAGTCAGCCATAACCCAGCTACAGTCCATCCCAACGACAGCTGAGCCCAGTCACATCCATAACCCAGTCACAGCCCAGCTACAGGCCAGCAAAGAACAGCACAAGAATATTAACAACTGGAAACAGGTCACACCTAATTTCCTCAGATTGTATCTTGAATCTGATTTTACTGCTCAGACAGTCCTCATAACATATTCCACAACTCTACTGCTGCTGAAGTAATTCTGCTTGACTTTCTCATCCCCCACATCGTGTCCCTAGATTTTCAGCCACATAATATGGTGAATAATTTGCCTTGGCAATTTTGCAACCTCAAATTAGGTCACCTGGAAATCTCTCAGTGGAAGTTTTATAACCACCCATCCCTTCTGGCACTGCCCAGTGTATAAACTGTAAGACTGCCACCTGGCGTTTGAGCACTCTCATTCCAATTCTTATTGGGAATATTAAGAGTTCCTACTGAAAACGGGCCTTGGCACAAAATGGCTCTTTTGCCACAAAATTGATAATCTCACTCAGAGAGCGTATCTGCTGTCCCAAACAAGAAAAAAATGTCACATCAGGCACACACTGGGGCAGTGAAACATTGCTACAGCAACATGGAGGAGCTTTACATCCAATGACACTATTCTATATTTGGGATTGCTGATGCCCAGACTGAACTGATCTTTCAAGAATGAGACTGCAGTGCACAAATCCTCTCCATCCATAGATGTTACATCACAGAATGAAGCCATTCAACCAACTGTGCCTGTGCCAGCTCTTTGCTAAGACAATTCAAAACTGACCACACTGCACCACGTAGTCCCTGTAGCTCAGCGGTTCCCAAACTACGGGTCATGATCCCAAAGAGTAATAGGGGTCACGTTAGGGTGAGCGGACTGCTCCATGTCCCTGAGACTGGTGATTTTGTTGTCCGTTTGATACGATGTGCATAGATTGATTGGAGGCGGGGGGGGGGGGGGGGCAACTACAGGGGTGGGATCATGCAGGCAAGACACATTAATCAAATTGAACAGCAGGAAAGAGGGGAACCTGTGATTGGAGGATCAGTGAGTGAGGGGTTTAGTGGGGGGCAGGTGAAATAGATTGGAGACTTAGGACAAAGCTTGGAAAGAGTCACTGTAGGGAAGTCACAGAATGCGACTTGGCAAGGAAATTGGTGAGTGAGAAAGTTCCATGAAGAGGGGAAGATGGTGCTCCTTTCTTTCCCCCCTTTTTTAGTCTCCAGTAGTTGGTGAGTTTTCTTCCTTTGTCGCCAAGCTAGGAGTGCAACTCAACTTTTAAGCTAATTGGTCAATGAGTATCCACTATGAGAACTGTGTGTAAATAGCAGCATTATAGAAAGACGTAAAAGTTTTAAGTAACCCTCAACTACCTGCAGGAGAACAGGGAAAAGAGCTGATTGGTGACGAGGGTCTGTAATTCTACATTCTACTTGCAACTAGTTTAAAGGTAAGGTTAAGGTATGGCAGGGCAGCTCGGCCAAGTGGAATGTACCTGCTGTGATTTGCGGGAATTCGTGGACACTTCACATGGCCTAGACAAACACGTCTGCAGGAAGTGTCACCAGCCGCAGAAACTTGAGCTCAGGGTTTTGGGACTCCAGCAGAGTTACTGTTGTGCATCATTGAGTCCGAGGACCGTGTGGAAAGCACATTTAGGGAGGCAGTCACACTGCAGGTTAGGAGAATGCAGGCAGAGGGGTAATAACTGACCACCATGAAGTCTAGAAGGGCCAAGCAGGTAGTGCAGGAGTCTATCTCGCTCACAAACCGGTTTTTCAGTTTGGGCGCCAGTGAAGGCAAGTGCAAGTTCCTCAGAGGTGTGTAGCAAGAGCCAAGTTCAGGGCACCATGGGTGGCCCAGCTGCATGTGCAGGAAGTAAGAGTGGAAGAGAAATAGTGGTAGGGAATTCAATAGTTAGGGAAATAAACAGGCGCTTCTACAGCTCTGGACATGGCTCTAGGATGGCATGTTGGCTCCCTGGTGCCAGGATCAAGGATGTCACAGAGTGGCTGCAGAATACTCTTAAGGGGGTGAACAGCAAGAGGTCATGGTTCACATTGGTACCAACACAAGTGGAAAGAGAGATGAGGTCCTGAAAGCGAATTTTAGAAAGCTAGGTAAGGCATTAAAAAGCAGAACCTCAGAGATAGCAATCTCTGGATTACTCCCAGTATCATATGCTAGTGAGCATAGGAATAAAAGAGGTTATAGCTGATGAATGCATGGCTGGTGAGATGGTGTAGGAGAGAGGGCTTTGGAATCTTGGGGCATTGGGACAGGATCTGGGGAAGGTGGGATATGTACAAGCCAACAGTTTGTACGTCAATAGGGCCGGGCCCATTATCCGTACCAGGAGGTTTGCTAGTGTTATTGGGCAGGGTTTGAACTAGTTTGGCAGAAAGATGGGAATCCGAGGGTAGGCTCAAATGGGACAAAATCAGAAATGGCAATGGAAGGTAGAAAGTTAGAGAATTAGTCTGGAAAGTAGAGGAAACGAAGGATAGAAATTTTTTTAAAAGTTTGACAGGGCTCAAGGGTATATACTTCAATGCAAGCATAGCAAATAAAGCAGGTGAGCTGAGGGTGCAGACAGAAATGTTGCCGTATGGCATTATAGCTATTATAGAAAGATGGCTTAAAGAGGGACAGGAATGATAGTTCAATGTTCCTGGTTACAGGGTTTTCAGATGAGATAGAGGAGGGATAAAAAAGGGAGCAGCGTGACAATTTTAGTTAGAGAAGCAATTACAACAGTGAAGTGGGATGATATGTTAGATGGATCATCAAATGAGGCCATATGGATTGAGCTTAAGAACAAAAAGGGGGTAGTCACACTACTGAGTGTACAATAGACCCCCAAACAGCCAGAGGGAGATAAAAGTGCTAAATGTAGGCAAATCTCTGAGAAGTACAAAAATAATTGGGCAGTAATAGTAGGGGATTTTTAACTAGCCCAATATTAACTGGGATAGTTTCAAAGTGAAAGGAATGGAGGCAACAGAATTCTTAAGTGCATTCAGGAGAACTTTTCTGGCCAGTATGTAGCAAGTCCAACAAGAAAGGGTGCAGTTCTGGACTCAGCTTTAGGAAGTGAAGCTGGGCAGGTGGATGGAGTGGCAGCGGGGGAGCATTTTGATGAAGTGTTCACAATTCAGCTAGTGTTAACATAATTATGGAAAAGGACAAAAATAAAACAGGAGGTTAAGTTCTAAATTGGGGCAAGGACAATTTTACTAAGCAGAAGTGATTTAGCAAAAAGTGAACTGGAAACAGCTACTTATAGGTAAATCAGCAGCAGAGCAGTGGGATGCTTTCAAAGGGGGGATTCAAGGGGTTCAGAGTAAACAAAGGAAAAAGGTGGTACCTCCAAATATAGAGCCCTTGGATGTCAAGGAACTCACAGGGCAAGATATGGCAGGAAAAGAAAGCTTATGTCAGACACCGAGAACTCAATACTACAGAAAGCCGAGAGGAGTATAGAAAGAGGGGTGAAATCACAAAAGAAATTAGGAAAGCAAAGAGAGGACAGGAAAGAATATTGACAAGCAAAATCAATGCGAACTCAAAGATGTTTTATCAATACATTAAGAGTAAGAGAATAATTAAGGAAAGTGTAGAGCCCATAAAAGATCAAAAAGGTAACCTGTATGGAAGAGGAAGATGTGGGCATGATTCCTAATGAATACTTTGCATCTGTCTTCAAAAAAAAAGGGAAATGATGCAGACATTGTAGTTAAGGAGGAGTGTGAAGTATTGGATGTTACAGAGGGAGAAAGGAAGTATTGAGGGGGGGATTAGCATCCTTGAAAGTGGATAAATCACCAGGGCTGGATGAAATGTAACCCAGGCTGTTAAAAGAAGCCAGGGATGAAAGAGGAAGGTTTGACCATCATTTTCCAATCCTCACTGGGTGCCAGTGTGGTGCCGGAGGATTGGAGGTCTGCTAATATCATACCTTTGTTAAAAAGGAAGCGAGGGACAAACCACATAATTATAGGCCAGTCAGTCTGGCCTTGGTCATGGACAAATTATTGGAATTAATTCTGAGAGGCAGGATAAACTGTCACTTAACAAGTCACAGGTTAGTTAAGGTCAGTCAGCACGGATTTGTTAAGGGATGGTTGTCTTGATTAACTTGATTGAATTTTTTGGGGAAGTAACAAGGAGGATTGATGAGCATAGTGCAGTTGATGTGGTCTACATGGATTTTTGGGAAGCTTTTGACAAGGTTCCACAAGGCAGACTGGTTAGAAAAATAAAACCCATGGGATCCAGGGGAATATAGCAAGCTGGAAACAAAATTGGCTCAGTGGCAGAAAACAAAGGTTGACAGGTGTTTTTGTGCCTGGAAGATTGTTTCCAGTGGGGTTCCACAGGGCTCAGTACTAAGTCCCCCACTTTTTGTGGTTATATATTAATGATGTGGATGTAAACACAGCAGAAATGATCAAGAAGTTTGCAGACAACAAAAATTGATAGCAAGGATAGCTGTACTGCAGGAAGATATCCATGAACTGGTCAGGTGGGCAGAAAAGTGGCAATTGGAATTCAACCCAGAGAAGTGTGAGGTGCTGCATTTGGGAAGGTCAAACAAGTTAAAGAAATACACAATAAATGGGAGGATACTGAAAGAGGTAGAGGAAGTGAGGGATCTTGGAGTGAAGACAACTCTGAAATCATATGGATTCAAAAAATTCTGTTCCCTCTCCACAGATGCTGCCAGACCTGAGTTTTTCCAGCATCCATAATTGACTGAGATGACACCTACATCCCATTAAAGAATTAAAAGAAACTAGCCCCTCTAACATTTTCCTCCTCCAGCTCCTTCAGCAAGATGGACCACTTTACTCTCCACTAACCATATTAGTAAATGTCCAACAGGTACATGTTAAGCCCAAATAAAAAGGCCTTCCCAATGATAAGACCAAGACAAATCATGTGGATCACATCTTCAGTGTCTGGCTCATGAACATAAAACCACCAGTTACAGTAGCAGCAGCATATGACTGTAAGGTAATTCGGAAGCTCTGCGAACTCACTTTTCTGAGGAAAATGGTCAAAAAATCTCCCATAACATTGACCGTGTCCAAAAGCTTCACACAATCCCTACTAATCCATCACAGCAAGCACTAACATTGAGGCAGTTTCCTTACTAGTCAATACCAAATTTACTCCCGATCTCCGCATTCAATTCTATGGCTCCAACCAACACTTTCTCAAGGTCTGAGGTCAAATCCAGGAGCTTTCTCCAGTTCAACACTGACAAATCCAAATCCATTCCACTCAACTCCCAACGAGAAACTTTAATCCTTGAGCTCCAATTTTAACTGTGTTGTCAGCTCTTTGCTGGTACACAACCTCAGCTCCTATCCACCCTATGATCCAGTTCATCATGAAGACTGTGTACGTGCTCCAGGACATACTCCACCAAAACCCCAAGGTCACATCTTCACTCTTGATATACTCACCTACATCAATCACCTATTGATCCAACAATCTGTTAGTTTCCCCAGCTCCACTCCACATAGACCTCTGGATATGTTCAAGTTTAATTTCTTTATCCTATTCTGCACACCCCTCACTCTGCCCTCACTCATATCACCAGTGCATCCGCTTTGAAGTTTTCATCCTTGACTTCACAGCCCTCCACAGCCTTGCTCCACGTTGCACCTGAAATCTTCGAGGGCCAGACCCCAGCCTGCAGCCTTTATTCTCTTCTCAGCTCCGTTCCCCAAACTTTCACCACCACACGTGGCACAGCTGAGAGCCACCTCCACGTTCTCTGGAATTCTCCTCCTAAGCTTAGCCACCTTGGTTCACTTTGCTCGAGCAAGCTCCACTAATACCTACTTCCCACTCAGCATCAACCATTTCCACTGTATAATATCTCAGGAAATCTTTTGTTGAGGAAGGCACTGTAAGCTTTTCATTTCCCACTGGTATTTTTTTTTTTCCTTGAGAAAATTCACAGGAAAAATTATAGAATAATTTTAAACAGCAAAAGCAAAAAGAGATTCAAATCCATTTCCACTGGCAATGACAACTTTTCAAGAAAAGGTTTAACTATGAGGAGTGTCAGTTTGACTGCAGAATTAGGAGAGATATAATTGAGATCCTTCCAAATAAAATCAGAATCAAGACAACCATGCAACTATTCTGCTTAAAAATTGTAACATGTACTGGATTTGCACAACCATTTTAGATCTCTCAAAGTTTCCCATTATCTTCAGTGTGAAACCATTATCAGTGTGGATTCAAGGAAAGCAACAGCATAGCAAAGCAAACCATTTTAGAAGTGTCCATTTCAACTGAAATAACCACATGCGGAGTCTCAGCAGTCAAATCCTTCTTAACTGTACAGATAACCTGTCTCAGCATTGAGGGCAACCTAGCCAATCTTGTCAAAAGTATCATTCTCTTAACACACCAGAGAAAATCCTCATCAATCTCACTGCAATCAATCACCTCTCATAACATAGGCAAAGTTAAATATGTTGAACTAAGGAGGCCATTCTCACCATACATCACCCCTCCATGCCTCCCTCCCACTCCCCAATCAACACCTCAACAGCTTGTTTCATCAAAGCAGAATGTTTTAGTAAGCAGATTATTATAGATTGGATAAAGAAAAAATAGACTGGTAGCTAACTGTGCACACTTCCTGGATTCTTATGATCTCAGAGCGTGCAGTTCAAGTGAAGGATCCCACATTAAACCATGAATCTAATTATATCTGATGGTCTATGGTACTAAACCAGGGCTTCTGAAGCTCAGATGGCAGTTAAAGCTGGGGTCTGCACCTTATAATTCAGCCATGTGCACTAAAAAATTAGAATTATCCAACATTTGAATTAAACATAAATAATAGACTCTATTAATAGAGCAATATGGGAACTTCGTGCTAAATAAAAGATCATTTGAATTAAAAGTCTTCAACCAAAAACCAGAAAAACAAGATTGCAGTTTACAATGAAACAGTAGAGGAGGGGCCCACATTTGTAGACATGTTTGCCCATGTCACCGTAAGCTTAGAATGAAACTTCAACAAACAACACAAATCTTTATCCAAATGTTGACTTTCCTCTGCTACCCCTATACCAAGCAACAAATGCACCATAGCACCAAACTGGACAACAGCTGAAACAAGATATTTTAAAAACCATAGAGAAATGGAGCAAAATAAAAGCAAAAAAACTGCAGATGCTGGAAATCCAAAACAAATACACATCTTCCCTTAACCCCCCCCACCAGCGGCATTCCGCAGGGATAGCCCTAGTGGGGGTGAGGTGGAGGGAAGGGATCGAAATAGGCTAAAAGGTAGAGGTAAAACAATGGATGGAAATACATTTTAAAATAATGGAAATAGGTGGGGAAAGAAAAATATATATAAATTATTGGAAAAAGGGGGATCTGAAAGGGGGTGGGGATGGAGGAGAGTGTTCATGGTCTGAAGTTGGTGAACTCAATGTTAAGTCCGGAAGGCTGTAAAGTGCCTAGTCGGAAGATGAGGTGCTGTTCCTCCAGTTTGCTTTGGGCTTCACTGGAACACTGCAGCAGGCCATGGACCGACATGTGGGCCTGAGAGCAGGGTGGGGTGTTGAAATGGCAAGCGACAGGAAGGTCTGGACTGCAACATTCTCTTCAAGGGCAATAATAATCAACTTCTACACAAGCTTGAGTTCTTAACCGCTAGAAAACAGAAACTCAATTTTCCCCATAAGCTTAGACCTTCCTGTCACTTGCCATTTGCTCAAGCATTTGCTACGATCTTCAGCCAGAAGTGCCGAGTGGATGATCCATCTCAGCCTCCTCCAGAGGTCCCCAGCATCACAAGTGCCAGTCTTCAGCCAATTCGATTCACTCCATGTGATATCAAGAAACAGCTGAAGGCATTGGATACTGCAAAGGCTAAGGGGCCTGACAATAGTACTGAATACTTGTGTTCCAGAACTTGCCACACCCCTAGCCAAGCTGTTCCAGTACAGCTACAACACTGGCATCTACCTGGCTATGTGGCAAATTGTCCACATATGTCCTGTACACAAAAAGCAGGACAAATCCAACCCGGCCAATTACTGCCCCATCGGTCTACTCTCAATAATCAGTAAAGTAATGGAAGGGGTCTTCAACAATGCTATCAAGCGGCACTTGCTTAGCAATAACCTGCTCACTGACGCCCAGTTTGGGTTCTGCAGGGCCACTCAGCTCCTGGCCTTATTAAAGCATTGGTTCAAACATGCACAAAAGAGCTGAACTCCCAAGGTGAGGTGAGAGTGACTGCCCTTGACATCAAGGCCGCATTTCAAGGAGCCCTAGCAAAACAGGAGTCAATGGGAATCGGGGGAAGGAAAACTCTCTGTTGGTTGCAGTCATACCTAACACAAAGGAAGATGGTTGTGGTTGTTGGAGGTCAGTCATCTCAACTCCAGGACATCACTGCAGGAGTTCCTCAGGCTAGTGTCCTCAGCCCAATCATCTTCAGCTGCTTCATCAATGACCTTCCTTCCATCATAAGGTCAGAAGTGGGGATGTTCGCTGATGATTGCACAATGTTCAGCACCATTCATGACTCCTCAGATACTGAAGCAGTCCATGTCCAAATGCAGCAAGACCTGGACAATATCCAGGCTTGGGCAGACAAGTGGCAAGTAACATTCATGCAACACAAGTATCAGGCAATGACCATTTACAACATGAGAGAATCCAACCATCGCTCCTTGATGTTCAATGGCACTATCATCACTGAATCCCCCACTATCAACATCCTGGGGCTACCATTGACTAAAAACTGAATCCAACTAGCCAAATAAACACTGTGGCTACAAGAGCAGGTCAGAGGCTAGGAATCATGCGACAGGTAATTCACCGCCTGACTCCCCAAAGCCTGTCCACCATCTATAAGGCACAAATCATGAATGCGATGGAATACTCCCCACTTGCCTGGATGAGTGCAGCTCCCACAACACTCAAGAAGCTTGACATCATCCAGGACAAAGCAACCCCTTAATTGGCACCACCTCCACAAACATTCACTCCCTCCACCACCGACGCACTGTAACAGCACTGTGTACCATCTACAAGATGCAGTGCAGGAATTCGCCAAGGCTCCTTCAACAGCACCTTCCAAACCCACAACCACTACCATCTAGAAGGACAAGGGCACACCGCCACCTGGAAGCTCCACTCCAAGTCACTCACCATCCTTGACTTGGAAATATATCGCTGTTCCTTCACTGTCACCGGGGCAAAATCCTGGAGCTCCCTTCTTAATAGTACAGTGGGTGTACCTACACCACATGGACTGCAGCGGTTCAAGGCAGCAGTTCACCACCACCTCAAGTGCAACTAGGGATGGGCAATAAGTGTTGGCCCAGTCAGCAAAGCCCACACCCCGTAAATGAATGAAAAAAAATTAACAGAAAGAACAGTTAACCCAATGAGCGCTGAGATTTTATGTAACACAGCTAGAACCTCCCTAAGTGGTCGCTCAAAGGCTCAGTCATGCAGTCATGTCAGCCTTTTTCTAACCCCCTCCTTAAAACTAATAAAGTTCCAGTTCCTTATTAAATGGTCAGTTTGACACGTCAAACTCCAAGCTTAGCAGTACCATTCCAAATTCCCAGCATCTGCCCAGCCAAATCGAAAACAGACCTAGCACATTCCTTACTTTACACTGAAATGACCTCTTGAATTCCAGAAACACATTTCAACGGAAGCCCTAATCCACATTATTTTACCAATAATAAATTCACCAAAATTCCAAAGTGAGCTATAAGTTTAAACGGTCAGCAAGTTCCTTCAAAAATAAAGTACAGAGTACTGAAATAGCATTTTCCAGTTTGATGAAATCACCATCATTTCACCCTGAAGACACCTTTACATTTTTAATTATTTTTTCTCCTCCTTTCCTGAAGGTGCTGGCTCTCGGTGGGGTGTAGTTCCACAGGTACTGGCTGCCAGCAGTACTTTGGCCAAGTGCCCATTCTTTGAGTGTAAGCCTAGACAGTGAGTGCTAATGGGCTATTGAATCAGTGAGGGCATTATAGCTAAACCCATTTTCTCATAGACTCAAATGTTTACAACACAGGAGGCCATTCGGCCCATCATGTCCACACTGGCAAACAAAGATCTGACTACACTCATCCCATTTTCCAGCGCTTGGCCCAAAGCCTTGGGGTTTATGGCAACACAAGTTAAAATCTAAATACTTAAATGTTACAAGAGTTTCTGACTCAACCATCCTTTCAGGCAGTGAATTCCAGACTCTTACCACCCTCTGGGTGAAAAAATTTCTCAACTTCCCTCTTAGCTTAAATCTATGTCCCTGGTTACTGACCTCTCTACTAATGGAAAAAGTGCCTATTTATACACCTTATTATGTGATCCACCTCTATCAGGTCCCCTCTTAACCTTCGCTGCTCCAAAGGAAACAGCCCCACCCAATCCAATCTTTCCTCATAGCTCAGACCCTCCAGCCCAGGCAGCATCCTGGTAAATCTCGTCTGCACCCTCTCCAGTGCAATCACATCCTTCCTATAATGTGGTGACCAGAACTGCACATCAACATGTATTACCCAGCTGGAAACCTGTCATGTGGCCAATCCAAATGCCCCGAGATCAGCTAACTACACAAACCAGGAATTAAGTTTCTGAACCACGTAGCTTTGTGCAACATAGGAACTTTGTGAAAGATTTTTGTTCAGCAAAGGTAAAAAGGAATATGGAACTAAGCGGGTAAATGAAATCAAGATGCAGAACAGGTTGTGTTCAATGGCAGACCAGCCTCCAACTATACTTGTGTTCCAATACAAAACTATGCAATCAATAGGAGGAGCTCCCAAATACTATTTCGAGACACATTCCAGCACAGATGATTTTCCTGCTCCAGGGTATACACACTGTCCCCGTAGCATCTTTACCACTTGGGACTGTTAGCACGAGGGCAAACCATCCAATACATCACTACTATCTTCTTGCCACAGTGTCTCAAACCTATGCTCTATGCAATCTATGGCTCTATAAACCTGGCTCTATGCAATCTATTCACGAATACTTCTGTTCAAACAAGGCAAAGCGAGCATGCTTTCAGTTTCTACTATGCCAGAGGCAGACTTTGCTATGGATCAGTTCATTCCATCAGCTGCTGCCTCGACATCCTGCATTTATCTCAAGCATTACAATTGAGAAAATATGGCTTAAAATAACCTGAACATGACAGCATGTTTGCAAAAATGAACTTCATCATCCAACCATGCCTGTTACGAATATGCAGGGTCACCATCGAGACTGCATTACTGAAACTCATTTTCTCCACTGTCTGATTTGACAGCAGTCCATATGCTGAAGGTTCAGGAATTACTGACCACAAATCTGAATTTCCCACTATTAGAATCAGCCAGCCATTAGAAACAATGCAAATGCTGAAAATACACACAGCAACATTGGTAAAGACAAGAGAAGTTATATTTTGGGTGTTATCCATTCTGATGTACACAACATAAATGTCATATCCTGTCTTCTCCTTACAAATGCTGTGACCTTCTGCATATTTACAGCACTTTGTTTATGATGGGTTCAGAAACAGTGGCACAAGAACAGATGTTCCATTATATCTGCCCAGGAGGGCTGTATCAAACCTGCAATCACTCCCCAGGGTTCAATATTGCAGTCAGCTTCCAGTTCTCTGAACTGTAATTCCCCTTACCCTGAACCTCTGATGTTGTACACAAAATAAGCAATGTTGTGACAGAAGTGCAGCTCTGTTATGTATCAAACAGGATCTTTCTGTACTTTATGCTTCACGATAAACCAGCATGATTCAAAACATTGGCTTCTGAGAGTCACATGCTTAAGAGTTAGCTCCAGTGGCAAGAAAGACAATATTACATAGGATATACAGCACAAAAACCTCCTCCCACCTACACAAAACTGACTAAAGATTAGCTTCAGGAGAAACTGGTCACTGTCCGTATTCAAAATGCAATCAGGTCAAGACTGTTTGACCAGCCCTCATGTTTCTTTTAATGTTAATGTATCAAATTTACAAATTCTTATCAGATATTGTGAATGTTGGTCCAGCAATCGCTGGAATGAGGCCATGCAAGGTGAGCAGCATGAACAGTATCTTTTCCCTAAGCACCATATAGGCAACCACAAATTGTTGGAAGTCCAAATTGATAGTAGAACAAAATGTGCAAATATTGTTACTTATTCCAAAATTATCTTCTGAAAGAAACATATCTAATCTGCATTTCTGACTGTCGAAGCAGCTTTGCATCCTGAGAATTGTTGCCTTCTGACATTAATAGAAGTGTGAATAACAAAGCTGGCACAAAAATATTGCTAAGAGATATAAAAGAAAGTTTAATAAAGCTCTAGGAACAATTTACCACCTGTTGGCATGAGATGTTTTATTTGTTCCTTTCTTGGTCTCCAAGATTGAGTTTCATGTCAGGACCATAAATCAGGGGCCTTACAACATGAATTACCAGCTCTAAATGGCAGCAGAGAGATTAACTTCATATATACAGTGCAAACACCATCACCTACAAGTTCTCCTCCAAGTCACTCTGACTTGGAGCTATATCACCACCGTTCCTCCATCACTGCTGTGTCAAAATCCTGGAATTCACTCCTTAACAGCACCATGAGTATACCTACACCACACTAACTGCAGTGGTTCAAGGAGGAGACTCACCACCCACCACCTTCTCAAGGGCCTATATTACAACAATGACGACACTTTAACCGTACCTCATTGGCTGTGAGGCATTTGGGGAAAGAATGAGGGCACAAACTTCTCCCATTTTTTCATTCAGGCTTGGAGGAGGGAGGAGAAAGAAGTGAATGCCACCACAGTTGGGGAGGGAGAAGTGGAAAGAGAAGATTGGAATGAGACCTAGTTGAGGTAGGAGACTTACCCAAGGAGGCAGGGAGTGAGTGAAAGAGCACGAAACTGAGGAGATGGAATGCAACGATAGGGAGGGATAACACCAGGATGTGGGGGAAGGACTCAGGCTGTGTTGTCAAGACAAAATCCCATGTCCATTAATACAATTGACAGACTAAATGTCTGCTATACTGAGACACATCCAGTGTGCCTCTAAAGAATTGCATATCCTTTTCCAATGCAAATTCACAGAAACAAGCTAATTATTTAATATTAAAAACTTAGTTTCCTTCACAACGCAAAAGCAATAATGCCAGGTGGTCAGTATGAATCGGCAGAATTCCCAGGCTGAAAACAATACACCCTTCATCTGTGCAGCTTCCAGGTCAAGGGGCAGGTCTCCGCATTGTCCTTCAGTTAATTGAAAAACACAGAACATTTTTTCCACAAAACACATCAGAAAACTGCTCCTCATTTAGGGGCAATAGTTATGGAATCTTAAAGCAAACTTCACTGAGACTATTTGTAACTACGTTGGACACTCAATGTATAATTTAAAATGTTATAAGTTATTGATAAAAAGACAGATAGCTCCCCCCCAACTCAAATTATTGTAACACAACTTAGCTCAACCCCTCTCACTACTCCTAAAAAGGTTCAAACCTCCACCTTCCTCATCCACCTCCACCCCACCTCTTCCCCTCACCCCTCTACAACTTTAAACATGTCAATCCAGTCGTTATACACTCCACGTATCAGTGATGGTATCTGTAAAATTCGCACCACCTAAAGTAAATCTGAGCACATCCCCTGCTCATATACGATCCTCCACCAGTTAATGCCCAGCCTTCAGCATGCTTGGCAGGGAGTGATCTGCACCCAACACTGCACCAGTGTCCGATAGCAGTTACAGGATACTGCCCAGGCTCAACCTCATTGTCCAGTTTCCGCTTTCCCCTCCAAGGAAAACGTGCAGTTATCCTCTGCAGTTACCAACAGTCCCAGCACGAGGAACTGAGCGAATGGGAAACTGAACCATGAAAAAGCAGCTGCAATCTCACCTTACTCCCCTGACACACAAACTTGTCCAGTGTCAGTCATGACTCATAGTAACACCCTTGCCTCTGAGTCAGAGGTTGAGAGTTCAAGATTCACTCCGAGATTTGAGCACAAGGATCAAAACTGGCATTGAGGGTATGGTGTACTGCTGGAGGCACTGGGTTTCAGGTGAGATATTATACAGAAGTCCCATCTGCCCTCTCAGGTGAATATAAAGGTCCCAGGGCACTTTTTTTTGAGAAGAGCAGGGAAATTATCCTCAGAATCCTGGCTCTTAACCAACATCACAAAAATAGATTATCTGATCATTATCACATTGCTAATTATGAGAGTTTGCTGTGCCCAAATTGGACACCAAGTTTCCTACATTTCGACTAATTTCAGAAGTACTTCATTGGCTGAAAAGCAATTTGAGATTTCCTTTGGTCATGAAAGGTACTGTATAAATTGAAAGTCTTAATTAATTTATAATCTTTTGAGATATTTATATTCTGTACCCAGCCCCAATTCTCAGTCAAAGGCCTACTGCAGGTCTCCGTCCCTCTGTAAGTAGACAAAAAAGACAGTGACACTCCTGGATTTTCACAAACTCAGTCTAAATCTCTCGTCTTAGAAAACCTGTATTTCAACATTCCACAACACACAGCTGCACTCCAACTGCTGTTCACCATCTTAAAACAACAAACCCACAGTACCTGCTGCACACCTGTACATCAGTTAAAATATAATCTGTCTACACACCTTAAACTATGGGCATTTTTTTAGTTTAAGTTATCTTCCTATTTAACCAAGCTGAACTTCTGACCCCATATCCTCTACATTACCAGGTCAAGTGGTTATGGTACTCAGTTTGTAACCCCAAGATCAAGAGTTCAAATCTCACAATGGCAAACTATGAAACAATGTAACTTCATCTGAAACAGATGGAAACGTGTTTGTACTCGAAAGAGTTACTCCCACATCTCCCAACTTCACCCCTGCCTCAACTCATCTGTTGCTGAAACCCTCATCTGTGCCTTTGTTCCTTTGAGATTCAACTATTGCAATGCTCCCCTGCTGGCCTCCCAACTTCTACTCTCTGCAAACTCATCTAAAACTCTGCTGACCCTAGCCTAACTTATACTAAGTCCCTTTCACCCATCATTCCTGTGCTCACTGACTTACATTAGCTCCCAATGCAGCAATGTGCTGATACTAAAACTCTCATCCTAGTTTCCAAATCTCTCCATGGTTTCACCACTCCCTATCTCTGTAAACTCCTCCAACTGTAAAACCCTCTGACATATGTACTTTCAGCTCAGGTTTCTTGTTCCACCCCAAATTTACTCGCCTCACTATTGGTAGTCAGGCTTTCAGCCCTCCGAGACCTAAACTCTGGAATTTCCTCTCTTAACCTCTCTCTCACTCCTCCCTAACTCTATGACCAAGCTTTTGGTGAACTGTCCTAATGTCTCCTTCTATGGCTCTATGTTATTGTTTGTTTGATTACGAACGTGTGACATGCTTTGGGATGTTTTCCTATATCAAGTGTTTATGATCTGAAATACACCGCCTGAAACAGTGTCAGAAGCAGATTCATAGAATTACATAGCGCATTAAGCCAAAGGAAAGGCTCTTTGATGCGAGTGATGTACATCAGTGTTTACACTCCATGTAGCCATTTTCCCTCATGTGTTTATTTAACTTCTCCTTAAATCCATTAAATGCTATTCACAGAATCGTTACAGTGCAGAAAGGGGCCATTCGGCCCATCATACCTGTACCAGCTCACTAAATGAGCAGTTCATATAGTGCCATTCTTTCATCTTCTCCCCATAGCCCTGCACATTCTCCATTCAGATAACAGCTTAATTGTTTTGAATACTGCAACTGAACCTTCATACAGCACATGATCAGGCAGTGCACTCCAGATTTTAACCAATTCCTGTGTGGGTAAAGGTTTTTCTCAGGTGACTTTTGCTGCTCTTGCCAATTATTTTAAATCTGTGCCCTCTCATTCTCAATCAGTTCACAAGTGGTAAGTTTCTGCCTCTGTCCAGATCCCTCATGATTTTGAATGCCTCTGTCAAATCTCCTCTCAGCCTTCTTTTCTCCAAGGAAAACAGTCCCAACTTTTCCAATCTACTTTCATAAATGAAGTTCCTCATCCCAGGAACTATTCTCATGAATCTTTTCTACACTCTCTCCAATGTCTTCATATCTTTCCTAAAGCATGGCGCCCAGAATTGGACTCAGTACTCCAGCTGAGGCCAAACTAGTGTCTTATGCAAGTTCAACCTCTTGTACTTTATGCCCCTATTAATACATATTAGGATTCTGTATGCTTTATTAACTGTTCTCAACCTGTCCTGCCACCTTTAATGACTTATGCACATATATATCCAGGTCCCTCTGACCTGCATCCCTCTAGAGTTGTATCCTTTATTTTCTACTGTCCATGTTCTTCCTACAAAAATGAATCACTTCACATTTCTCTGCACTGAAATTCATTTTGCCACCTGTCCATCCATTCTACCAATTTGTGCATGTCCTTTTGAAGTTCTACACTGTTCTCCTCAGTGCACAATCTTCCGTTTTTCGTATCATCTGCAAACTTGGAAATTGTGCCCTATACAACAAAGTCTGGGTCATTAATATGCATCAGGAAAAGCAAGGGTGCTAACCCTGACCCCTGGGGAACTCCACTACAAACCTTCCTCCAGCCTGAAAAACATCCATTTATAACTATTCTGTTTCCTGTCACTCAGCCAGTTTCACATCCATGCTACTACTATCCCTTTTATTCCATAAGCTATAACTTTTCTCACAAGTCTGTTGTGCGGCACTGTATCAAATGCCTTTGGAAGCCCATGTACACCACTTCGACAGCATTACCATCAACAACATTCTCTGTTGCCTGTTCGAAAAGCTCTAGCAAGCTAAATGCATTTCCTTAACAAATCCATGCTGGTATCCTTAATTAGCCCGCATTTATCCATGTGGCTATTAATTTTGTCCTGAATTACTATTTCTAGAACTTATCCCACCACCAAAATTAAACTGACTGGCCTGTAAGTTGCTGGGTTAATCTTTACGCCCTTTCTTGTAACGTTTGCAATTCCCCAGTCCCCTGACATCACTTGAGTCTAAGAAAGGCTGAAAGATTATGGCCAGTGCCTCCGCAATTTCCACTCTCACTTCCCTCAGTATATTTGGATGCATCTCACCCACTCCTGGTGCCTTATCAAATATAAGCACAGACAGCCTATCCAAAACCACCACCTTATCAATTTTAAATCCTCCTAGCGTCTGAATTGCCTCTTCTTTCGGCATGGCCTGGGTAGCACCTTCTTCCTTGGTAAAGACAGGTGCAACGTATTTATTTAATACCTCAGCTCTGCCTTCAAGCGCAAATCCCCTTTTTTGCCCCTAATTGCTATACTCCTCCTTTTACCACCCTTTTACTATTTATATACCTATAAATGACCTTGGGATTCCCTTTTATGTTAGCTGACAGTCTCTTCTCATAGTCCCCCTGGCTTTTCTTATTTCCTTTCTCACCTTCCCTTTGAACCTTTATTCAGCCTGGTTCTCAATTGTGTTTTCTACCTGACATCTGTCATAAGCACACATTTTCTTCTTTATCTTAATTTCTATCTCTTTTGCCATCCAGGGGAGCTCTGGATTTGTTGGGCCCTACCTTTCCCTTAATTTGCCTGAACATTCTTCTTCGAAGGTGGAGTCATTGCTCAGCAACTGTTTTTCCTGCCAACCTATGACTCCAGCTTTTTCAGCCCACTCCCATTGAAGTTGGCTTTCCCCCACTTAATTATTCTCACTCTGGATTGTTTCTTGTCATTTTCCACAATCAGCCTAAGCCTTGTGATACAATGATCACTTCATTATTCACCTCGGCTACTCCATGTGGTAACGAATTCCACACCATAACCGCTCTCCGGATGAAGAAGGCTCTCCTGAATTTCTTATTCAATTTGCTAGAAACTCTCAAAAAGGAATTTCCTTGAAAAGGAAACATCTGCAGGGCTATAGGGAATGTAGAGGGAAGTGAGACTAATTGAATAGTTCTTTCAAAGAGTGGGCACAGCTATAATGCGCCAAATGGCCTCTATACCATAAGATTCAGTGAATGGAACTACAGTATATAAACATAAATTGTTGACTAATCCACCACAAACTATATGGTGGCTGCGTGTTGACACGTCAGAAGGGACTTCTCTCCAGAGTATCTTTTCATAGAAGCAGTGGTTGTGAATGAGGGAAACAAAGTAAATTTGGCGCCAAAAATAATGATCCATTCCCAACGCCCCCCAGCCAAGCAGGGTCAGCAAACAGGAATGGAAGGTTCACTGCAATTCATAAAACATTCTGAAAGTCCCACAGAAATTGGCAATTCAAGATCTTACACAAATCTTAACTTCTGTTGGGTTCCTACAACAAGGAAAATAAACCCAACACTGTATATGTATAACCTTTATCCTCATTGCTATTTTATTTTAATCTGGACCTTTTCTCCTGAACAAAGAAAAATTAAGATGGTTGCTACAAGCCACCTGATCACAGGGTTGGCCCTCTGTCTGGGAGCTATTCCCAGGAGTTAAGGGCAAAAGGGTTCTTTTCTCAGTTTCTGGAATGTCACACCTCATTATGCCTGGAAAGCTACTATCACACCTGGGACCATTCAGACCAATTTCAAAGAGAACTACAGGGTTGTCATTTGCATTTGATAAAACCAGCCTTGCTAGCAGAGTCAGTGGGCCTGCTAAGAAAATGGCTTCTCAAACACCAGACCTTCAACATAGATGGCACCCCTTTCAACAACTAATGATGAGACTTCATCAGTCCTGAAACCAAAGTCAATTCCAGGTGCTGAATAAACATCCTTTTTGAAGTTATCGTGGAGAAGGAAGGTCTCATGACCCAAGCCTCCAGCCTTTTGGATAGTTAATATTACATCTGTGGTCACACACAGCCAGACTCCTGTTTTAACATCAACCGGACAGAACTCCCGCAGCCAGGCTAGGTAAGCAGTCTCAATTGCACAAAGCCTGATCGATTCTAAAAGTCTTTGATCAACACCTGCCAAATAGTCTAAACACAAAAAATCACCTTGTGCATTCATTCATTTCAAGGATTTTGTATGATTTAACCAGTCAGAAAAACTTTGGAGCGGAAGCCCACCAAACATCCTCTGGACTCTCGACTTTGGACTCTGGAACTCACGTGAACTAATACCCATTTTTCTGTGGTCTTTATACTGTAAAACCCCTTTTCTCTGTCCTCCTTTTACTGTGTGAATGTAAGGAGTGTGAAGTGGCAAACACTCTCTTTGTCCGGTTTTGAATGTGTAAAATAAACTTACCTTCTAAGTTAATCCTAGCTCGAGTCTGCTCTGGATTATTACTACAATTTGGTCACAAAAAACAAAGATTGGGAACATTTGTCACTGCTTATTCTTTGAAAAAACAAATTCAAAATACACTGACATCGCAGGAAACACACACCATTCTCACCTGAACTTGAATAAAATCTTCATGCTGTAAAACACTCACACCCACAGGATATCTTATACAGATGCCATTTCCTGAATACACCCCCTACTGACAAATTCACATCCTACATACACACATCCTACATACCCTGCAGCACATCTGGATTTATATGTCATCAAAATACTTGCACCCTGAATCAAACATGAATCACCAAACTCATTTTTGGCTTACTCCAAGGGTCTTCCCACCCACCTCCCACCCAGCGAGCCCCTTCAAGCCCCCACCTCGCACCCTGCTTCTTCCCTACCACCACCCTCCTCGAGTCAGCTCGCCCACACACCCCAGCCTCACCACCCCCATCTCCAGGCAGCTCGCTCCCACAGCCACAGTGCCCCAGTCAGCTTGTCCCCATAACCCCAACACCCCTCCCCCCCAGTCAACTCATCCCAACCACCAAACCCCTCGTCCACCCACCCCACCCGCCCCTTCGTTCCCCCCTCCCCACCCGCCCCTTCGTTCCCCCCTCCCCTTCATTCCCCACTTCCTCAACCCCCTCGCCCTCAACCATTCCCCCCGTCCACCCTCAGCTGTCCCTTTGTCCCCCTCCCCTCTCAGCCGCCCATAGCCCCCATCCCGACCCACCCCTTCTCCCCACCACCCCGCCTTCTCCCCCCCAGCACCACCCTTCTCCCCCGACCCTACCGTCCCTCCCCCCTCCTCCCACCCACCCCCTTCTACCCCCTCCTCCCACCCACCTCCACTTCAACCCCCTCCTCCCACCCACCCCCACTTCTACCCCCTCCTCCCACCCACCTCCACTTCTACCCCCTCCTCCCACCCACCTCCACTTCTACCCCCTCCTCCCACCCACCCCCACTTCTACCCCCTCCTCCCACCCACCTCCACTTCTACCCCCTCCTCCCACCCACCTCCACTTCTACCCCCTCCTCCCACCCACCTCCACTTCTACCCCCTCCTCCCACCCACCCCCACTTCTACCCCCTCCTCCCACCCACCTCCACTTCTACCCCCTCCTCCCACCCACCTCCACTTCTACCCCCTCCTCCCACCCACCCCCACTTCTACCCCCTCCTCCCACCCACCTCCACTTCTACCCCCTCCTCCCACCCACCTCCACTTCTACCCCCTCCTCCCCTCCATCTTACTCCATCCCACCTCCTCCTCCCCCCCCCCCACCCCACCTTACCTTCTCCCCCTCATTCCCCTGGGCCCCTCTCCCTCACCTCCCAGCTTCCGCCACTTCACCCCCTCGGCCCCTCCCTCACTCACCCCTCATCCCCGCAGCGCCTCCCGTATCCACCACCGCCCCTGCGGGATTTCTTCGCGGTGTCCACCCGGCTGTTACTCTCAAACCCACCACCTCGCCCCTCCCCTTTCCCTCACTAAATTCGCCCTACCTGCATTCGCCGGTTCACCCCCCGCCTTACTCGCGGACTCTGTAAGTTGCTCCCGGCTCCATCACCCTCCCTCTCACTGAGGGAACCGCAAACCTCAAACCGCCAACCGCAAGCAGCGCTAACACGCACAGCTACGCCCATAGCGTCATCACGCACGTTTGTTACCGCCAGCACGCATAGGGGGGGAGCGTCTTTACACGTACCCCCCCACAGCGTCAGCACGCACAGCCCTCTCGCAACCGTCAGCACGCAGTCCCGCCCATAGCGTCAGCACGCATTGTCCCGCCCACAGCGTCAGCTCGGGCAGCCCCTCCTTCTGATAAACCGAATCGAGATTAAGCATTGGTTCATTCATCTTATTTAATAAATCTATTTACCGCTGACAGGTCAGAGCTCTTTATAAAATCTATATTACTCTACATTTGGGCAGAAATCGGCTGCTTCAGCTGGACAACTCCCAATGGGGATCAGCAGTGTAGCCAGGCCTGAGCCCACCAATGGGGATCAGTGTGGCCAGGCCTGAGCCCACCAATGGGGATCAGTGTGGCCAGGCCTGAGCCCACCAATGGGGATCAGTGTGGCCAGGCCTCAGCCCACCAATGGGGATCAGTGTGGCCAGGCCTCAGCCCACCAATGGGGATCAGTGTGGCCAGGCCTCAGCCCACCAATGGGGATCAGTGTGGCCAGGCCTCAGCCCACCAATGGGGATCAGTGTGGCCAGGCCTCAGCCCACCAATGGGGATCAGTGTGGCCAGGCCTCAGCCCACCAATGGGGATCAGTGTGGCCAGGCCTCAGCCCACCAATGGGGATCAGTGTGGCCAGGCCTCAGCCCACCAATGGGGATCAGTGTGGCCAGGCCTCAGCCCACCAATGGGGATCAGCAGTGTGGCCAGGCCTCAGCCCACCAATGGGGATCTCTAGTGGAAAGCACTGGAGCTTCCTTCACCTTCTCAAATGGGGGTGAATCAGGAGGTCTCTCTCACTCTCTCTTCCCCTCTCATTGCAATCCTAAACCTCGGAGCTGCACATTGCCAGGGTTTCCGCAGCTCTTGGTGTGAGTGAGATCAAGACTCTGCAGTCCCTGTTGGTGTAGGTACACCCACACTGCTGTTAGGAAGGGAGTTTCAGCATTTGGACCCAGCAACATTGCAGTGTGTTGGCTCTGCGCCATGGCAACCTGGGTTTTTACATGTACCATATTGAATTTCTGAATGGACAATGTAATTTGAATTTAATTAGATTGTGGATTGACGACATATTTCCAAGTTAGGATGGCGAGCGGCTTGGAAGGGGAACTTGCAGGTGGTGCTGCTCCCATACATCTGCTGCCCTTGTCCTTCTAGGTGGTAGAGGTCACCGGTTTGGAAGGTGCTGTCGAACGAGCGTTGATGAGTTGCTGCAGTGCATCTTGTAGATGGTACACACTGCTGACACTGTGCATCCGCGTGGATGGAGTGAATGTTAAAAGCAGTGGATGAGGTGCTGATCAAGCGAGCTGCTTGACCTGGATGGTGTGGTGCTTCTTGAGTATTGCTGGAGCTGCACTCATCCAGGCAAATGGAGAGTGTTCCATCACACTACTTGTGCCTTGTATATGGTGGATGCATTTTAGGGAGTCAAGAGGTGAGTTACTGTCCACAGAATTCCCAGTCCCCTTTAGCCAAACTATTTCTATGTCTGTTCCAGTGCAGTTTCTGGTCAGTAATAACTGCCAGGATATTGATATTGGGGGATTCAGCGATGGTAATGCCATTGAATGTCAAGTGGTGATGATTAGCCTGAGCCTCTGGATTACTAGTCCAGTGATATTACCACCATGCTATCATCCCCATCCTCTTTGAGACCTACTTGCGACAGGGCCGAATGTCCCAAATCCACCAACAGATCCTTTCCCTCCAGCTCCAGCACAAGTCACGCACATCATCCTGTAACTCAAGCAGAACATCAGCATGCAGAGCAAAGTACCCACAAGTTAATTGCTTCAGGTTCCTTGGCAAGGCAATGTGCTTCAGCAGATTCTACTTGCAGACTCCTCTCCAGAGGAGTCTAGGCACACAACTATGCTTGACTGATAAGAGTGTGTGCATTTCCCACACTGGGTACACATACAGAGAAAGACATTTAAAAATCCCAAGTTTTAAGAAAAATCGTATCTTTCGCAATTAATTTGTGAGAGTTTGCATGTCTGAAATAACCAAATCAATGAGCAAAGGCACTGCAGTACACTGAAAACAATCCTTACAGCAAAATTTGCATGTGCCATGTGATCACATGTCAGATGATCAGACATTTTCATTCTCTTACCTCTAGGGGCACATTCAAGCTGAATTGCAAACCCCGTGATAAACTCAAGGCCTATATTTGCACAGTTGCTCTACTTTATGATTCCAGTATTCCTGCAACAAAACCTGACCTATGGGTTTGCACGGATCCGGTATTGTCAGGGTTAAACAATGGTTTCACTTTTCTCCTTTGTTCCTCATCATGCACTGATCATGTGGCAGAAGCATAGGGCACATGACCGAAGGACGCACAGGATTTGATAATGTGCAGCTCCATTCCTGTCCCCACCGTTAGTGTAGGAGAGGCAGGTCGAATGCAGCTATTGCTGCTTTACAATACAAAGAGCCAGAAATGAGGGAGCCAGTGGTGCTGTACATGACTATCCCATTTTCCTTCTTCTAGTGCACCATGTAACCTGGAGCACTGTGAGCAGTTCTGGGCACCTCAAATTCACTTTGGAGGGAGTGCTGTGTAGAATTACCAGAATAATACATGGACTCCAAGGGCTAAATTATGAAGAAACCAGGGTTCCCTGGAATTTAGAAGGTTCCCAAATATTAAGGAGAAATGATTAGGTAGATAGTGAGAACAAATGTCTTTTAGTTGGGGAGTCTATGGTGAAGGGACATAGTCTAAAAGTTACAGCCCAGATCTTTCAGGAGTGTAGTTAAGAAACATTAACACTCAATGGGGGGGGGGGTGAGTGGGGGGTAGAAGTTTGAAGTTCTCATCCACAAAGAGCAATTAATGCAAGCTCAATTGCTAATTATAAATTTGAGTTTGATAGATTTTTGTTAACCCAAGGTATTAAGAGAATGGAGTAAAGGTGGGTATATGAAGTTAGATCACAGATCAGCCGTGATATCATTGAATAGCAAAATAGGCTTGAGGGGCTAAATGGCCTCTTCCTGTTTTGATGTTCCTGATTAGCAGCTTTGGCATCCAATTTGATCCTCAGCTGAGCTTTCGAACCTATATACTTTCCATCACAAAGATTGCCTACTTCCACCTTTGTAATATTACCCTTCTCCACCCCTGCCTCACCCACAGTCTGCTGAAACCCACACCCATGCTTCTGCTACCTCCAGACTTGACTATTTAAATGCTCACTTGGCCTCCCACTTTCCATCCTCCATAGACTCCAGCTCATCCAAAACTCTGCTGCCTAATTCACATCACGTCCTGTTCATCCATCATCCGTGTGCTCACTGGCCCATGTAATATAAAATGTTAATGTTAAATATGTAAATATATAGCCTACATCATCAGTGATGTAAGATCACATGACAACAGAGAATGGCGAGAGATAGTTCTATGTAGAGCCTCATGCTGAATCTGTACTATACATAGTTAGTATAATGTTCAATTAAAAAGATCCAGTTTACCAACAGCCTTGCCTCCAGTATCTGTAATTCAGGATCATGTACAGCCCCATCTAAAACAATGATAACAGAGCGTACTTTGGCTTATTTCTATCTCATAATGAAGGTAACCCAAGGTAGCAGTGATCATAATATGATTGAATTCACATTCACTTTGACGGAGAGAGGCGTGGATCTTAGACTTAAATGAGGGCAATTATGAATGCAGAATTGCTGACTATAGTGAACTTGGAAATTAGGTTAAGGGATAGGTCCATGGAGATCCAGCGGCAGATATTTAAAGAGATATTTCAGAATACTCAGAAAAGATACATTCCAGCGAGAAAGACCCCAAGGGGAGGACACACCACTCGTGGCTAACTGAAGAAGTTAAAGTTGTATCAAATTGCAAGAAAAAGCACATAATTCTGCAAAGAGAAGTGGCAGGTCAGAAGAATGGACAGAATATAAGGAACAGAAATGAACGACTAAACAATTAATTAGGAGGGAGAAATTAGAATACGAGAAAAAATTAGCTAGAAATATAACAACTGATAGTAAGAGTTTCTGTGCATATTTTAAAAGGAAAAGAATAAGTAGTGAGCATTGGTCCTCTAGAGAGTGAGAATGTGGAATTAATAATGGAGAATAAGGAAACGGCAGATGAATTGAACAGATATTTTGTGTCTGTCTTCACTGTAGAAGGTTAAAAATAACACCCCAGAAATAATTTTGAATCGGAAGTGGAAGGGAGGGAGGAGCTTAAAACAATTACAAACACCATGGAAAGGATACTGGGAAAATTATTAGAACTAAAAGCTGACAAGTCCACAGGTCCTGACAGACTTCACCCTCGGGTCTTAAAAGACGTGGCTGCTGAGATAGTAGATAGCATTGGTTTTAATTTCCCTAAATTCTGGAAAAGGGCTTTCAGATTGTAAAATAGTGAATGTGACCCCTCTATTCAAGAAATGAGGGAGCCAAAAAGCAGGAATCTATAGACCAATTAGCTTAACATCTGTCCTAGGGAAATTGCAGGAATCTATTATTAAGGAGGTTATAGTGGGGCACTTAGAGAATCGCAGTGCAACCAGGCGGTTAACATGGCAATCAGGCAGTCAACGTGGTCTTGTGAAAGGGAAAGCATGTTTGATTAATTTATTGAAGTTATTTGCTGAAGTAACAAGCAACATAGATAAAGGAGAACCTGTGGATGTGCTGTTCTTAGAATCCAGAAGGCATTTGATAAGGTGCCACATCAAAGGCTGCTATGCAAAATAAGAGTTCATGATGAAAGGGGAACATATCAGCATGGATAGAGGATTGGAGAGGAGAGTGCAAGAGGAGGGCCCCGAGCTAGGCAGTCAGCAGCACCTAGCACCTAACATCACAGGGAAACCATAAGTTCATTGGTTGGTGAGAAACTGCTGTTTCAGAGTGTCATCAAGTAGCTGAGAATTAGAAAACACATTCTTTTTAAAAGGAGGGGTTACTTACATTTAGGTAAGAAACACAAGCAAAAGGCATATAAAGTTAAGACCAGGTAAAATAAAGTTGCATAAGTAAACCAAAGTAAAATAAAATTAATGCAAAGGAAGTAAATTGAAGCCATGGCAGGACAGCTCAGTCATGTGGAATGCGCGTCTTGTAATATGTGGGAAGTTTTGGACACCAGCAGTGCCCTAGTTGTGCAGGAAGTGTCACCAGCTGCAGAACCTTGAGCCAAAAGAGTTTTGGAGCTTGCGCAGCGGCTGGAGTCACTGTGGCGCATCCGCAAGGCCGAGAGCTACGTGGATAGCACGTTCAGAGAGGTGGTCACACCGCAGCTTAGGAGCCTGAAGGCAGAAAGGGAATGGGTGACCGCCAGGCAGTCCAAGAAAATTAGGCAGGTAGTGCAGGAGTCCCCTGGGGTCCCACTCACTAATCTGTTTTCCATTTTGGATACCAGTGATGGCGTTTGGTTCCTCGGAGATGTGCAGTTAGAGCTATGTTTGTGGGACCACAGCAGCTCTGCTGTACAGGAGGGGAGAAAGGAGAGGGGAAAAGTAGTAGTAATAGGGGATTTGTTAGTCAGATCTTCCCCTGGAACAGGATAGTTTGTTGCCTCCCTGGTGCCAGGGTCAAGGATATCACAGAGTGGCTGCAGGACATTCTTCTGGGGGAAGGTGATCAGCCAGAGGTCATGGTCCTCAGTACCAATGATTTAAGTAGGAAAGGGGATGAGGCTCTAAAAGCAGACTTCAGGGAGCTAAGAAAGAGACTGAAAAGCAGGACCTGTAAGACAGTAATCTCAGGATTACTGTAATAAAAGCAAAATATTGCAGATGTTGGAAATCTGAAACAAAAATAGCTGGAAAAACTCCATTGTTTCATCTCCACCTTTTAGCCCATTTCGATCCTTTCCCCCCACCCCACCCCCACTAGGGCCATCTTCAGATATGACCATTGTGAAGGGTACAGAGGGCGCAAAATTCTTGAGCTGCATTCAAGAGAACTTTTTCAGCCAGCATATAACATGCCCAATGAAAGGGAGCTCAATTTTATATTTAGTTTTAGGAAATGAAGCTGGTCAAGCGAATGAATTAGCAATGGGGGACCATTTTGGAGATCATGGCCATAATATGGTTAGATTTAGCATCATTATGAAATAGGACAAAAGTAAAAGCTCTAAATTGGGGGAAGACAAGTTTTACAAAGCTGAGAGGTAAGCTGGGGAGAGTGGACTGGATACGGCTATTAGAAGGAAAAACTGTGTCAAATCTGTGGAGACATTCAAAGGTGAGATTCTACAGGCACAGTGCAGACATGTCCCCACAAATAAAAAGGGTGGTACTGCCAACTCTAGAGCCCCTTGGTTATCCAGAAGTGTACAAGATAAGATAAAGCAGAAAAAGAAAGCTTATGACAGTCACAAATGATTAATACTATAGAAAGCCTAGAGGAGTATAGAAAGTACAGGGGTGAAGTAAAAATGGAAATTAAGAAAGCAAAGAGATGATATGAAAAATATTGGCAGGTAAAATCAAAGATAATCCTAAGATGTTTTACCAGTGCCTTAAGAGCAAGAGAATAACTAAGGAAAGGGTTGGACCTATCAGAGATTTACATAGTAACTTGTGGATTGATGCTGAAGATGTGGGCAGGATTCTCAATGAGACTTGTCTCTGTCTTCACTAAGGAGGGGGATGATGCAGACATTCTAGTTAAAGAGGAGGAGTGTGAAATATTAGATACAATAAGTGAGAGAGGAAGTACTAGAGGCTCTGGCATCCTTGAAGGTGGATAAATCCCCAGGGCCGGATGGATTGTATTCCAGGCTGTTAAAGGAAGCCAGGGAGGAAATAGCGGATGCTCTGAAGATCATTTCCAATCCTCACTAGATCCAGGTGAGGTCCCAGAGGATTGGAGGTCTGCAAAAGTTGTACCATTATTTAAAAGGAGTGCGAGGGATAGGCCAGAAAATTATAGGCAGGTCAGCCTGACTTCGGTGGTGAGCAAATTATTGGAAACAATTCTGAAAGACAGAATAAACTGTCACTTAGAAAGGCACAGATTGATCAGAGATAGTCAGCATGGTTTTGTTAGGGGAAGACCAAGTCTTACTAACTTAATAGAATGTTTTGAGGAAGTAACAAGGAGGATTGATGAGGTTAGTGCAGTGAATGCTGGCTATATGGATTTCAATAAGGCACTTGACAAGGTCCCACATGGCAGATTGGTCAGGAAAGTGAGATCTCATGGGATACAGGGGAAGGTGACAGATTGGATCCAAAATTGGCTGAGCAACAGGAAGCAAAGTGTAATGGTCGATAGATGTTTTTGCGAATGGAAAATGGTTTCCAGTAGCGTTCCACAGGGCTCAGTGATGGAGCCCTTGCTGTTTGTTGTAACTATTAATGATTTAGACTTAAATATGGCAGACATGATTGGGAAATTTGCAGATGACATAAAAATTGGCCATGTAGTTGATAGTGAAGGGGATAGCTGTCAACTCCAGAATGATATCAATGGTTTTGTTGAGTGGGCGGAGAAGTGGCGAATGGAATTCAATCTGGAAAAGTGTGAGGCAATGCATTTGGGGAGGGCAAACAAAGCAAGAGAGTACTCAATAAACGGGAAGTTATTGAGAGAGGCTGAGGAAGTGAGAGACCTTGGAGTGCATGTCCACAGGTCCTTGAGGGTGGCAGGACAGGTGGACAAGGTGGTCAAAAAAAGCATATAGAATGCTTTCCTTTATTGAATGAGGTATTGAATACAAAAGCAGGGATGTAATGATGGAACTGTATAAAATGCTGGTTAGGCCACAGCTGGAATTTGGAGTACAGTTCTGGTTAGCACATTACAGGAAGGACATAATTGCTCTGGAGACAATGCAGAGGAGATTTACAAGAATGTTACCAGGGCTTGAAAATTGAGCTATGAGGAGAGATTGGATAGTCTAGAGTTGTTTTTCTTAGAACAAAGGAGGCTAAAGGATTGACCTAATTGAGGTATACAAAATTAAAAGGGGCCTAAATAGGGTAGACAGGAAAGACCTTTTTCCCTAGCTAAAGGGTCAATTACCAGGGGGCATAGATTGGTAGGAGGATTAGAGGAGACATGAGGGAAAGCTTTTTCACCCAAAGGGTGGTGGGCATCTGGAATTCACTGCCTAAGTTGGTGGTTGAGGCTGAAACTCTCAACTCATTTGAGAGGTACCTGGATCTGCATCTGAAGTGCTGTAACCTGCAAGACTACAGACCAGGTGCTGGAAAATGGGATTTAAATCAGCGGCTAGTTTCTTTTTTCTCTTTTTGACCATGTAGACACGATAGGCTGAATGGCCTCTTTCTGTACCGTAACTGTTTTATGGTTCTATGGTTAGCTAACAGGAAACAGATAGGCATAACTGGGTCATTTTCAAATTAGCAAGATATGACGAGTGGAGTGCTGTAGGGATCAGTGCTATGGCCTCAACTATTTGTAATTTATATCAATGACTTGGGTGAAGGGGCCGAATGGTTGGTTGATAAATTTGCTGATAACACAAAGATTGGTAGGAAAGTAAGTTGTGAAGAGGACATGGGGAGTCTGCAAAGGGATATACATAGGTTAAGTGAGTGGGAAAAGAAATTGGCAGATGGAGTATAATGTGAGAAAATGTGAACTTGTCCGCTTTGGCAGGAAGAACAGAAAAACAGCAAATTATTTAAATGGAGAGAGATTACAGAATTTTAAAGTACAGAGGGATCTGGGTGTCCTGGTACATAATCAGAAAAAGTTAATATGCAAGCAAAGCAAGTAATTGGCGAAGCAAATGGAATGCTGTTGTTTATTCCAAAGGAAATGGAATATAAAAGTCGGGATATTTTCCTACAGTTGGATGGGATGTTGGTGAGACCACATCTAAAGCACTGTGTGCAGTTGTGGTCTCCTTATTTCAGAAAGGACATGAATACGTTAGAAGCAGTTCAGAGAAGGTTCGCTTAACAGATACCTGGGATGGAGGGGTTATCTTATAAAGAAAGGTTGGACAGGCTGGGGCCTGTATCCACTGGAGTTTAGAAGAATGAGAGGTGATCTTATTGAAACATTTAAGATCCTGAGGGACTTGACATGGTGGATTCCCTGAAAGGATGTTTCTTCTTGTGGGAGAGACTAGAACTAGGGGCACGGTCTAAAAATAAGAGGTCTATCATTTTAAGATGGAGATGAAGAGAAGTTTTTTCTCTCAGAGGGTCATTATCTGTGGAACTCTCTTCCCCAGAAAGTGGTGGATGCAGGATCAATGAATATTTTTAAGGCAGAGGTAGATGGATTCTTGACTAACAAGTGAGTCAAAGAATAGGAGGGATGTGGAGTCGAGGCCACAATCAGATCAGCCAAGATCTTATGGACTGGTGGAACAGGCTTGAGGAGAAGAATGGCTACTCCTCCTAATTCATACGCTTGTATGTAAACCTCGATTTTGATATTCTCATTTTTTTTAATCTCCATGGCCTCTCCCTTCCCTAACTCTGGAGCCTCCTCCAGCAAATCAAGTCCAAATTCATGCCATCTTTTAAAGAAGGCTGGATTTTTCCAATTCTTGTCCATTCTCCACTTTCCTCACCCATCATTGACGATTATAACCTTCAGCTGTCTCATCCTAAACTGTGAAATTCCCTCCCTATCTCTCTCTCTCCTCCTATAAGGCACTCCTTAAAATCTACCCCTTTGACCAAGCATTCGGTCCTCTTTCCTAACATCTCCTTCTTTTGGCTTGTATCAATTTTAGTTTGAAAATGCCCTTTGACATTTTACATGGGGTTACACAGTATTTCAGAACAGAAAAGTCCATGCCAGTGTTTATGCACCACATGAGCCTCCATCCACCTATCTTCATTTAACCCCATCAACATATCCTTCTATTGCTTTGTCCCTCATGTATTTATGCAGCTACAGCTTGAATGAATTTTATGTTGCTCACCTCCACTATTCCTTGTGGTAGTGGGTTCCACATTCTAACTACCCACTGGGTAAAAAAGTTTCTCCTGAATTCCCTTTTGGATTTATTAATGACTGTCTTATCTTTATGATGGAGGTCTTATGGCTCAGTGGGTAGTATCCCTGCCTCTAAGCCAGGTTCAAGTCCCATTTCAGGACTTGGAAGGTGTGTTCATAATGCAGCCAAACTGGTTTCTTATCAACCTGTAAACCCCTCTGATATGCCTCTGGCAGGTGGTAAGAGCGGGAGAGTCACCTGGTTAGCCATGTTTGCTGCGGAGGGGCAGCCCTCAAGCTATAGCCTTTGGTGACAGGCTAGAGACCTGTTCCAGCAAAAGCTAATTATGGAAATGGACATAAGCACATGCTTTGCCTGCCTCATGCATCACTAGATGTGGGCAAAAAAACAAGATCTTTACAGCCCCTGGTTCTGATCTGCCAAAAGGTGGAATTATCTGAAATAAAAACTGAAAGTACTGGAAAAGCTCAGAAGGTCTGGCAGTATCTGTGGAGAGAGAAACAGAGTTAACGTTTCAAGCCCAATATGACTTTTCTTCACATTGCCATGGAAATATCTCTTCTATGTCTATCCAATCCAACTCCTTCATAATCTTGACGGGCTCTATTTAGTCACCGCTCAGTCTGCTCTTTTCTAGGGAAAACTGCCTCAGCCTGTTCAATCTTTCGGGATAACTTTGTGCATTTCTGGTATCATCCTTCTAATTCTTTCTTGTGCCTTCTCTAGTGCCTCCATATTCTTTTTTACAAAATGGAGACCAAACTTGTCACAGTAGCACACAGACTACTCAGACGACAGTGTGGTCTAACTAAGGTTCTATACAAGTTTAATATATCTTCTCTGCTTTTCAATTCTAATCCTTGAGAAATAAGCCCCAGTGTTTTGTTTGCTGTTTTTTTATGGCCTTGTGAACCTGTTGTAACTTTTAGCAACTTTTGTATCTATATCCTCCAGACACATCTGCTTCTCCATTCCAGCTACACACTCAGGCGTAGAAATCCATCTCGGACCCTGATGCAAATCAGGTAGTCTGGGATTGACTGCACTGATCTTCAGTTTATTACAGTCAATGGATTAATTAATGGACACCGTGTATAACAGGTGGCTGATCCGATACTACTCATCTAGTACCAGCACCCATGACAAATTTTTACTCCTTATTTTCCAGGCACTATGCTTCTTATGCTTCCTACCAAAATGCACCATCTTACACCTAACTATAATGAAGATCACTTGCTATATTCCCTTAATTTTATTACATTAAAGATGCTATATAAATGGAAGTTGTCATTGTATTAGATATTCCTGAGTAAGAATGACTCAGAATTTCCATTGACATTGGCTTCAGTGGTTTAACATTCCTACACCTGAACATTAATTTTCAGTACTGCTGTGATCACTCAGTCGCTGTGAGATCAGTGCTTGCAGCTGACCATCATGTCATTGACTGCATCTGCACATGTGTGTGAAGTGCTCCCCCTAGTGCTCCCCCTCTATCTAGCTCGGCCTTAAAAATATTCAAAGACCCTGTTTCCACTGCCTTTTGAGGAATAGAGTTCCAAAGACTCACAACCTTCTGAAAGAAAAAAATTCTCCTAATCTCTGCCTTAAATAAGCGCCCCCCCTTATTTTTAAACTGTGATCCCTAGTTCTAGATTCTCCCACAAAAGGAAACATCCTCTCCATATCCACTCAGTCAAGACCCCTCAGGATCTTAAGGTTTCGATCAAGTCACCTCTTACTCTTCTAAACTCCAGTGGATACAAGCCTAACCTACCCACCCTTTCCTCATTAGACAACCCACCCATTCCTGGTATTAGTTTGGTAAACCTTCCCTGAACTGCTTCTAACGTATTTATATCTTTCCTTAAATGAGGAGACCAACACTATACAAAGTACCCCAGATGTCTTCTCACCAGTGCCCTGTACATCTGAAGCATAACCTACTTTTAGATTCACTTCCCCTCACAATAAGTGATAACATTCTGTTTGCTTTCCTAATTACTTGCTCTACTTGCACACTAGCCTTTGGCGATTCATGCACTAGAACACCCCGATCCCCTGAATCTCACCATTTAGATAATAAGCCTTTTCGTTCTTCCTGCCAAAATAGGCACTTTCACATTTGCCCACATTATACTCCATTTGTCAGGTGTTTGTCCACTCATTTAACCCATCTATATCAATTTGTAGCCTCCATACGTCCTCTTCAAAGCTTATTTTCCTACCTTTGTGTTCTCGGCAAATTTAGCAACCATACCTTCTGTCCCTTCATCCAAGTCATTCATATAAATTGTAAGAAGTTGAGGCCCCAGCACTGATCCACTTTTACATCCTGCCAACCAGAAAAAGACCCATTTATGGCTATCCTCTGTTTCCTAGCCAATATTCTATCTATGCCAATGTGTTGACCCCTACACTATAAGCTTTTATTTTCCACAATAACTTCTGATGTGGCACTTTATCAAATGCCTTCTGGAAATCTAAGTACAACACATCTACCGCACGTGTGACTCCTTCAAAGAACTACAATAAGTTGGTTAAACATGGATTCCTTTTCACAAATCCACATTGACTCTACCTGATTGCATTAAACTTATCCAAGTGCCCTGCTATAACATCATTAATAATAGCTTTCAACATTTTCCCTGTGATAAATGTCAAGCTAACTGGCCTATAGTTCCCTGCTCTCTGTCTCTGTCCCTTTTTGAACACCCCATGATTATTAAATAAAAGAGTTACATTTGCCATTTTCCAATCTAATGGAACCTTCCCAGCATCTAGGGAATTTTGGAAAATTAAAACCAATGCAACAACTATTTCACCAGGCACTTCTTTCAAGACCCTAGAATGAAGTCCATTAGGACCCAGGGATTAGTCAGCTCTCAGCTCCAAAACTTTTCTCAGTACCACTTCTCTCGTGATTGTAATTTTCCTGAGTTCCTCCTTCTCTTCCACTTCCTGATTTACAGCTATTTCTGGGATGTCACTTGTATTCTCTGTAGTGAAGACTGATGCAATATACCTGTTTAATTCATCTGCCTTCTCCTTAATTTCCATTACTGATTCCCCAGACTCACTCTCTATAGAACCAATGCTCACTTTGTTAACCCTTTTCTTTTTTAAATATCTATGGAAACTCTTACCAGCTATTTCCAGCTAGCTTTCTCTCGTACCCTAATTTTTCCCACCTTATTAATCTTTTTGTCATTCTTCGATGTTCTTTACATTCTGTCCAATCTTCTGACCTGCCACCCATCTTTGCACAATTTCATGTTTTTTCTTTAAGTTTGAAACTGTCTTTGACTGCTTTAGTTAAATAAGGATAATTATGAGGGCATGAAAGCAGAGCTAGCTAGAGTGAACTGGCAAATGAGGTTAAGGGATAGGTGCATAGAGATGCAGTGGCAGACTTTTAAGGGGATACTTCAGATCACAAAATAGATACATTCCAATGAGAAAAAAAACTTCCAAGTGGAGAACCCGCCATCAGTGATTAACTAAACTGATGGTGGGTTCTCCCCTTGGAGGTTTTCTTTCTCATTGGAATATATCTATTCTTTGAATTCTGAAACATCCCCTTAAATGTCTGCCACTGTGTCTTATGGACCTATCCCTTAACCCCATTTACCAGTTCACTCTAGCTAGCCCTGTTTTCATGCCCTCATAATTACCCTTATTTAAGTTTAAAACACTTGGGCCCACTCTTCTCTCCCTCAAACTGAATGTAAAATGTAATCATATTATGATTGCTGCTACCTAGTAGTACCTTCACTTTGAGGTTATCAGTTAATCCCATCTCGTTGTACAGTACAAGGTCGAGTATAGCCTACCCTCTGATTGGCTCTTGCTGTTCGAAGAAATTATCCTGAAAACATTCTATGAACTCCTCAACTGAGCTACCTTTGCCATCTGATTTTTCCAATCTATCTGTAGATCAAAATCCTCAATGATTATTGATGTACCTTTCTGACAAGCTCCCATTATCTCTCCCTTTATATACTGTCCTACCATGTAATTACAATTAGGGGGCATGTACAACACTCCCACAAGTGACTTTTTGCCATTATCATTTCTCATCTCAACCCAAACCGCTTCTACATTCTGGTTTCCTGCACTTAGGTTATCCCTCTCAAATGCATTAATACCATCATTTATTAACAGAGCCACCCCTCCACCTTTTCCAAGCTTCCTGTCCTTCCTAAATGTCACATACCCTTCGACATTCAGGTCCCAATCTATGTCATCTTGCAACTATATCTCTCTAATGGCTATCAGATTGCACGTATTTGTGTCTATTTATGCTATGAGCTCATCTGTTTTGTTTCGAATGCTATGTGCATTTAGAGGCAGAGCCTTTAATTTTTTCCTTTCATTATTTTTGCAATGTCTGGCCTTATCTGCTGATTTCCTCTTAGATTTGTACTCTGTCCCTTCCTGCCATATTCTGTTTATCTTTTCATCTATTAGTACCTTTCTCTCATGCTTTGTCTCTACTCTTTGATTTACCACATCGTCCCAAATTTGACCTCTTGCTCCCACTATTTAGTTCAAAGTCCTCCCCACTTCCCTAGTTATGTGGCTTGCTAGAACATCAGTCCCAGCACGGTTCAGGTGCAGACTGCCCTAATGGTACAGCCCCTACTTTCCCCAATTCTGGTGCCACTGCCCCACAAACTGGAACCCACTTCTCCCACACCAGTCTTTGATCCATGCATTCATCCCTCTAATCTTATTTGCTCAATACCAATTTGCACAAGGCTCAGATAATAATCCAGAGATTGTTAACTTTGAGGTTCTGCTTCTTAATTTGGTGCCTAGCTCCTCATACTGCCTATGCAGAACCTCCTTCCTTGTCCTGCCTATGTCGTTAGTGTGTACATGGACCATAACAACTAGGTCCTCTCCCTCCCATTTTAAATTCCTCTCCAGCCCCGAGCAAATGTCGCAAACTCTGGCACCGGGTAGGCATCACAGCCATCTGGATTCTCGCTCTTGGTGGATTGCAGAGAACAGTGTTAATCCCCCTCACTATACACTCCCCTACTACCACTACATTCCTTTTTGCTCCCCCACTTGAATGGCTTCCTGTACCATAGTGCCATGGTCAGTCAGCTTATCCACCCTGCAGCCCCCACTTCCCATCCAAACAAGCTGAGAGGACCTCAGACCTATTGGACAATTGCAGAGGCTAACACTCGTGGCCTCGGGTCCCCTTACCTGCCTCACTCGCAGTCACAGCCTCCTTTCCCTGGCCACCTTCCAAATCAGAAGAACCTATTTTTGCGAGTTTCTTTACTAATTTCGCTGGCAGACACTGGCATGTCATTTGTGCATGTAAAGTAATTCACAAGTAACTCAGTCTAGAAATTAAGTCGTATTCACCACCATGAAGCAACACTTGAGTTTTTTTTTAGCTTTGATGCCATACTCTTGAAGCCGATCTAGGATTTTGTTCAATAAAGATAAAAACAAAAAACTGCGGATGCTGGAAATCCAAAACAAAAACAGAATTACCTGGAAAAACTCAGCAGGTCTGGCAGCATCGGCAGAGAAGAAAAGAGTTGACGTTTTGAGTCCTCATGACCCTTCAACAGAACTAAGTAAAAATAGGAGAGGGGTGAAATGTAAGCTGGTTTAAGGTGGAGGTGGGGTGTGGTTGTAGGGACAAGCAAGCAGTGATAGGAGCAGATAATCAAAAGATGTCACAGACAAAAGAACAAAGAGGTGTTGAAGGTTGTGATATTATCTAAGCGAATGTGCTAATTAAGAATGGGTGGCAGGACACACAAGGTGCAGCTCTAGTGGGGGTGGGATGGAATAAAACTAACTGGGCATAAAAGGTATAGATTTAAAAATAATGGAAATAGGTGGGAAAAGAAAAATCTATATAAATTATTGGAAAAAACAAAAGGGAGGAGAAAGAAATGGAAAGGGGGTGGAGGTGGAGGATGGAGTTCAAGATCTAAAGTTGTTGAATTCAATATTCAGTCCGGAAGGCTGTAAAGTGCCTAGTCAGAAGATGAGGTGCTGTTCCTCCAGTTTGCGTTGGGCTTCACTGGAACAATGCAGCAAGCCAAGGACAGACATGTGGGCAAGAGAGCAGGGTGGGGTGTTAAAATGGCAAGCAACAAGGAGGTTTGGGTCTTTCTTCCGGACAGACCGCAGGTGTTCTGCAAAGCGGTCGCCCAGTTTGCGTCTGGTCTCTCCAATGTAGAGGAGACCGCATTGGGAGCAACAAATGCAGTAGACTAAGTTGGGCGAAATGCAAGTGAAAGGCTGCTTCACTTGAAAGGAGTGTTTGGGCCCTTGGACGGTGAGAGAGGAAGTAAAGGGGCAGGTGTTGCATCTTTTGCGTTTGCATGGGGAGGTGCCGTGGGTGGGGGTTGAGGAGTAGGGGGTGATGGAGGAGTGGACCAGGGTGTCCCGGAGGGAACGATCCCTACGGAATGCTGCCGGGGGGGGGTGAAGGGAAGATGTGTTTGGTGGTGGCATCATGCTGGAGTTGACAAATTTATCTTACTGAATGCTTTTCCATTGGCTAAATTAGAAAACAAATCTTCACTGGTAGGCAGTGGGTAAGTATCATTCTCAATCACCCCATTTACCATATGATTATAATCTCCACAAATCTAAACTGACCAATCTGCCTTTTGAACTGCTACAATGGGTGTGACACATTCACTGCCCTCTACTTTCTTAATTGTCCCTGTTCTTTCTAATCTATCCAGCTTTTTACTTATTACTTCTGACTGTGCATAGGGTACTAGCCTAGCCTTACAAAACTTTGGCTGTACATTGTCCTTTATCTTGACTTCAGCCTTGTGATGCCTAAATTTATCATTTGGTTAACCTTGCTCAGAGACCACTCCCTGAGCACATCCTCAATGACAGAGGTACTCTTACTGCTTCCGATGGTAAAGAATCTGGCTCTGTTTAGCTGTATTTTCTTAAGTCAATTCCAGGAGCATTACTGTTTCCTCTCCTGAATGTCGTCTGGATATAACCAACTTTCCCACGTGCACAGCACTTTGACTGGAAATGGGGGCTACCATGGTCTGGATCCCACTGAAATCCGGTGGACCATCCCAGCTGGCTCAGGAACTCCTTTGCAATTTGCAATTATCTCTTTCTGCCATTTCCATGGCTGTGGCCTCATCACAGGCCTCCTTCCACATCAGTTTATTGCCCTTGCTCAAAAGGCATGGATTTTATTGTTCTTCTGCTTCCTACAAACATGTCTCAAAGGTCAATTTCTAAGTATGCACCTTAGCCACAGTGACGAGAAAGTTTCTTTAATTCAAGAATGTAATCTGCAACAGTCTCACTTGATAACTGTTTCCATTGACAGAATGCAACTCTCAGTGAAATTTCATTCTTAGTTGTGCCATAATATGAGCTTAGAACCTCATTAATTTCAGAATAGTCTTTAGTACTGGGATCTCGTGAGCCACATCGATTAGACACTGTCTCAGAATCATCTGGCCCCATCATGGTCAGGAAAACATTTACTTTATCCTCATCTTCTATTTTATTCGCTTTCAGCCAAATGCATAACCTTCATTTGTATTTACAGCAGTCCTGTTTATTTGGATTGAGCTCTCCTTTTGTCCCCAAATATGTGTTCAGTGCCATTTTTTTCAATTATGTACCGTGCTGACTCACTGTGTACCTAGACACGATGTGCACATGAAGTAATCTTTCAAATTGCTCAAACTTCCTCAAAATCAACTTTAGGAGTTCCAAAAGATGTGACACAATGTTCTTCAGTCCATAACTTCTCAAATGAAATGTAAAAGTAAAGGAAAATGGGGTAGGAGAGGAGATGGACAATTCACTGAAAGTAGTAAGCCAGGAAAATAAGGCTGTAGAAAAAAGAGAAAGAAAGAAGAAAGAAATACTTGCATTGATATAATTTTATTTTGTTATTTAACACGTTTCGTTGGACATCTCAAAGTTCTTTAAAGCTAATTAAATCCTTTTAAAGTGTGGTCACTGTTGTAATGTAGGAAGAGCAAACAATTGGATTAGTTTCCTGTAGGATGGAATTGAAAGCAGACAAGTTACGTTAAACTTGTATCAAACCTTGATTAGACCACACTTGGAGTACTATGTACAGTTCTGGCCTCCAGTATGTAGTAAGAAGTATGCAGAGACATTGGAGAAAATGTAAACATAATTCATGGGGATAATATTGGAACTGAGAGGACATACTTCTCAAGAAAGATTGACCTACCTGAAGCTCTTTTTTCTAGGAAAGTGTAGGCTGAGGGGTGACTTAAATTTATGAAAGGATTTGATAGGGTTGAAGATGATCCCACTCATGGTGGAGACCAAAGCAAGGGGACATCAATAGAAGACATTGACTAATAAATCCAGGGAATTCAGGAGAAACTTCTTCAGCCAAAGAGTGCTTAGAATATGGAACTTGAAAGCACCATGTATATTTGAGGTGAATAGAATTGATACATTTAAGAGAAACATACAAGGAAGAAATGAATAAATTATATGATAATTGTTAATGGTTTGTTAATTATATTGTTAAGACACACAGCTGAAAGGCGTTATGTTATGATCCCAGCTGATGTTACTGCTGTACGAGTCGGATCACAGGATGGAATCCAGCTTGATAGGTCCTAACTTTTAATTTTTCTTTAGAAACGTGGAGAGTAGCTACTAAACAAAGTCACAGGAGTCAGCTGATGAACTTTTAACAGAAGAATTTAAACAAGAGACGATGAACTATGTTACATTACTCCTTCACCCACAGCCAAACCTTTACAGACATATACAGATTTGTAAGGATAATGTAAGTTATACTATACTGTTCACAGTAAGTACACAGTCCATGTAAGCTAATAGGTGACCTGTGGTCAAGCACACCACGCCCTGAAACCAAGTGACAGATGCCACCCCAAACAGATGCTATGGATCCCTCATCAATTCCCCCAGACACTTGTCACACCATGAGCCAATTGGTTTAATTGAATTTCACATGAGGGTTTCCGATCTTCATTCTTGAAGAGCCCGTTTTGGAATCTTCTCCCAAGCAATGCTTTCTCTCGGAAACCTTCCACAAGGATCCACCTCCAGGTTTTTGAACTCTGCTTCCGATGTTCCTCCTCCCAGGATCGCCATGTGCATTCAAACTTTGCCTTCCATGCACTCTCTCTTAAATGTCCAACCATGCCAACAGAACACCACTGCTTCATATGCCCATAATAAAGAGTTACAGACCTTCAGCTGTCTCCTCGGATTTTCTGGCTTCTCGCAAGCCTATTTTGCCTCAATTCTGCGTTCTGCAGCTTTCTCCCTTTAAACTTGGAGCCTTTCACTGCTGCTCACTCTTAACTTCACTTAACAGGACCTTTTCCAAACTCCTGTCCTTTCCCTTTGACCAGGAGGTCCTCTCGGGAACCCCTTCTGCTTCTGGGAAAACCTGCTTCCTGCATCTCCCTCCTGTCCAGCTTCTTCTAGCTCCTGTTTCCATCTTTAGTTTGGGACTTGCTATCTGTCCCTCTCTTATGCTTCTTCTGCTGGCAACTCCTTTCAACCTTAGAGCATACTCCAACTGAACAAAACTGCTTTCGGTTTCTTTGTGTCTATGTGGGACCTCTCTCTCTCTGGACCCCTGTTGCTAGGCAACAGCACAGTTTTCTTTCTACCTTGTGTTTGTTTTAACTCCCCTTCAAGAGTCATAACCCTCATTAAAATGCAGGCACCTTTTAAAGTGAAACTAAAACTCAAGTTCTCCCCTTCTTAACACAAATACAGAAATACAAATTAAACTTCAACTCAAAGCTAAAACTCATTCCTAACACCCACAAATAAAAAGACAACTTAATTAAGCCATCTCTAGTTCCAACAATTATTTTATTAAACACGTTGAGCATATATAAATAGGGGAAAGCTGGGACACTGGGTGTTCGGAGGGAGAGCTATGAGACTGAACAAAGTCAAACTCTCTCAGTACAGAAAATCTCTGTGCCATGACTTTGACTTCACCAACTGGCTTGAGTTCTATTGACATTGGTAGCAGAGACTGGTTGCCTCAAAGGTGAATATTGGAAACTTATTTTCAGACAGAAGGTTGTAATTGGAGTTACTTTGGAGAAGAATGGCTGAAACCAAATGTAAAATATCAGGGTATGATGTTCCAATGTTTTTCTATGAAACTGAACCTTACGACCAATGGAAAAGTGAAGTGGATATGTGGACATGGGTTATGCCCTTACCAAAGGAAGAGCAAGGTATGGACTTGGCACTTTCGTTCCCACCAGAAGCAGGATCAGGTGCAAAGTATTTTTAGAGCTAGAGGCTCATCATTTGGACGTGGTGGAAAATTCGGATGAACTCTCAAAATTTATGGACGAATTTACAAGTAAATCATTAAATGCATATGAGGCATGGTCAGACTTTGATATATTTAGAAGGATTCATTCCATAGAAGATATATCATGGGCAGAATTTTCCTGTTGGCATGCGGGGGTGGGACCCACACGCCAACGAGTAAAATGACACACGGTGGCGTCGGTCGAGTGTCTCGACGTCACCGTGTGCCATCGCGATATTTTGTTGGGCAGGTACATGATGATATCTGATGCATGCCTGGCATTAATTCACGGGCCACTTAATGCCCTTGAGGTGCCAATCAACGGCGATTTTTCCGGGCCCATGTGATCTTCAGGTCGGCACACGGGCGCAAATGGTAGGCAGGTAGGACACATTGTATAAACCTCATCCATGGGCAGGATAAGAGGGCTCAGTGGGGTCGCGAGTGTGCTCTGTCAAATATTGATTTTTCAAAGTTACTGATACTTGCCTGTGTGATCTGCAATTCTTCAAAACACATACCAGCTGCTTGGTCTGGACTCACAACCTTCAGGTCAGCACTCTGCAGCGAGGAATCTTTTCTGGGCTGCAGCTTTCAGGAAGCCTTCCCTTAGCCTGGGAATGGGAGCTAAACTCTCCACTGGAGGCACCTCCTCTAAGGAGGAAGGGAGGGCTAGAAGGGGAAAGAGGCCGGGAGTGCACATTCAGCCTCCAGGGGAGCCACCATTGGGAGGACAGGCGCAGGCACAAGGGGCGCAGGGCCAAGAGGAAGCACAAGGCAGAAGGGGCTGCAGAAGATGCCACTACCCTGCTGCCAGGGTATACAGGCGGCAAAGCAGCTACCTCAATATGTCTGAGGTGCAGTGCCGAAGGAGGCTCTGTCTCTCAACGGAGACAGTCAACTATAACTGTCAGATGATTGGGCCTGAGATCTCCCCTAACTGTGTGGGTGGACACTCCTTGCCAGTGGAGTGTCTAAAGGTCACAGCTGCCCTCAACTTCTATGCCTCTGGCTCCTTCCAGGGGTCGGTGGGTGATCTTTGTGCTGTCTCCATATTTGTGTCAAGCAGGTTACAGACGCTCTGTTCAGACGGGCATTGACCTTCATCCACTACCATTGGGACCAGACAAGCCAGACACAGCGAGCCAGAGGCTTCGCGGCCATTGCTGGCTTCCCCCGTGTCCAGGGTGCTATAGCTGTACACATGTGACCATCAAGGCGCCAGCAGGTGAGCCCGGTGCCTTCACCAACAGGAAGGGATTCCACTCCATGAACATGCAGATAGTGTGTGACTGCAGGATGCAGATTCCACAAGTCTGTGCAAGGTACCCAGGCAGCTCCCACGATGCCTACATCCTCAGACACTCCCAGGTGCCGGGGCTCTTCAGTGCTCCAGCCCGGCTGGATGGATGGCTGCTGGGTGACAAGGGCTATCCCCTCAGAAGGTGGCTCATGACGCCTCTCCGCCATCCAAGAACAGAAGCTGAGCAGCGGTACAATAGGAGCCAGGGCACCACAAGGGCTGTGGTGGAGAGAGCCATCGGTCTTCTCAAGATGCACTTCTGATGCCTGAACTGTTCAGGGACGCACACCAGTACCCCCCAGATCGTGTGTCGTTGATAGCGGTTGCATGCTGCGCTCTCCCCAATCTTGCACTGGAAAGGGGGGACACAGTGGATGACGAAGATGTAGATGCAGTGGCTGCGGCTGCACACGATGAGTCCAGCAGTGAGTCCGAGAATGAGCACACACAGGGAAATGCTGAGGGGGTAGATGCTGACCCGGGCATATTCCAGGGAGGCAGGGACACCCAGGAGGATTTAATTGAATGAACTTTCAACTAGCACACCATAGATGGACCTCCAGGACAAGCCTGGGCTGCAGGCTCCATACTCCATACCTGAGTACAAAATTTGCCTGGATAGGAACAGTAACTAAGGGCCTTGTTAATAAAGCTGAATGTCCCACAAATCACTCATAACATTTTTGGTAACCATCCACCTGCAGAAGAAAAGAGGCACCCTCAGCCATGGTGACATGTCTGAATTTAATATTACAACAAAAGGACATTAAGAAAACAAAATGACAAAGGCGTTAAACATCACAGGAAATCATAAAGATTTCATCTCGGGCCAACACAAAAGCACCAGTGATAAACCCTTTGTGTGCCTAGGGTGCCTTATGTTTTCATTTTTGGGTGCTACGTCTTGGTGCTGCCCCATTGCTCGGAGTGGTATCTGAGCCAGCCTGCTGACTCTGCTGTCCTGTTGGCCTCAATGACCTTGGCAGTCGTCTCTGGCCCGTGGAGCCTGTGCTGGCCCCACCTGGGAGGGAGCTGCCAGTTCCACCGCTGGCATCTCCCCAGTCATCACAGCCTCATCGGATACAATGGTCACTGGGAGAGGGGCAGAAGAGCTGCCGCCCTTATCCAGAGCGTCCTGAAAGGTGCCCGCAGAGATGACAGGCGGCTGCTGCGCCGAAGTGAGGTCGTTTCGGACCTCCCTGCTCACTGTGGATGCATGGGCACCAAACCTGGAAACTTGGTGCCCAGACCATCTCCTACACTGGCACTGACCAGCTAAGGTCAATGCCGATGTGAGGGCTTGCTGGTCCGAGCGCATCCCCAGGAAGATCTGACAGGTCTCCTGGAGGAGCCTCTCCACGAGAGTCAGCACCCTCTCCACGGAGGACACATGTGGCTCATTGTTTCATCAATAGTCCGCATAGACTCCTCCACCATGGACACCAAACCAAGCATAGCCTCATGTATCTCTGCCAGATACTCCCACACACCTGGCCGCATTTGCTGCATCGCGGACGACTCCAGAGGCACATCATCAGGCACCGACTGAGCATGTGCCTGGTCCCGTACAGTCCTCCAACTGCTGGCATCATGGGCACTCTCTGTCTCTGCCAGCTCCTCCAGCGACTGTGAAGTGCCCTCTCCGCTGTGCCCTGGGACATTAGCCGATGTTCTAATTCCCACCGAGGTGCTAGTGTCTGCGCTGGTGCCTGCCTGGCAAAGATGGAGTGACGCTGGTGAGACTTCAGGGACCTCAGGTGTGAGAGGGGGCCTCTGCTGCTCATCCTCCCAGCCCTGCTCCAATGATGCTGAAAGGAAGAACAAGGATCAGTTAATGTGGAGACAATGTCAATATGTATCCCTGACTCCCAGGTCATTATGCACTCATCCTTCCATAAGCAATGGTGAAGCCATGTTGCAAACTTCAATCACTGAACATTCAGCACTGCCATGGCTGTTGGGAGAACAATGGTGACCTCACTGCTGGGCAAACATACCTGCCCGTGGCACCCCAGCCTCAGTGACACCGTTGAGCTTGGTGCATGGTGCCTCTCCAAATCTAGGGCCTCCTGCTGGAAGCGGCTGAGAATCGCTAACTGGGCCGGCCCACCGCCAGTCCTCACCCTCTCGGTGATATTATGAACATTCTTCTCCTGAAAAGGAGAGAAGAGCATTGATTAGTGCTAATTGTATCTGGACTCTCTTTGCGGACGGCCCACCCCAACCAGAGTGGGATATCGCAGGATTCCAGTGTCTCCTCACCCCGCTGCTGCTGAACACTCACACACAAAGATGCTAGCCCTGTCTCCCCACCTTGGCCAAATGCTGCCTGCATCACATTAGGCACCACATTGTCTAACCTTCCATAGCAAGGAGACGCAAGCACGTGGAGCGCAGAGGGCAGTAGATCGATCGGTGCCAACGCCACCTTGAAGCTCCCCTCCCAGCATCTCATCGCCCTGACTTTGACATATCCTGGAGTTCCAGCACTGCGCCCAGGTGCAGCTCCTCCAGGTTACCCCCAAAACAGTTATGTGGGTCTCAGTGTACCACATGCTGTGGGAGCAGAACCCATCTCTTCACCACCCTCTCAGGGTGAGCTCGGCATGGGCAATATCTGCTGGCCCACCCAGCGAAGGACCATTCCATCAATGATTCAATGCAGTCACTGCACTCAGACTTGGTGGGGGGTGGGGGCGCTGGGGGAATCAGGGAGGAAAGCTGACCTGCTGGGTTAAGTGACCAAAGCCAACATTGACCTCAGCCTTCCCGAGTGCAACAGGTCATTAAAGCACTTGCGACACTGGACCCAGGTGCGCCGCGCCACGTTGTGGGAGCTCACCACCTCCACCGCCTCCTCCCAGGTATGCTTGGTCATGTGGGGGGGGGCCTCCTCCTCCTGTCCTGGGGTACGAGGACCTCCCGCTGTGATGCCACCTCCTCGAGGAGGGCAGCAGGACAATTGTCAGAAAAACAAGGGGCACAGTGCCCCCCACCCCCGCCCCACCCTCCTGCCCGGCCTGTTCACCAGCAGCGCTCTGGGGACCCCTCCCACTGGCCATGATTCACAGCCTTTGAAAGCAGCTTTTTAAAACTGGCCGCCTGGGTCACCATTGGACCCGGTGGTCATTGCAGTCCCACCGCCACCGGCCCAGTCCCGCTGTCCTCAGGAGCCGCGATTCACACTGGGTGGACCTTAAATGGCCCGCCTGCGTAACATGGCGACACAGATACGATCGCGGGCAGCGATCAGGTCTGTGCCCGTCCACTCCTGCACCGTCCGCCCAACAGGCAGAAAATTCTGCCCTATGGAAATTAACAGGGTATATGCAAAATTGCAAAAGTTTTATTTGGAGATCAGTGCTTGCTTTCAAATTGTTGGATTGTGCTAAAGTATCAAACATGGATGGGCTCCTGGTCTTGACTGGAGTTAGACTCTCAAAAAGAGATATGCTTTTGGAACAGGTGTCTGAAGCTTTAAAAAAAATTCTGCAGAAACATTCATTTCTGGTCCCTTTCATGTCACCAATGGGACCTTCAGCAGTAACACAAAAGATGAAGGATTCAATGTTGACAGTGTTTGGAGACTGTTTACATATGGGATGCAAGTGTCAATATGAAAGCAGAACCACAAACTAAAGAAATTAGGATAGAGACACTCTTGGTAACTCTAACAGATGACAGGAATTGGGTAACTATGGCAGGAGAATAAACCCCAGCAATAACCGAGGAAGCGTAAACAGGTGTTTCAGATGTGACTCGAAATGTCATTACATGATGAATTGTCTGAGACAGTAACAGTGTTTTTGAGATAACAGATAACATGAAAGGTTCAGATGGGAAGATGACAATACTGCTCAGAAGTAATTGTACCAGAAGCTTTAGTCCAGTAATGGATATTCTAGTTGCGGACTCATTCAATTGTGCTATATTAGAGAGTGGGTCAATGTCCACAGTATGTGAAGTAGATTGGTTGAAGTGCTAGCTGGATTCTCTAAATAGTAAAGATTGAAGTAAGGTTAAGGAACATGAAAGTTCTACTTACTTCAGGTTCATGGTTAATAACAAGTCAAAAGCACTAAAGAGAGGGATGATTGTGTCTAAGCTAACTGGGGTAAACCATTTTATCGGCACAGATATAGTGTCTAGTGAAATAACCTTACTATTGAGTAAGCCACCTATGAAAAAGAGTCAAATGAAATTAGATATGGAACATAGGAAAGTAATTGTTTTTGGGGAGCTTCAAGGTAGCGTTGGCACCGATTGATCTGCTGCCCTTGTGCTCCACGTGCTTGTGCCTCCTTGCTATGGAAGGTTAGACCGTGTAGTGCCTAATGTGATGTAGGCAGCATTTGGCGAAGGGGGAGAGGGGGGAGACAGATTTAGAGTTTACTCAAGAGGGATATTATTGCATCCCCTTAACAAGACCTAACATTTCAAATCACAATGTTAAAGAAGTATTGATGACATCAGTGGGCAGGAGTTTAAAGGAAAAAGGCAAATTGTTTTAAAACTACATTGGGTGTTTGCCCATCCATCTTGTGATAGGTTACAAATCCTTCTAAAGAATGCAGGGGTAATGGATGGTAAATATACTAAACTCTTTTTTTATCCACTCATGGGATTTGGCATCTCTCCCTGGACTAGCATTTATTGCCCAACCCTACTTGCCCTTGAGAAGGTGGTGGTGAGCTGCCTTCTTGAACCGCTGCAGGCCCTGTGGTGTAGGTACAACTACAGTGCTGTTAGGAAGGGAGTTCCAGGATTTTGACCTAGCGACAGAAAAGGAATGGTGATATATTTCCAAGTCAGGATGGTGAGTAGCTTGCAGGGGAACGTCTAGGTGATGGTGTTCCCATCTATCTGCTGTCCTTGTCCTTCCAGATGGTGGTGGGTTTGGAAGGTGCTGTCTAAGGAGCCTTGGTGAACTCCTGGAGTGCATCTTGTAGATGGTACACCCTACTGCAACTATACATCAGTAGTGGAGGGAATGAATGTTTGCGCAAGGGATGCCAATCAAAATGCTGCTTTGTCCTGAATGGTGTCAAGCTTCTTGAGTGTTGTTGAAGCTGCACTCATCCAGGCAAATGGAGAGTATGCCATCACACTCCTGACTTACGCTTTGTAGATGTTGGGCAGGCTTTTGGGAGTCAGAAAGTGAGTAACTCACCATAAAATTCCTAGCATCTGACCTGCTTCTGTAGCCACACTGTTTATATGGCTAGTCCAGTTCAGTTTCTGGTCAATGGTAACCCCCAGGATGTTGATAGTGGGGGATTCAGCAACGGTAAAGCCATTGAATGTCAAGGGGCGATGGCTAGATTCTCTCTTGTTGGCGATGGTCATTGCCTGACCATTGTGTGGCGCAAATGTTACTTCCCACTTATCAGCCCTCACCTGGATATTGTCCAGGTCTTGCTGCACTTGAACATGGACTGCTTCAGTATCTGAGGAGCCCCGAATGGCACTGAACATTATGCAATCATTGGCGAACATCCCCACTTCCGATGGAAGCAAGGGCATTGCTGAAGCATTTGAAGATGGTTGGGCCTAGAAGAGATCAGTGAGAAATTCAATATAAGTAAAAAACAAAGGAGGGCACCATCACGGCCCATAATGAATCTTCCATTAGCAAGAAACTTTAATTTTTTTTTACACACAGCAGAAATGCTGGAAAATCTCAGCAAGTCTGACAGCACCTGTGAAGAGAGAAACAGAATTGATGTTTTGAGTCCATTTGACTCTTCTTCATTGCTACAGGGAAGTAGAAATGTGATGAAATTTATATTGTTTAAGTGGGGTGGGGCGGGGTGGAGCAAGTGAGGCTGGATAGAAGGCTGTAATAGGTGGGGGAAAAAGAGAGATTGACAAAGATGTCATGAACAAAAGAGAAAAGGGGGTGTTAATGGTAGTGGTAAGAGCTAAAAAAGTTGCTGATAGTGGCATTAAGGTAAGAAAGCAGAATGTGATAAAAGCAGGACAAGGGTAAGCATTGTGAAAAGAACAACATGCACAAGTAACAAATGGCCCTTGAGGGAGTGGTGCTGGGGGGAACAAAAGTGATCGAAAATGGGATAAAAAGAGGGGGATAAAACAATGAATAAATGAATGAAAATAAAAATGAATAAAAATAAGTGGATAAAAAATAAAAATGAATATTGAAAAAAGGGGGTGTTGATAGAGGAGAGAGTTCATGGTCTGAAGTTGTTGAATTCAATATTCAGTCCGGAAGGCTGTAAAGTGCCGAGTCGGAAGATGAGGTGCTGTTCCTCCAATTTTCATTGGGCTTCACTGGAACAATGCAGCAGGCCAAGGACAGACATGTGGGCATGAGAGCAGGGTGGAGTGTTGAAATGGCAAGCGACAGGGAGGTCTGGGTCATGATTGCGGACAGACTGGAGGTGTTCTGCAAAGCGGTCGCCTAGTCTGTGTTTGGTCTCCTGAGTGTAGAGGAGACCATATTGGGAGCAGTGAATGCAGTGGAACAAATTGAAGGAGGTTCAATGAAGCACTGCTGCACCTGAAAGGAGTCGGACGGTGAGAATGGAGGAGCTAAAGGGGCAGGTGTTGCACCTTCTGCGATTGCATGGGAAGGTGCTGTGGGAGGGGGTTGAGGTGTAGGGGGTGATGGAGGAGTGGACCAGAGTGTCCCAGAGGGAGTGGTCCCTATGGAATGCTGAAGGATGAGTGAGGGGAAGATGTGTTTGGTGATGTCATCATGCTGGAGTTGGCGGAAATGGCGGAGGATGATCCTTTGAATGTGGAGGCTGGTGGGATGAAAAGTGAGGACAAGGGGGACCCTATCATGGTGGGGAGAGGAAGGTGTGAGTGCAGAGCCACGGGAGATGGGTCAAATACTGTCGAGGGCCCTGTCAACCACTGTGGGTGGGAAACCTCGGTTAAGGAAGAAGACATGTCAGAAGCACCGTTTTGAAAAGTGGCATCATCGGAACAGAAGCGACTGAGGTGAAGGAACTGAGAGAATGTGATGGAGTCCTTACGGGAAGCATGGTGTAAGGAGCTGTAGTTGAGGTAGCTGTGGGAGTCAGTGGACTTGTAATGAATATTGGTTGACAATCTATCACCGAAAAGGAGGCAGAGAGGTCAGGGAAGGAGAGGGAAGTGGCCGAGATGAACCATATGAAGGTGATAATTGTGAAATGTGAAGGTGGAAATTGAAAGCTAAATTGGTAAATTTTTCCAGATCCAGATGAGAGTATGAACCAGTACCGAAACAATCATCGATGTACCAAGGAAAGAGTTGTGGGAGGAGGTCTGAGTGGGACTGGAGCAAGGAATGTTCCACATTCCCCATAAAGAGATAGGCATAACTGGGGCCCATGCAGGTACCCATAGCCACACCTTTTATTTGGAGGAAGTGTGATAGGTGGGGGCAAAAGAGAGATTGACAAAGATGTCTCCTTGTAAAGGAGAAATTATTGAGTGAGAGAACCAGTTCAGCCAGACGAAGGAGAGCGGTGGTGGATGGTGATTGTTCAGGTCTCTGTTCAAGAAAGAAGTGGAGAGCACTCAGACCATCCTGGTGAAGGATGGATGTGTAGAAGGATTGGACATTTATGGTGAAGAGGAAGCAGTTAGGGCCAGGGAATTGGAAATTGTTAATGTGACGTAGGGCATTAGAGGAATTGTGGGTGTAAGTGGGAAGAGACTGGACAAGGGGACAGAGAATGGAGTCAACATAGGAAGAAATTAGTTCCGTGGGGCAGGAACAGGCTGACACGATTGATCTACTGGGACAGTCCTGATGGTGGATTTTGGCAAAAGGGTCTGTGGGGCAGGAATTTTTAAAATTAATTAAATACTTAAAAATTAATTTAGAGAATGTGGGCATCACTGGCTAGGCCAGCATTTATTGCCCATCCCTTTCTGACCTTCAGAAGCTGGTGGTGAGCTGTCTTCTTGAACCGCTGCAGTCCATGTGGTGTAGTTACACCCTCAGTGCTGTTAGGGAGGGAGTTCCAGGATTTTGACCAAGCAACAGTGAAGGAACGGTGATATATTTCCAAGTCAGGATGGTGAGTGGCTTGGAGGGAATCTTCTAGGTGGTTGTGTTCCCATGTGTCTGCTGCCCTTATCCTTCTTGATGGCAGTGGTCACAAGTTTGGAAGGTGCTGTCTAAGGAGCCTTGGTGAGTTTCTGCAGTGCATCTTGTGTATGGTACACACTAACGGCACTGTACGTTGGTGGTGGAGGGGGTGTTTGTGGATGGGGTGCTTTGTCCTAGGTGGTGTCAAGCTTCTTGAGTGTCATTGGAGCTGTACTCATCCAGGCAAATGGAGAGAATGGGCAAAGAAGTGGCAGATGGAATACAATGTGGGGAAGTGGGAGGTCATGCGCTTTGGTAGGAAGAATAGAGACATAGACTATTTTCTAAATGGAGAGAGAATTCAGAAATCTGGATTGCAAAGGGACTTGGGAGTCCTAGTCCAGGATTCTCTTAAGGTTAACTTGCGGGTTGAGTCAGAAGTTAGGAAGGCAAATGCAATGTTGGCATTTATTTCAAGAGGACTAGAATATAAAAGCAGGGATGTGCTGCTGAGGCTTTCTAAGGCTCTGGTCAGACCACATTTAGAATATTGTGAGCAATTTTGGGCCCCGTATCTCAGGAAGGATGTTCTGGCCCTGGAGATGGTCCAGAGGAGGTTCACGAGAACGAACCCAGGAATGAAAGGCTTAACATATGAGGAATGTTTGAGGATTCTGGGTCTATACTCGATGGAGGTTAGAAGGATGAGGGGTGATCTGATTGAAACTTACAGAATACTGAAAGGCCTGGATAGAGTGGACATGGGGAAGATGTTTCCATTAGTAGGAGAGACTAGGACTCAAGGGCACAGCCTCAGAGTAAAGGGAAGACCTTTTAGAACAGAGATGAGGAGAAACTTCTTTAGCCAGAAATTGGTGAATCTATGGAATTCATTGCCACAGAAGGCTGTGGAAACCATGTCATTGAGTGTATTTAAGACTGAGATAGATAGGTTCTTGATTGGTAAGGGGATCAAAGGTTAAGGGAAGAAGGCGGGAGAATGATTGAATGGCAGAGCAGACTCAATGGGCTGAATGGCCTAATTTCTGCTCCTATGTCTTGTGGTCTTATAGTATTCTATCACATTCCTGACTTGTGTCTTGTAGATGGTGGATAGGCTTTGGGGAGTCAGGAGGTGAGTTACTCATCACAGGATTCCTTGCCTCTGACCTGCTGTTATAGCCACATTATTTGTATAGCTAATCCAGTTGAATTTCTGGTAACCCCCAGGATGTTGATGATGGCAGATTCAGCAATGGTAATGCCATTCAATGTGAACGGGCGATGTTTAGATTCTTTCTTGCTGGTGATGGTCATTGCCTGATACTTGTGTGGCACAAATGCTACTTGCCACCTGTCAGTCCAAACCTGGATATTGTCCAGGTCTTGCTGCATTTGGACATGGACTGCTTCAGTATCTGAGGAGTTGCGAATTATGGTGAACATTGTGCAATCATCAGCGAACATCCCCACTGCTGATCTTATGATGGAAGGAAGGTCATTGATGAAGCAGCTGAAGATGGTTGGGCCTAGGACACTACCCTGAGGAACTCCTGCAGTGATGCCCTGGAGTTGAGATGATTGACCTCCGACAACCACAACCATCTTCCTTTGTGCTAGGTATGACTCCAACCAGCGGAGAGTTTCCCCCCTGATTCCCATTGACCCCAGTTGTAATAATGGACTTGAAGGTATGTATAACAACAAAATAATTTTTCTCTTACACTTCATAGACATGGCAACTAGATTCAGTCTGACAACAGTAATATATATAATAAAGGCAAACAGGTTATTGTGGACAAGATAATGGAGAAATGGATGGGAACTGAATTGGGAACACCGGCTAAATTCCTAACTGACACTGTGGGGGAATTTGCCAATGATTAATTTAAAAGTATGTGTGAAAATATGAACACTGTAGTGATGAACATAGCAGCAAAAAGTCCCTTTAGTAATGAGGTTTGTGAAAGAAATTACGCTGTGATTAATGGGATGCTTCACAGAATGTTAGCTGACCAACCGAGCTGTAAGCTGGCATCTGCCCTCCCATGCAAAGAATTCACACCAAGTAGTTGGAGGTTACAGCCCCTATCGATTAGTATATGGCCGAAATTCCATAAGTATCTTCGGTGATTTGGGAGGGACTACGATTGATTCAATTTTTGCTGAGCACTCTATGCCCTGCATGCAGGGAACAGAGCATTTTTCACTGATGTTTTGGAGAAAACTCAGTGAGTCTTACAGCACCCCATAAGGCCACCAGGAATACAGTTAATCCAATGGACATGGTATATTACAAAAGAGAGGGTCAGAAAGAATGGAAAGGCCCAGGTAATGTTATAGGCAGTGATGGAAAAACAGTAATTTCACAACATGACAACCAAACTGTTAAGGTACACTCCTCGAGGCTAATTGGCACTGATTATACATTTACAGAATCTGAACAGGGCAAAGAAAATGAAGAGGCATCATGCACTTCACATACGCATATGTTGGACAATTATAAGGAGATTATTGTAGATAAAGAGATGACTGAATATAAGCAAAGTGGCACTGAACTGCAGGAAATGGCTATTTATCCCAAAGGACACTGACCTAAAGTTGACCCTAGAATAACATACGTAACAGTAGGCGCCAGTGAATGGAGGGATACCACCGTTATAGGGAGGGCAGGAAAAGCCACTGGAAAATACAAGCATTGGCTGAATGTGCAAGATAAGGGACTGAAGGGAAGACACATGGATTAGCAAAATGAGGTAACAATGTGGAAGGCCAGAAAACAGAGTGTGAGTTCTGAAAGTGGATCGGAAAGTGATCATGGCCTTAGGAAAAGGATCACAAACTTGCAGAAGGGACTCATCGTAGCAGAGAGAGATCGTGTAGGAGTAGTCCAGAAAGAGAGAGGAGAGCGAGTAGAGGTCATAATTTGACAAGAACAAGGATCATTGAACAGGCCAGGAATGCTATGAGAAATAGAAGCCTTATGATCGAGAAGTTTTGGTGGCTGCTGACAAAGGAGGAGATTAGTAGTTAAAGGATGCCAAACAGAGAATTGGAAAGTTGGAAAGAATTTGGTGCATGCACTGAAATACCTGACAGGGGACAGCCAGCCTTATCACACACGTGAATATGCACAGAAAAGGTATTTCCAGATGTCGCATATAAGGCTAAAGCTAAACTAGTAGTTCAGGGTTTCAAAGAAAAACTCAGACTCCCTCACTGCAGGAAAAGCGAGCTTGAAGATTTTCTTAGTCTTTTTAGCAACATATTCCTATGAATGTAAATCGATTGAAATAAAAGCTACGTTTTTGCAGGGTGAGAAATTTCAAAGGTAAGTGTTTTTGAAATCACCTAATGAAGCTGGAAATTAAACCAACTATGGAAACTGCAAGTGTGTTTATGGGTTGAATGATGCTTCAAGGGCATGGCATTTCTCAGTAAAGTCTGTGCTGTTGAAAATGGGTTGTATTCAGCTAGAAGCAGACACAGCACTGTTATATTGATATCACAAGGAGAAACTAGCAGGCATCTTTATGATGCATGTTGATGATTTTCTGTGGGGAGTTTCTGTAGAATTTGAGCAACGATCGATAGGTAAAATAAAGCAGGAGTTTAAGATTTGAAGTCAGGCTTCGGGCACCTTTAAGTATATAAAGTTAAACATTAAGCAGAATAAGTCAGGAGTGACTTTGAATCAACAGTCCTATTTAGAAAATGTCAGTTGCATCCCAATAACTCAGACAAGGTCCTCACAAAAAAAGGATCCTGCATCCAAGAAAGAAATAGAGCAACTAAGATGTTTTATTGGATAGTTGAACTGGTTGTGCACTCAGACTAGACCTGATGCTAGTTTTGACATATTGGATCTGAGTACTATGATGAAACATCCTACAGTTGAGAGGTTCTGAGAGCAAATAAAACATTAGGGAAATTAAATTCAGAGAAAATGCACACTTAGGTTTTTAGCCTTGGGTGATCCAGAAGATATGAAGTTAGTCATTTTTAGCATGCCAATCTTCCAAATAGATATTCAGGTTTGGCAGGGTTTTTTTAATATTTTTGGTGGGAAAGAATAACAAATGTTGCCCATTGACCTGGGAAACAAAGAAAATAAAAAGCTTAGTTAAAATAACAGCTGCAGAGACACTAGCTCAAGTAGAAGCAATAGAATCACAGAATCACACAGTGCAGAAGAGGCACTTCGGCCCATCGAGTCTGCACCGACAAGTAAGAAACACCTTACCTACCTACCTAACCCCATTTACCAGCACTTGGCCCATAGCCTTGAATGTTATGACGTGCCAAGTGCTCATCCAGGTACTTTTTAAAGGATGTGAGGCAACCCGCCTCCACCACCCTCCCAGGCAGTGCATTCCAGACCCCCACCTCTGGGTAAAAAGATTTTTCCTCACATCCCCCCTAAACCTCCTGCCCCTCACCTTGAACTTGTGTCCCCTTGTGACTGACCCTTCAACTAAGGGGAACAGCTGCTCCCTATCCACCCTGTCCATGCCCCTCATAATCTTGTACACCTCGATCAGGTAGCCTCTCAGTCTTCTCTGCTCCAACGAAAACAACCCAAGTCTATCCAACCTCTCTTCATAACTTAAATGTTTCATCCCAGGCAACATCCTGGTGAATCTCCTCTGCACCCCCTCCAGTGCAATCACATCCTTCCTATAATGTGGCGACCAGAACTGCACACAGTACTCCAGATGTGGCCTCACCAAGGTTCTATACAACTCCAACATGACCTCCCTACTTTTGTAATCTATGCCTCAATTGATAAAGGCAAGTGTCCCATATGCCTTTTTCACCACCCCACTAACATGCCTCTCCACCTTCAGAGATCTATGGACACACACGCCAAGGTCCCTTTGTTCCTTAGAACTTCCTAGTGTCATGCCGTTTGTTGAATACTTCCTTGTCAAATTACTCCTTCCAAAGTATACCACCTCACACTTTTTAGGGTTAAATTCCATCTGCCACTTATCTGCCCATTTGACCATCCCGTCTATATCTTCCTGTAGCCCAAGACACTCAATCTCACTGTTAATCACCCAGCCAATCTATGTGTCATCCGCAAACTTACTAATCCTACACCCCACGTAGTCATCTATGTCGTTTATATAAATGACGAATAATAGGGGACCCAGCACAGATCCCTGTGGTCTGCCACTGGACACTGGCTTCCAGTCACTAAAGCAGCCTTCTGTCATCACCCTCTGCCTCCTACAACTAAGCCAATTTTGAATCCACCTTATCAAATTACCCTGTATCCCATGTGCATTTGCCTTCTTTATAAGTCTCCCGTGTGGAACCTTGTCAAAAGCTTTGCTGAAATCCATATAAACTACATCAAATGCACTACATCTACACACCTGGTCACCTCCTTAAAAAATTCAATCAAATTTGTTAGGCATGACCCCCAACCCCCCACAACCCCCCTTCCACCGCACCCCACCCACCACCTCCCCCCCTCCCCCCCCACCCGACAAAGCCATGCTGACTATCCCTAATCAAACCTTGCCTTTCCAAGTGGAGATAGATTCTCTTCTGCAATAGTTTCCCTACTACTGATGATATGGGATTTTACTTATCAAACATTTTGAGGGAAATCTTATACAAGAGGCATTTTGAGAAAAGTTTGCCCATTGAAAGTTAAATGGATAACCATTCTGTACGGGATAATGCACTTTCGATAAAGAGTGACTGAAAAAAGGCTAAGGATTGACCTTGTTAGCATAAAGAAATGTTAGAAAGAAGAGAGCTCTCTAAGATAAAATAGGTTGACACACCAATTATCTGACTATTTTACAAAAAGGAATGCTTGCTTGAAGAAATTGTTGGAAGTCCTAGAAAAGGGATGTATTGTATTATGATGGGTTATATGAAATGTGGATAATTGTTTTTGCTTTTTGATTTGTTTTGAAATTATTGGTGTTATAAAGTTATTGTTTAAAAAAGCGGGAATCTGTTAATGGTTTGTTCATTACATTGTTAGGATACACAGGCGAAGGGCACTGTTTAATTATTTTGAGCACATATAATGGATGAGCACTTGGCACTTCATAACATTCAAGGCTATGGGCCAAGTGCTGGTAAATGGGATTAGGTAGGTAGGTCAGGTGTTTCTCACGTGTCGGTGCAGACTCGATGGGCCGAAAGGCCTCTTCTGCACTTGATTCTGTGATTAGGGGACAGCTCCACCAGGGGTTATCACCCCTCTCATTTATTGATTTTTGTTTAATTTATTGTTTTTGTTTTACTGAAAGAGTATAAATAGGGGACAGCTAGGACACTGGGTGTGTGTGAAGAGCTATGAGACTGAACAAAGTCAATAAATTCTCTCAGTAAAGAAAAGCTCTGTGTCTTGGACTTGGATTTGATTAACACTAATAGGGTGAGTTGAAGAGGGGTGGGAGGAGACTGGAGTGCATTATAAAACTGGCATGGAACAATTGGCCTGAATGGCCTGTCTCTGTGCAGTGTACTCAAATCGACAGAACCCGCCATACTCTGAGCCTTTATACATAAGCTCAGTAGCAGGTTGACCAGTGCACACAGCATTTTGGACATTCGTATTCTCAGCACCCAAAATAAGAGAGGAAAAAGCATTAGACCTTAGTGTGAAGGGAGAACAGAGAGAAATAAGATTTTGGTGAAAGTAGCAGCAATATGCCTGACAGAGTGTGTAGGGTGGGTGCGGAGAGACAAAGAGGATAAAAGTAGAAAAAAAATTGAGGTGTTGTTTGGCACCCCATCCAGCACCTTAAACATTCACTCTCTCCACCACCGACGCACAGTGGCTCCCTGCCACCTTCTCAAGGGAAATTAAGGATGGACAATAAATGTTGGCCTAGTCAGTGACACCCTCATCCTGTGAACGAGTAAATATTAAGAAACTGAGAGACATCTCCTCCAGTGTTAACAGTCAGCAAGGTCTCCAGTCTCCCCTGCCCGTGATAACTGAAAGCGAGGGAAAGGATGAGAAGGCAATCTTGGGCCAGGGATCTCGACCTCCCCTGGACTCGGCCTCCTCTGAAACTACCCTTTCCCAGGATTAGCCTCTTGCTTTATGCTGTGAAGGACATTCACCTGTAAAAAAGAAGATAGTGTGTTAGTGATGGTTTTGGAGATGTTTATAAAATGTGTCTGTCTCAGCTGAAGAGTAAATGCACACCTCTGCATTAGCCACCAACCCGTCCCTCTGCATATACTCCACCCTCTATATACACAACCCATTGCCCAGACCCCATTCACTGCACACCCCTCCCGCTGTTTATACTCCTCCTGCTGCACATACCCTAATCCCTGTATACCCCTTCAACTGCATATACCCCACTCCCTGTATACCTCTCCGAATGCACATACCCCACTCCCTGTATACTTCTCCAACTGCACATACCCCACTCCCTGTATACCTCTCCAACTGCACATACCCCACACCCTGTATACTTCTCCAACTGCACATAACTCACTCCCTGTATACCTCTCCAACTACACATATCCCACTCCCTGTATACCTTTCCAACTGCACATATCCCACTCCCTGTATACCTCTCCAACTGCACATATCCCACTCCCTGTATACTTCTCCAACTGCACATACCCCACTCCCTGTATACCTCTCCAACTGCACGTATATCCCACTCCCTGTATACCTCTCCAACTGTACATATCCCACTCCCTGTATACCCCTCCAACTGCACATACCCCACTCCCTGTATACCTCTCCAACTGCACATATCCCACTCCTGTATATCTCTCCAACTGCACATACCCCACTCCCTGTATACTTCTCCAACTGCACATACCCCACTCCCTGTGTACTTCTCCAACTGCACATACCACACTCCCTATATATCGTTCCTATTGTCCATCCCCTACTCCCTGCATATACACATACCTTCTATATACTCCACCCATTGCCCATACCCCACTCCCTATGCACCCCTCCAATTGTGCCTATCCCATTCCCTGTATACCCCTCAGGCTGCACCTAACCCATTCCCTGTATACTTTACCCACTGCCCATAACCCAGTCCCTGATTACACCTTCCTTTGCCCATAACCCACTCCCTGTATATTGCTCCCACTGCACATACCCACTCTCTGTATGCCCCTCCCCCCGCCCATTGGCCACCGTCTTAATGCCCCTCCCAATGCATATATCCCACTCCCTGGATACTCTCCTGCCTACATACCCAACCCGTTCTCTGTCCATTTCCTGCCAGTATCTATATCATACAGGAAACGGATCAAACTGAGATTGATCGGCTGTTGTTCTGTGAATTTATTCACATGTGGATTGTGACCAGTCACTGATTGGGTAACCAGCTGCTTGCTACTCGAAGAAACTAAGCAAGATATAGCAGAGCTCTACTATTTATTTAGAGAAATTTATAGAAAAAGGAACAGTGCTAGAAGGCTGGAGGATCATAATATGATTCCTGTATTGAAAAATGCAGGTAGAACAAGTCAAAAGAATTATACACTAAGATAAAAGCAAAAAACTGCAGATGCTGGAACTCCAAAACCAAAATAAAAATACCTGGAAAAACTCAGCAGGTCTGACAGCATCTGCAGAGAGAAACACAGCTAACGTTTTGAGTCCGAATGACTCTTAAACAGAACAAAGGAAAAATAGAAAAGAGGTGAAATATAAGCTGGTTTAAGGGGGGCTAGAGCTGGATAGAGGGCCAGTGATAGGAGGAGATAACCAAAAGATGTCACAGACAAAAGGACAAAGAGGTGTTGATGGTGGTGATATTATCTAAGGAATGTGCTAATTAAGGATAGAAAGCAGAACGAGCAAGGTACAGATAGCCCTTGTGGGGGTGGGGTGGGGTGGGGTGAAGGAATCTAAAAAGGCTAAAAGGTAGAGATAAAACAATGGATGGAAATACATTTAAAAATAATGGAAATAGGTGGGAAAAGAAAAATCTATATAAATTATATGGAAAAAAGGGAGGGATCGGAAAGTGGGGGGTGGGGGAATGGAGCAGAGAGTTCATGATCTAAAATTGTTGAACTCAATATTCAGTCTGGAAGGCTGTAAAGTGCCTAGTCAGAAGATGAGGTACTGTTTCTCCAGTTTGCGTTGAGCTTCACTGGAACATTGCAGCAGGTCAAGGACAGATGAATGTGGGCATGAGAGCAGGGTGGTGTGTTGGAATGGCAAGAGAATTATAGATTAGTTAGCTAAATATTGGCAACAAGAAAGATAATGGAACTTTTAATCAAAGATATAAGAAATAAACATCTATAACCAAAAATATAATTAAAAATCAACATAGATTTCAAAAGGGAAGGCCATGTTTTACCAACCTTACTGAACTCTTTGAAAAGAAGGAAGTATAGACAAGGGTAATGTATTAGATGTAATATATGTGATTTTTCAGAAGACCTTAGATAATGTGCCACATAGTATGACCATGACCAAGTTAAGAGCATGTGCAGTTAGAAGTTAGAATGCATCGGAAACGAGTACAAACAGAAAACAGAGCGTAGGGATTAAGGGCAACTACACAGACTGGCAAAAGGCAGGATGTGGTGTTCCAGAGTTCAGTGCTGGGACCACATTTGTTCACAATTTATATTAACAAAGTGAACTAGTGAATTTAAAATAATGACATGATTTTTGTCGAGTCAGGATGACTCAGCAGACCTTTAAAAATAGTGGGCGACCCCCAAATGCAGAAGTCCCGCCTGGAGACAGGGCATAGTGGTAATCCAAAGGCCGAATCGAGTACTCTGGGAGCACCAGCTCAAATCCCACCACGGCATCTGGTGGAATTTAAATTCAATTTATAAAATCTGGAATTGAAAGCTAGTCTCAGTAATGGTAAAACTATCATTGTTTGTCAGAAGCGAATCTACCATCCTTACCCGATCTGGCCTACTTGTGATTCCAGGCCCAGTAATGTGGGTGACTCCTAATTATTTTCAGAAATGGCCTAGCAAACCACCCAGTTCAAGGGCAATTAGGGATGGGCAACAAATACTGTCCTTGCCAGCAATGACCACGTCCTGTGAAAGAATGAAAAAAAATTTCGGGCATGCCTCATTTTTGCCAGCAGGGGGAGGTGGTGGGGTGTGAAACACACAGGTGGGAAACACAGATCTGCTGGGCCATTTGAAATTAGTGCTGAGTTCAAACAGACCCCATTTTCACTGTTCCAAGGGCATTCACCCAAAGTGTGGGAATAATGACGTTTTGGAGAAGACGGATATGCTCGTGAAGGTCTGTTTAAGTGTCTTCTGAAAGAACTTAAACCCCTAGTCCTTTCAAATTGAAAAATAAGTCTGCAGCTTCACTTAGAGTGAAAAACAAACACAGCCCTGCTGGAGTACATTGATTGACGGATCATCTCTGGTGCAAATTAGAGAAAAGACATTAGCCATCTGTTTTTCAATTTTAATAGACTCCATTGTTTACATTTCCCAAGCTTTGTTACTACAGCTGAGCCCATTATGAATGCTTGGCTGAACTTCAAGGTCCAGAGCCACTTATCTCAGCAGGGATCTGGATAGATATTTTGATTGACAGTTTTAAGAGATTATCAAAGGATTAGCTGTGTTTGATGTGGTTATTAAATAGATGTTTGTTTTAGCAACAGATTGACCACTTGAGGGCATTTACATTTTTAATGGTCTTCATGAATGAGTTTTTTTTCCATTAAAATGTGTGCTTGAGAAAGACCTCTATTAGATTGTTAGAAGTCTATTTTTTCATTTCCACATGGCTCCTGAGTCTGCCCAAGTAATGGATACTGGGTGAGTGGCTATACAAGATACATGGGGGCATGGAGGTGCCATGGGATATGAAGGGGCATGGGGATCGATAGGGGTTTGAGAGGTGAGGATTAGAGGGCCTAACAGCCTTTAATGCGACTGGTCTAAATTCCCAGAGAACTGAGCGGACCTTTGAACTAGCCTCGGCACTCTCCTGCCTCCATGATCACACCTGACCTGCCTCCAGAGGTGGCAGACCCAACTCCATCCCACATCCACCTCCCCTTATAAAAGTGATGGGACTTCTGGGTTACGAACTATCCCCGACTTGACCTTCCAGCCCCCTCCATGAAGCTCCGGCCCATTATTTTTAAAGTTGCCGACGCCACCAAGTTGGGGCAACTAGTTAATAATGAGGATGACTGCAATAAACTGCAAGAATACATTAATAAACTTGAACAATGGACATGCAATTGGTAAAATTGTTTGAACGTAGGTATGTAGGAAGTGGCGTATTTAGGTAGGAGGATCACATACTCCTTGGAAACTGAGAGACTAAATGGGGTAAAGCAACAGAGAGAGATGCAGGGTCTTTATGAAGAATCACTAATATTTAATACAATCCATGTTAATAAAGACATAAAATAATGATAACAGACCACTAGGTTTCATTTCTAGAGTGATAGAATGGAGAAGTATTTTAACCTTGCTTAGGTCACATTTAGTGTACTGGACACAGTTATAACTATCAGGAAATATTGAACAGTCTGTGACTCTTTTCTCCAGAAAAGGAAAAGGAAAGGCTGAGGGGCTACCTGATAGAGGTCTTTAAAATTTACACAGGCTGTTGAAAGAAGGTGTTCCACTTGTGGGGAGACTGTAACTAGGGGCCGTCAATGCTGTGTAGGAGAGTCACTAATTAATTCAATAGGAAATTCAAGAGGAACATTTTTTTGTCCAGAGAATGGTGAAAATGCAGAACTTGCTACCACATGGAGTGGTTAAGCTGAATTAAAGGTGCATTTAAGGAGAAACTAGGCAAGTATTTGAGGGAGAAGGAAATGGAAGGATATGTTGAAAAAGTGAAAATCCCAGCCCGAGTGTTTGCAGAAGTGATAAACTTAGCATCACATTCATAATTGTACCACCAGAGGGGGCTACAAGACAACATAAGACAATGGGAATGATCTTTGGCAGCGCAGTCAGGTGGTGCTGATCCTCTGAGGTAGGCACAGCTCAGTCTTGAACTGAAATACTGGTTTAACCACATGTAGCACAATATGCTATCTCAGTAAAGGAATTGGAGCATGTACAGGATACACTCATCCAGTAGCTGATTATCACTTAAAATGCCTGCTAACTTTCACTAAAGGGACTGCACGGCATTTTCACAGAGTGACAGAATTGTTACAGCTCAGAAGGACATTTGGCCCATTGTGGGTAACACTTCAATGCCTTTCCCTAATATCCAGCAGCTGATTGGATGTTGATATTGAACTCCAGCAGCTGATTGGATGTTGCTATTGAACTCCAGCAGCTGATTGGATGTTGATATTGAACTCCCGCAGCTGATTGGGTGTTGATATTGAACTCCAGCAGCTGATTGGATGTTGATATGAACTCCAGCAGCTGATTGGATGTTGATATTGAACTCCAGCAGCTGATTGGATGTTGATATTGAACTCCAGCAGCTGATTGGATGTTGATATTGAACTCCAGCAGCTGATTGGATGTTGATATTGAACTCCAGCAGCTGATTGGATGTTGATATTGAACTCCAGCAGCTGATTGGATGTTGATATTGAACTCCAGTGCTACTTAAAGGGTTACCCATCCTTTAAAAGGATTGTTATCATTTCAGATTCACTTGCTGTTGGAGCGATGTAAAGAGATCCTCTGAAACACATCAGGGATTTTCTGGACAAGACTTCATTAACACTCTGGCAACATTAATTTTGCAAATACTCTAAGGACTAAATGCTGTGATACCGAACCTTATAGGAATCACCAAGAGAATGCTTGGTTATGGGTGTCTGGCTAGGGATGCATTTGGTCTGCATGTGGAATGGGAGGTGGTGATGGGACCAGGCAGGGAGCACTAGCTTGCTTTTTTTTAACTCATTCATGGGATGTGGGCATCGCTGGCTGGGCCAGCATTTATTGCCCATCCCTAATTGTCCTTGAGAAGCTGGTGGTGAGCTGTCTCCTCAAACCGCTGCAGTCCATGTGGTGTAGGTACACCCACAATGCTGTTAGGAGGGAGTTCCAGGATTTTGGCCCAGCGATGGTGAAAGAACGGCGATATATGTCCAAGTCAGGATGGTGAGTGACTTGCAGGGGAACTTCAAGTGGTGGTGTTCCATGTATCTGCTGCCATTGTTCTTCTAAATGGTAGTGGTCATGGGTTTGGAAGGTGCTGTTTAAGGAGCCCTGGTGTAGAGCATCTTGTATATGGTACACACTGCTGCTACTGTGTGTCGATGGTGGAAGGAGTGAATGTTTGTGGATCGGGTGCCAATCAAGTGGGGCTGCTTTGTCCTGGATGGTGTCAAGCTTCTTGAGTGTTGTGGGAGCTGTACTCATCCAGGCAAGTGGAGAGTATTCCATCACACTCCTGACTTGTGCCTTGTAGATAATGCACAGGCTTTGGGGAGTCAGGAGATGAGTTACTTGCTGCTAGATTCCTCTGACCTGCTCTTGTAGCCACAGTATTTATATAGCTAGTCCAGTTCCATTTCTGGTCAATAGTAACCTCTAGGATATTGATAGTGGGGGATTCAGTGATGGTAATGCCATTGAACATCAATGGTTAGATTCTCTCTTGTTGGAGATGGTCATTTCCTGACACTTGTGTGGCACAAATGTTACTTGCCATTTCTTCTTCCCCCTGAACTCACTCCCCTTTCTGCACTCCTTCCAGCCCCTGGACTCCCTCCCTTCTCCACACTCCTTCCTCCCCCTGGACTCCTTCCCTTCTGAGCACTCCTTCCTGCCCCTGAACTTCCCCACTCTGCACTCCTTCCATTACACCTTCTCCCCAGTTGCCATCTTCTCTCCAGTTACTCCCTCCCCCCTACTCCCAACCTCCGGCCCCAAACGCTCCCCAACACCTTCATTCCCCCCATCCCAACCTCACCCCACCAACACCTCTTCCTCTCACAGCCGATCCTGGACCTTCCTCTCCCACCCCCGCCACCATCATCTGCTGTAACCCTCAACGGTGACTATCCAACTTCCATGAGCTGCTTCGCAGCACAGCCATGTCTATGAGAATCCAATCAGCATGCCATGGACACTCCTCCAGAATCCCATTGCTGTCGGGTTCCAGCATCTTCTTCCCCTCGCATGTCCGCAATGTGAACAAGGCCCTGGCAGGAAAGTCTCGACTTCTGCATGTGACTCTTGTCAAGACGTATTCTACGTCGATGTGTTTTCCTGCCAATGTGGGTAGACGATCCAGCAGTGGGGAATAATTCTGGCAGGCTGGCAGACATACTGATGTCTTACAATGAGGTTCCCGATGTCTGAGAGGGGAGAATGCGGCTTGACATCAGTGGGCTGAGCGGACAATCACAAACTGGTTTCATACCACCATGAAACTGATCATGCCATATTATCCGCTCATGTCACCAAACATGCCAGACACCACTGGGCAGGGAAAACCCCGGCCATTGGCTGTACAATACCAATCTCTTAAAGCAGGATTGGCTACAGGATGGTACTTTGTTTTGTTCCATCTGCTCTAATCCAGCCCAGAATAACACTGTTGATCTCAAAGTTCCTTCATGAACTATCTATGGAATGTCCCAGGCCAGTGTGACCCTGCAACACAATCCTGGTTCTCAGTTCTAAACTCACTCACAGGATGATTGGCATAGGACTGAACAAATGCCACACTGGTACAATAAGGGATTATCATCACAGGAGGGGACTGAGGCACATTGTAGATGGAGTGTCGAGGGAGCATTACTCTGTATTGGACCCCCAAATGGGAGTGTTGGAGGGACAGTATAGAGGGAGATTTATCCTGTCTTTAACAACCTTCCAGTCCTGTTTAGATATGAGCATGGTGACAAAGGACAGTAGGTTTGCAAATGTTCTAGCACTGTTTGAGCGAGAGAGGGATAAACCTGACAACTACAAGCCAGTTAGCTTAACGCAAAGGTGAGGCAAACTTTTAAAGACAATGTTTCAGAACAAAATTAAATGTCACTTCAAAAAAAATATTGTTTAATAAATGAAAGCTAGAGCTGATTTGCTAAAGGAAATTTATGTTTGATTCATTGAATTGAGTTTGTTTATGAAGTGAGGGAGGGGGTTGTGTTGTTGATGTTGTGAATACAGACTTTCAAAAGGACATGCTAGGGGCAGAATCAGACATACCTAAACATGAGATGTCAACCTGGTGAAGCTACAGCTGATGTGCCAAACAGTAAGCAGCATGCGATAGGCAGAGCTAAATTATCTCTCGACCAACAGGTCAGATCAAAGCACTGAAGTCAAGCCACATCCAGTCGTGAATATTAATGGACAACTAAACAACCAACTGGAGCACAAAAGCAAAATACTGCGAATGCTGGAAATCTGAAACAAAAACAGAAAATGCTGGAAAAACTCAGCAGGTCTAACAGCATCTGTGGAGAGAAAAAACAGAGTTAACGTTTCAAGTCTGTATGACTGTTCTTCAGAGCTGAAGAGAAGTGGAAATGTGATGAAATTTATACTGTTTAGTAGGGGTGGAGCAGGTGGAGCTGGATAGAAGATCAGCGATAGGTGGGGGCAAAGGAGAGATTGATAAAGGTGTCATGAACTAAAGGACAAAGGGAGTGTTAATGGTAGTGGTAAGGGCTAAGAAAGGTGCTGATAGTGGCGTTAGGGTAAGAAAGCAGAATGTGATAATAGCAACAGAAGGGTAGCATTGTATGAAAAGAACAACACAGAACAAGTAACAGATGGCCCTTTTCAGGATAGGTTGGGGGGAGGGGGCGGTGGTGGGGGAAAAAAGGATAGAAAATGGGGTAGAAGGGGAATGAGAAAAGGGGATAAAACCGTAGATAAATTAATAAAAGTAAAAATAAATGGATAAAAAATAAAAATGAATGCAGCAAGAAAGGGATTAAGAAAGGGGTGGGTATAGAGGAGAGAGTCCATGGTCTGAAGTTGTTCAACTCAATGTTAACTAGCTGGAGGAGAGGGCAACACAGATATTCCCATCAGAGTCCAGCACATTAGTGCAAGAGACAAGACTGAAGTATTTGTAGCCATCTTCAGCCAGAAGTGCAGTGTGGATGATCCATCTCGGCCTCCTTCTGAGGTCCCCAGCATCACAGATGCCAGTCTTCAGCCAATTCACTCCATGTGATATCAAGAAACGGCTGAAGGCACTGGATACTGCAAAGGCTATGGGCCCTGACAATATTCCAGCAATAGTAATGAATACTTGTGCTTCAGAACTTGCCACGCCCCTAAAAGCTGTTCCAGTACAGTTACAACACTGGTATCGACCCAGCTATGTGGAAAATTACCCAGGTATGTCCTGTACACAAAAAGCAGGACAAATCTGACACGGCCAATTACCACCCTATCTTTGGTTAATTGTATAATTTTGAGCCCTCTGGTTACCAACTCTGCCACTGGACACAGTTTCTATTTTTTAATTCAGTCAGAATGGTTCATGATTTTGAACACCTCTATCAAATCTTTTCTTTTGCTTCTCTGTTCTAAGGTCATTAGAAAGAAACAAGGATAGCTTTCCGTAATCTTCTCAAGACCTAAGATGATCTGTGGTAACCCAGGAATCAGAGCCAAAAGCTGTCAAATAGTCTGATGTATTGAAAAGACTTGTCAACAATTATACAATTATCACTCTCTCCAACAGTTTCTGCTTTTCACGAATTTGCTGATTGCCGTGGGCAAGCTGTATTTTTGTTCCACGAGACAGTGGGGTGTGTACACTGTTTTATTCAGGCTGATACATGCCAGAGCTGAATCCAAACCAGCACAACAGCAGCACCACTACTTGGAATCCACTCAACCAATTTCCCTGATCCAGAATTTTCACCATCAGTGGCAGCCCCATCATGTTGAACAAGTGGGAATTTGGATCATGGTCAACATGAACCTCCCAATCTTCCCAAGATACCAGGGAGGTGCCAGAGCATTGGAGAGTGATAAGTGTGACACCCTTATTCAACATAGGGGGTAAGGACAGTCCCAGTAACTACAGGCCAGTCAGCTTAACATCAGTGCTGGGTAAGGTTTTAGAAACATTAATCAGTGAACAAAAATCAACTGACACTTTGGGAGGTTTGAGTTCATTAAAGAGAGCCAGCACAGATTTGTAAAGGATAGATCATGCTTGACTAAACTAATTGAAATTTTTTATGAGGTAACAGAGAAGGTTTAATTCATTCAAGGGATATGGGTGTTGCTGGCTAGGCCAGCATTTATTGTCCATCCCTAATTGCCCTTCAGAAGGTGCTGGTGAACTGCCTTCTTGAACCACTGCAGTCCATTAGGTGTAGGTACATCCACTGTGCTGTCAGGGAGGGAGCCTCAGGATTTTGACCCAGTGACAGTGAAGGAACGGCGATATATTTCCAGACTGACTTGGAGGGGAACTTCCAGGTGGTGGTGTTCCCATATATCTATTGCCCTGGTCCTTCTAGATGGTAGTGGTCATGGGTTTGAAAGGGCTGTCTAACGAGCCTTGGTGAGATCCTGCAATGCATCTTGCAGATGGTAATCACTGCTGCTACTGTGTGTCAGTGGTGGAGGGAGTGAATGTTTGTGGATGTGGTGCCAATCAAGTGGGCTGCTTTGTCCTGGATGGTGTCAAGCTTCTTGAGTGTTGTGGGAGTCACATTCATCCAGGCAAGTGGGGAGTATTCCATCAAACTCCTGACTTATGCCTTGTAGATGGTGGACAGGCTTTGGGAAGTCATGAGGTGAGTTACTCGTCACAGGGTTCCTAGCCTCTGACCTACTCTTATAGCCACAGTATTTATTTGGCTAGTTCAGTTCAGTTTCTGGTCAATGATAACCCCCACAACATTTATAGTGGGGGATTCAGTGATGGTAATGCCATTGAATGTGAACAGGCGACATTTAGATTCTCTCTTGTGGAGGTTGTCATAGTCTGGCACTTGCATGGTGCGAATGTTACTTGCCACTTCTCAGCCCAAACCTGGATATTGTCCAGGTTTTGCTGCATTTTGACATGGACTGCTTCATTGTCTTAGGAGTCATGAATGGTGTTGAACATTGTTCAATCATCAGTGAACATCCCCACTTCTGACCTTATGATGGAAGGAAGGTCATTGATGAAGCAGCTGAAGATGGTTGGGCCTAGGACACTAGCCTGAGGAACTCCTGCAGTGATGTCCTGGAGCTGAGATGATTGACCTCCAACCAACTACATCCATCTTCCTTTGTGCTAGGTATGACTCCACCCAATGGAGAGTTTTCCTCCTGATTCCCATTGACTCCAGTTTTGCTAGGGCTCCTCGATGTCACACTCTGTCAAATGCTGCCTTGATGTTAAGGGCTGTCACTCTCACCTCACCTCGGGAGTTCAACTGTTTTGTTCTTGTTTGAATCAAGGCTGTAGTGAGGTCAGGAGCTGAGTGAACCTGGCAGAACCCAGACTGGGCCTTAGTGAACAGGTTATTGCTAAGCAAGTGCTGCTTGATAGCACTGTTGATGACCCCTTCTGTTACTTTACTAATGATCGAGAGTAGACTGATGGGACAGTAATTGGCCGGGTTAGATTTGTCCTGCTTTTTGCGTACATGACATACCTGGGCAATTTTCCACATAGCTGGATAGATGCCAGTGTTGTAGCTGAACTGGAACAGCTTGGCTAGGGTCACAGCAAGTTCTGGAGTACAAGTCTTCAATAATATTGCCAGAACATTGTCAAGGCCCATAGCTTTTGCAGTATTCAGTGCTTTCTTGAAATCATGTGGAGTGAATCGGATTGGCTGAAGACTGGCATCAGTGATGCTGGGGACCTCTGGAGGAGGCCGAGATGGATCATCCTCTTGGCATTTCTGGCTGAAGATTGTAGCAAATGCTTCAGCCTTATCTTTTGCACTGATGTGCTGGGTTCCTCCGTCATTGGGGATGGGGATATTTGTGGAACCTCCTCCTCCTCCAGTGAGTTGTTTAATTGTCCACCATCATTCACGGCTGTTTGTGTCAGGACTGCAGAGCGTAGATCTGATTCGTTGGTTATAGAATCACTTAGCTTTACCTATCACATACTGCTTATGCTGTTCAGCATGCAAGTAGTCCTGTGTCATAACTTCAATAGATTGGACGGGTACAATTCTGTTGTTGCTGATGGCCCACAGTAACTCATGGTTGCGCAGTCTTGAATTGCTAGATCTGTTCGAAATCTATCCCATTTATCATGGTGTAAGTGCCACACAACACAATGGAGGATATCCTCAATGTGAAGATGGGACTTCGTCTCCAAAAGGACTGTGCAGTGGTCACCCCTACTGATACTGTCATGGACAGATGCATCTGCAGCAGGCAGGTTGGTGAGGATGAGGTCAAATATATTTATCCCTCTTGTTGGTTCCCTCACCACCTGCTGCCAACCCAGTCTAGCAGCTATGTCCTTTGGGACTCAACCAGCTTGGCCAGTAGTGGTGCTACCGAGCCACTCTTGGTGATGGACATTGAAGTCCCCCACTCAGAGTACATTTTGTGCCCTTGACACCCTCTCAGTGCTTCCTCCAAGTGGTGTTCAACATGGAGGAGTGCTGATTCATCGGTACGTGGTAATCAGCAGAATGTTTCCTTACCCACGTTTAACCTGATGCCATGAGACTTCATGAGATTCGGAGTTGATGTTGAGGACTCCTTGGGTAACTCCCTCCTGACTGTATACCACTGTGCCGCCACCTCTGCTGGGTGTGTCCTGTCCCACCGGCAGGGATGGTGATGGTGGTGTCTGGGATGTTGTCTGTTACATACAATTCCACGAGTATGACTATTTCAACCTGTTGCTTGACTAGTCTGTGAGACAGCTCTCCCAATTTTAGCACAGGTATTAATGAGGAGGACTTTGCAGGGTTGAGTTTGCCACTGTCGTTTCCCATGCCCAGGTTGATGGCAGGTGTTCTATCCAGTTTCACCCCTTTGAGGTGTTTTAACGGTTTGATACAACTGAATGGCTTATTCGGCCATTTCATAGCCAACCACAATGCTGTAGGCCAGACCAGGTAAGGACAGCAGATTTCATTCCTCTTAGTGAGCAGGTGGATTTTTACCACAATCAGCAATGGTTTTGTGGTCATCGTTAGACTTTTAATTCTAGATTTTTATTGAATTCAAATTCACCATCTGCCGTGGTGGAACTTGAACCCAAGTCCCCAGAGCATTACCCTGGGTCTCTGAAATACTAGTACAGCAACAATACCACTACGCTATCGCCTCCCCTTGCCTTGATGAAGGGCATGCAGTGGATGTTGTCTATATGGACTTTAAAAAGCATTTGATAAAGTACTGTTGTGGGTAGCTGGCTCCATGTTCGCCTCTACACATGCCTCTGTCTAACACCACACTGACCTTTAGATGTGGGTCATGTGTTCTCTTACATCACTGAGTGGGTGGTACTGCACTCAGTCCCAGTTAACCCTTTATGTGACAGACTCTAATATGACAGGTACCACATAAAAGGCTGGTTAAGAAAAACTGAGGGTCATGGAATAGGGTCAGTGTCAGCTTGGATAAGAAATTGACTTAAGGACAGGAAACAGCAGCTGGTGCTAAAGGGTTGTTTTTCAGACTGGAGGATGGTTGACAGTGATGTTCCCCAAGGGTGAACACTCAGACCCCTATCTTTTTGATGTATGCAAATGACTCATATCTTGGAATAGAGGGTAAAATTTCAAAATGTTCTGGTGATACCAAAGTTGGAGGTGTAGCAGAAATTGAGGACAATGCCAATGCAATGGACATGTACAGGCTGGCAGAACCATGGAACCACAGAACCAGAGAAAAGTTATGGTGCAGAAAGAGGCCATTCAGCCCATCGTGTCTGTGCCAGCCAAAAGGAGAGAAAATAAACTAACGGCTCATTTTAAAACTCTCACTTTCCAGCCCCTAGTCCATAGCCTTGCAGGTCGCAGTACTTCAGATGCAGATCCAGGTACTGTTTAAATGAATTGAGTATTTCAGCCTCAGCCACCAACTTAGGTAGTGAATGCCAGACACCCACCACCCTCTGGGTGAAAAGGGTTTTTCCTCATGTCCCCTCTAATCCTTCTACCAATTACCTTAAATCTGTGCCCCCTGGTAATTGACCCCTCAGCTAGGGGAAATAAGTATTTCCTGTCTACCCTATCTGGGCCCCTCATAATTTTGTATACCTCAATTAGGTCACCCCTTAGCCTCCTCTGTTCTAAGAAAAACAATCCTAGCCTATCCAATCTCTTCTCATAGCTGCAATTTTCAAGCTCTGGTAACATTCTTGTAAATCTCCTCTGCACTCTCTCCAGAGAAATTATGTCCTTCCTGTAATGTGGTGACCAGAACTGTACTCCAACTTCCAGCTGTGGCCTAACCAGCGTTTTATACAGTTCCAGCATTACATCCCAGCTTTTGTATTTAATACTTCGACCAGTAATGGAAAGCATTCCATATGCTTTCTTGACCACCTTGTCCGCCTGTCCTGCCACTTTCAGGGACATGTGGACATGCACTCCAAGGTCTCTCACTTCCTCAACCTCAGTAACTTCCCGTTTATTAAGTATCCCCTCGCTTTGTTTGCCCTCCCCAAATGCATTGCCTCACACTTTTCCGGATTGAATTCCATTTGCCACTTCTTCGTCCACTCAGCCAAACAATTGATATCATTCTGGAGTTGACAGCTATCCCCTTCACTATCAACTACATGGCCAATTTTTGTGTCATCTGCAAATTTCCCAATCGTGCCTCCCATGTTTAAGTCAAAATCATTAATATATACAACAAACAGCAAGGGCCCTAACACTGAGCCCTGTGAAGCACCACTGGAAACCATTTTCCATTCGCAAAGACATCCATCGGCCATTACCCTTTGTTTCCTGTCACTGAGCTAATTTTGGATCCAACCTGCCACCTTCCCCTGTATCCCATGAGATCTCACTTTCCTGATCAGTCTGCCATGTGGAATGGGCAGACAAGTGACAGGTGGAACTTAAAACAGAGAAATGTGAGATAATTGTTACAGATAGGAGAGAGACTACTGAATTTCTTTATCCTCTTCTCGGCTTTCCATAAGTAGAGGTGTTTTTGAATTATTTTTAAAGTAGGCTGTGGTGTGTTTCCCCAAACCCTCAGTTTGTGTGGTGGAGTGGTGGGTGTTTGGGCTTTGGTTTCAAGACAATGTCCCAGCCATTAGCTTTTGAAAGAGTTACTATCCATATTGAGGGTCTTGTGTCAGGAAGCCATTGTCTCTGACTCTGCTAGAGGGGTAAGCTTATCAAGATATAAATGACGTCCATTGTCCCATCAATGGTTCAGACCAGGAACAGATAGGAAGTTGCTGCCTGCAATGGTTATAATTATAAAAGCAGTGATGATCAATGATTTCAAAAGTAAATTGGACAGTCAATTGAGAAAATAAATTTGCAGAACAATAGGGATAAAGTGGGTGAGTGGGACTGACTGTACTGCTGTATAGAATACCAGCAAGGACTTGACAGACCACATGACTTCCTTCTGTGCTGTAATGACTGTGATTCTAAGCGGGAATGTGGATCATGATGACCAAATAGGAATGAAATCAAGACCCCATCTGCCCTCTCAAGTGGACATAAACGACCTACCTCTCAAGCAACATCACTAAAACAGATTATCTGATCATTATCACATGCTGTTTATGGGAGTTTGCAGCGTGCAAATTGGCTTCCACATTTTCTACATTATAACAGTGACTACATTTGAAAAGTGCTTCATTGGTTCTAAAGTGCTTTGGATACCTTGAGATCATTAGAGGTGCTAAATAACCTCAGGGAAAACCTGAATTAATCTCAGAAAATAAATTGTCATGATGTTTCTGAACTTGATGACCTCCCGCAATGCCGTAGGAGTTTGGCTGTTGCTCTAGTTTGACCACACAGCGTGACTCTGCCATAATGTTCATCAATAATGCCCAAGAAGCTCAACACCATCCAGGACAAAACAGTTCACTTGTTCAGCATGCCATCCACCATCTCAACCATTCACTCCCTCCACCACTGCTGCACAGTGGCACTAATTTGTACCATATACAAGATGCACTGCAGTCATTCCCCAAGGTTTCTTTGACAGCACCTTCCAAGCTTGTGACCTCTACCATGGAATACCAAAGCCTGCAAGTTCCCCCACAAGTCACACACCACCCTGATTTGGAACTATATCAGTGTCCCTTCATTGTCACTGGGCCAAAACCCTGGAACTCCCTTCCTAAAGCACTCTGAGTGTACCTACATCAAACAGACTGTAACAGTTCAAGAAAGCAGCTCACCACCATCTTCTCAAGGGCAATTCTGGATGGGCAATAAATGCTGACCTTGTCAGCAATGTTCATATCCCAAGAATGAAAAATATTGGAGCATGCATATATAGCATTGTGCTTAAGCAGCTGTGGGCAGGAGATTGTTTTATGCAACATGCACAAACATCAAGAAATTTTGTGCATATCAAGCTGATATATTTGGTACTTCATTTGAGTATTATAATGAAGGCAGTTGTGTGTGCCTGCATACCATTATAACGTAAAGGTGCTTGGCAGAGCAAGCATTAACATGGGCCTGGAGAATAACACCACCCATGGTACGATGCATAGAGTCACATAGTAAGAGATTGGAGAACATACTAGAAGGAGTCTGCATGGAGACAGCAACACCATGCATGGCAGTAACTGGGATCTGTACATGGTTAAAGACTACCAATAAAGTGCTCATGTTTAAACATACAAGTATCAAGATCTCATCATTGAGACATCAAACAAACCCATAACACAACAAAGCCCTCCCCTTTCTGTGGTGCAAATATACTGCCCCCATGTTTAGTTCCAAATAGAAAAGATGTAAAATATGCAAAATGGTTGAATATCTGAGGTGATTGATGTTGAGTCAGTGCTCCAACTCTCCACCCTAAAATCGGATGTAAATGATTGGAAAGTTTACCCTACTACCAAACCAAGGGAATCTCACCTCCTCCTTCATTGGGAACATTGTCAATGATATAATGAGGTCTGGAGACGAGGTCTTCCCCTTCTAAAACCATGTAATTGCTGGACCAATTCTCCTCCAGCAATGCCCCGTTTTCACCCCCAACTCCACCCTGTGTTATGGATTCTATTATTTTACATATTACTGGCATTAATCTAAAGGGCCTGTCATGGATCAAAATATCATTCCCTTCTGAAATACGGGTCTACGTGGATTTGCATCCAGCCCTGTTGAACCTCTCAGGACTCCAATAACTCTTTAATCATTGAAGCCTCACTAATTTCCCCTCTCCATCAGAACCTGAGGATATTTATTATCTAGCCCAGAGGTCGTGCCAATCTTCATAACCTTGATCTTATTCACTACCTCTGCCATACTGACCTTAAACCGAGGTGAACACAAATTGGACAGCAAGTTAGTATTGTTCTCTTTTGGAACATAGCAGGAGGAAATTTAGTCCCTTGGGCCTATTCTGTCATTCAATTAGATTATGGCTGATCTGTATCTTAACTCCATCTACCCGCCTTTGGTCTAACGCTTTGATTCCTTTACCTAACAAATGAAACCTATCGAAACATTGTCCCAGCATCCACCGCCTTTTGAGGCAGTGAATTCCAGATTTCTTCATCCTTTGTTTGGAAAGGATTTCCCTTTTAAATGGCCAAGCTCAAATCATAAGATGCCCCATTGTCCATGATTTCCCCATCAGAGGAAATAGTTTCTCTAGCCAGCGTGTTGAATCCATTTAACATTTTAAACATTTCAATCAAATCAGTTCAATCTTCTGGACGCAAAAGAATACAAGTTAAGATTACGCAACCTGTCTGTATAATTTAACCCTTTAAGCTCTCGTGTCATTCTGGTGAATCTGCGTGGCATCTCTCCAAGACCACGTGCAGTGACCAAGACTGAATAACGTCATCCAGATGGGTTTGACCAGAGCTTTGTGTAACGGTAACACAACTTCCACCTCCTTTGTTTCCCAGCCCTCTTGAGAGAAAGGTCACCATTCCATTTGTCTTGTTGATTGCATTTTGAATCCATTCATTAGTTTTAAATTAGCTTTGTGAAAACTAGAGAATTTTTAAAAACTATTTTAACAATGTTACCTTCAGTTTCAACATTGTTTTTATCTTTTAGTGTTCGAGCCGCTCTAACAGTTTTTACTAGAAGGTTATTTTCTGTGGTGTTTGACAGATTTAGCTATTCTCATCTTTCAGGTCTTCTTACCTTTAAATAATAGTTGAAGATATAAAATAAGACAAAGAACAAAGTAATAGATAGGGAGAAAAGCTGACTGCATAAATTGGAAAGTAATTAAAATAGAGATCAGAAAAAATACATTCTGCTCAAAAAACAAGAACAAGCAAATATCAGGACAGTTAAAGCTCATGGAATAAAAGTGACTATGGCAGCATGGAAACGAAACAGGAAACAGAGTGTAAGTGATGACCGATTGTTAATTGGACTGGAGGAAGGTATGCATTGGGGTTCTCCACCAGCCAGTACTTGGATCCCTGTTTTTGGGAGGTGGTGGCATGGTGTTATTGTCATTGGACCAATAAGTCAGAGACCCAGGGTAATGCTGTGGGGACCAGGGTTCAAATCCCACGACGGCAGATGGTGGAATTTGAATTCAATAAAAATCTGGATTTAAAAGTCGTATGATGACCACATTGCTGATTGTTGTAAAATAGTACACTAATGTCCTTTAGGGAAGAAAATCTGCTATCCTTACCTGGTCCGGCCGACAGGTGACACCAGCAATGTGGTGGACCCTTAAATGGCCTAGGCAAGCCACTCCGTTCTATCAAACCGCTAAAAAAGTCAATAAATGGGAAAAAAAACAGATGGATCACCAACATCGACCTAGGCACCAGAAACGACAATGGCAAACTCAGCCCTGTCAATCCTGCAAAATACTCCTTACTAACATCTGGGGGCTTGTGCCAAAATTGGGAGAGCTGTCTCACAGACATAGTCATATGCACTGAATCATACCTTACAGATAATGTCCCAGACACCATTATCACCATCCCTGGGTATGGCAGGGCAAAGGTGGTGGCACAGTGGTATACAATTGGGAGGAGTTGCCCTGAGAGTCCTCAACATCAACTCCGGACCTCATGACATCTCATGGCATCAGGTTAACATGGGCAAGGAAACCTCCTGCTGATTACTACGTCCACAACAACCCCCCACCCAGCTAACGATTCAGGATTCCAACATGGAATCCTCCATTTTGAACACCACTTGGAAGAAGCACTGAGGGTGGAAAAGGCATAGCATGTATTCTAGTTGGGGGACTTCACCAAGAGTGGCTCAGTAGCACCACCACCGACTGAGCTGGCCGAGCTCTAAAGGGCATAGCTGCTAGACTGGGTCTGCGGCAGGTGGTGAGAGAACCATTAAGAGCGAAAAACATACTTGACCTCGTCCTCATAAACCTGCTTGCCACTGACACATCTGTCCATGACAGCATCAGTAGGAATGACTACCAAAGTCCCATCTTCACATTGAGGATACCCTCCACCATGTTGTGCAGTGCCCAGAAGTAAAAAACATTTCAAAATTTTCAAATCCTTGCAAAAATCAGTAATAGTGGCACCAGTAATACAGGAGTTCTGTGTTAAGGTATCACAAAACCAGGGGATCAACCCTGGTTCAATGAAGAGTGCAGGAGGGCATGCCAGGAGCAGCACCAGGCATTCCTAAAAATGAGGTGTCAACCTGGTGAAGCTATAAAACAGGACTACTTGTGTGTCAAACAGCATAAGCAGCAAGTGATAGACAGAGCTAAGCAACCTCACAACTAACGGATCAGATCTAAGCTCTGCAGTCCTACCTCATCTAGTCGTGAATGGTTGTGGACAATTGAACAACTCACTGGAGAAGAAGTCTCCACAAATATCCCCATCCTCAATGACAGAGGAGTCCAGCACATCAGTGCAAAAGGTAAGGCTGAAGCATTTGCGACAATCTTCAGCCAGAAGTGCCGAGTGGATGATCCATCTTGGCCTCCTCTGGAGGTCCCCAGCATCACAGATGCCAGTCTTCAGCCAATTTAATTCATTTGATGCGATATCAAGAAACGGCTGAAGGCACTGGATACTACAAAGGCTGTGGGCCCTGACAATATTTTGGAAATAGTATCGATGACTTGTGCTCCAGAACTTGCCATGCCCCCAGCCAAGCTGTTCCAGTACAGCCACAACACCCAGCATGTGGCAAATTGCCCAGGCATGTACTGTATATAAAAAGCAGGATAAATCTAACCCAGCCAATTACTGCCCTATTTGTCTATTCTTAATCACCAGTAAAGTTATGGAAAAGGTCATCAACGGTGCTATCAAACGCCACTTGCTTAGCAATAACCTGCTCATTTTACTTCAGTTTGAGCTCCGTCAGGGTCACTCAACTTCTGACCTCATTACTGCCTTGGTTCAAACATGGACAAAAGAGCTGAACTCCAGAGGTGAGGTGAGAGTGACTGCCCGTGACATCAAGGCAGCATTTTTCTAATTATTTATATTTTTTAAACATATTTTTCTTTTCCCACCTATTTCCATTGTTTTTAAATGTATTCCCAAATATTGTTTCATCTCCACCTTTTAGCCTATTTTGATCCCTTCCCCCCCCCAGCCCACCCCCACTAGGGCTATCTGTACCTTGCTCGCCCTGCTTTCTACCCTTAATGTCACCATTAGCACATCCTTTAGCTAATATCACCACCGTCAACACCCCTTTGTCCTTTTGTCTATGACATCTTTGACAATCTCTTATTTGCCTCCACCTATCACTGGCCCTCTATCCAGCTCTACCTGTCCCACCCCCCCTCAAACAGCTTATATTTCATCTATTTCTATTTTGCCTCAGTTCTGATGAAGAGTCATATGCTTTCAAAACGTTAACTGTGTTCCTCTCCGCAGATGCTGTCAGACCTGCTGAGTTTTTCCAGCTGTTTTTATTTTTGTTTCAGATTTCCAGCATCCGCAGTATTTTGCTTTTACTTTTGCTCTTGTTGAGAGCTGGTACAGACATGATGGAATTTTGGATTTCCAGGTAATTCTGTTTTTGTTTTGGATTTCCAGCATCCGCAGTTTTTTTGTTTTTATACAGACACGATAGTCTGTGCTATAAACATTCTGTTTTTCATTTTTCTGATTGTATGATTCAAACTAGCCAATAATGACACACCATTGATGAATTAGAAAATTAAAGGGTGAAAATTAAAACTCAAGTAAAAGGCACACAAAAATTATACAGACAATAAATGAGAGGATGAAAGAAGAGGGTAGGTTAGAAGCAAAATTAATTTTAAAAAGACAAAGAGGAATTACAGACTGAAATGATTAAAGAACAATAAAAAAACTGATGATTTTGTAAAGACATAAACAGCAAAAGGAAAATTAAAATAGAGATAAGACCATTAAAGAATGCAAAAGATGAACTTACTGGTTATGATAGTGGAGTGGCAGAAATATTTGCCTCAGGTTTTAACTAGTGAGACTAACGTGACTTTAAAAGAAGAGATCAGAAGTAATATGTGTTAAAGTAAGAGATTATCCAGCTAACAGTGACCACAACATTATTTGATTGGAAGTAATTGTGGAAAGAGATCACTGAATATCAAAGCTATAAATGTTCAACTGGGGAAAAGCTAATTTCAGCGGTATAAGAAGGAACTGAGTACAGGTAGATTGGAAAAGACAATTGCAGATTAAAACAGCAATGGAAGACATTCAGGGGAGAGGGAGTTCAGGTAGACATTAGCCTTACCCATTGAATGGAAAAGGTGAATCATCCAATAGGAATGCAGCATGGATGACAAGGGAAATTAAACTTAAAATTTAACAGGAAAAGGAGATTTTTTAAAATATCAGGAGCAGGATTCAGTTCAAAACTGGGAAGATTATGGAAAGTACAGGCAGGAATTGAAAAGTTAATAAAGGAAGCAAAGGGAGATTATGAGAAAACAATAGCAGGCAACATTACATTGAACCCTAAAACATTTTATAAACCTATCAAGTGTAAGAGGTTAGCTAGGGAAAGATTGGGTCTATGAAGGACCCAAAGGGGAAGTCTGCATATGGAATAGAGGATTGGTATTAAATTAATACTTTTTATCAGCCTTCACAAAGGAAATGATGATGGGAAGATTGTACTAAAAAGGAAGTTAATTAGAGAATAGTGATAGGTAGAGTAGATATACTAAAAAGATGAACATAACTGAAAGTTGGTAAGTCACTTGGTCCAGATGGGATGTGTATGAGGTTGTGAAAGAAGCAAAGGTTGGTGTTGCACAGTCTTTCAATGCTCATTGATACAGGAGTGGTGACAGAAGATTGGAGGATTGCTAAAGTTATATCGGTATTAAAGCAAGGGGACAGGGCTAAACCTGTCAATTACATGTCAGTCAGCCTACAATCAATGATGGAAAATATGTCGGAAACAATTTTCAGAGAACAATTCCAGGAATATACAGGCCAGTTAATTTAGACAGGTCAAACCAGAATTTATACAAGTTTAACATAACTTCCTTGTTTTTGTACTCTATGCCCCTATTAATAAAGCCTAGAATCCCTATGCTTTATTAACCGCTCTCTCAAGCTGCACTGTCACCTTCAATGACTTATACCCCCAAGTCCCTCTGTTCCTACACCCCCTTTAGAATTGTATCCTTTATGTTGTATTGTTTCTTCCTGGTCTTCCTCCCAAAATGAATCACTTCACACTTTTCTGCATTACATTTCATCTGCCACTTGTCCACCCATTCCAGCAGCCTGTCGATATCCTTTGGAAGTTTAATGCTATCCTTCATAATATTTCCAAGTTTTGAGTCACCCGCAAATTTTGAAATTGTGCCCTGCACACCAAAGTATATGTCATTAATATATATCAAAAACAGCAAGTTCTAAAACCAGCCCTGAGGAACACCACTGTAAACATTCCTCCAGCCTGAAAAACAATTGTTCACCTCTTCTCTGTTTCCTGTCACTCAGCCAATTTTGTATCAATGCTGCTACTGTCCCTTTTATTCCATGAGCTCTAATTTTGCTCACAGGTGTGGCATTTTCTGAAATGCCTTCTGGAAGTCCATGTAAACCATATCAACAGCATTGCCCTCATTAGCCTTCTTTGTTAACTCATAAAAAAGCTCCAGCAAGTTAGTTAAACATAAGTTCTCCTTAACAAATCCATGCTGGCTTTCCTTAATTAACCTGCATTTACCCAAGTGATTATTAATTTTGTCCTAAATTATAATTTTCGAAAAGCTTCCTCACCACGGAGGTTAAAGTGACTGGTCTGTAATTGCTGGGCTTATCCTTATTTCCCTTTTTTGAACATGGGTGGAACATTTGTATTTCTTCATATCTCTGGCACCACCTCTGTATCTAAGGAAGATTGGAAAATTATGACCAGTGTCTCCACAATTTCAACCTCAGTATCCTTGGATGCATTTCATCGGGTCCTGGTGTCTTATCAACTTTAAATGCAGCCAGTCTATCTGATACCTCCTCCTTAACAATTTTAAACCAATCGAGTGTTTTGACTACCTCCTCTTTCATCATGACCTGGGCAGCATCTTCTTCCTTGGTAAAAACAGATGCAAAGTATGCATTTAGTAGCTCAGCATGCACCCATTTCCCATGTGTAAATCCCATTTAAGGTCTCTAACCAGCCACACTACTCCTCCTAATACCCTTTTACTATGCCTGTAGAAGACTTTTGGATTTCTTTTTATGTCTTGTCTCATACTCTCTTTTTGCTTCTCTCGTGACAACATTTGACCTGGAAACAGTACAGTAAGAACAAGTTCAATTTCTTTAAAAGGCTGTTGGAATCTTTAATTGTTTTAAGAAATGAAATATGAAATAAGAAATGTGTCAAAATGCGCCTGCGTGTGACTGTGTGTGACTGTGTGTGACTTAATTGAATTAAAGGAAGCTGGTCTGAAGGCTTTGATGTGTTAAAAGATAAGCTGTGGTTGAAATGTTAAATAGGTAAACATTGGTGTCAAGGGAACATTTGCATTTTTGAAATAAACCAGACTAGATTGTTTTTAAAAGAGGGAGTGAAATGTGTCACCTAGCCAGGTGAAGTTCAGAAATAGTGTGTTTATTTTTCCCAAAGGTAACTGGTAAAATTAGTACTATGAGAGATTTTTATTATTAGAAGGGTAAAGTCCAAAGACATAGTGAAACAATGGGAATTTTCATTCAAAGGGGAAAATATAAAGGAGCTAAGGCTGTGTGTAAGGGTAGGCATTTTAAAATCTAACAAGTGCGAAAATCCTTCAGCATCTATGCCTCAAGCTACTGTCTACACAGAACTGAAGTTAAGGAAACCCACTTTGAATTGGGTTGTTCATGGTATCATGTTTCTTTGCCTGGGTCTTTTAAAATCCATGTGTCTTACTGTTGCCTTAATGGAGGAGTAACTGGGAGTCAGATTAATTAAAGGATTTAGAAGCTATCATGGTAGTAATTTGTAAATCTATGTATGTATTTAAAATCATTTCTTCTATTTATAAAGGTTTAATTTAGTTTGGTAAGAAACCTATAAGACTCGGTGGTCTTATTACTACTGAATTCAAGGCATGCATCTCAAAATTTATTCAAATTGCAAAATAAGCTGTGGAAGTTTTCTTAAGTTTCCCTCTGGGATTTGAGCAACTCAGCATTTACCATCAGGCTGTGCCATATCACGTCTAAATGTTCTCCTACTGACACTTGATACACATGGGCCATCTTATTCCTGAGAGCCAGAATCTGGCAACACCCCCTTTCTCATTAGACTGGAGATGTATGGTTCAGAAAATTCTCCTGAACACTCTAGGAATTCTTGCCCTTCCCTGCCATTTACATTACTGCTATCCCAGCCCATATCAGGATAATTAAAGTCCCTGTTATAATTACTCTATAATTCTTGTGCTTCTCTGTAAATTTCTTGCAAATTTGTTGCTCTACATTTTTCCTGTAAAATTACCCCAGATGTCTTTCTTGCCACCTTCCCGCCCACCCCCATGACCCATCCACAGTTGGGGCCCTTAATTATTGATGCAATTTTTCAGTCAGTGAGAGGAGTTCAGGGATGGGGCAAGCCCTTATGCCTCAGATAAGGAAAGAGGGCGCCTCCCTCATAGGTACCCTTTCAAGATCAGGGCACAACTCCCCCATCTCACAAGATCTGCCAGACCAGTGTGCTCCATCCCCATATAGCCTCTGCACCAAGACATCCAACTACCATCCCAGGCCAATTCACCCATCCCTACAGAGAGATTCTGCACCTACCTGATCATGTGGGACCCAGCACCTAGACTGGCACTGAGATAACCGATAGCTATTTCTTGGCTCCAGCCAAATAGATTCTGTCCTTCACTTTGATCTCTCTGTAATATTCTCTCTCTCCCTCTCCAGCACTTCATCACCTCTCCCCCTTTTCTTCCTTCTTTATCTTTCCTGAATACCTTGTATCCTGGGGCAGAAATTTACACATTGCCAAGTATGCCAATCCGCTACCTGAAGAGTTGACAGAGAACATGTCCCCACCGATGTTGGCTGTCCCACAGCTATGAGGTGAAATTTCCACCCCTCAGTCTCTCATGAGGAAGTCCCACCTCAGAGAGCTGCCAGCCAATCACCCTACAGTCTCAGTAGCACCAATGGAATTGGTGGCTGCTGTAGGGACTACAAGAAATCCCACCAGTCTAGGCGCAGCGTCTCTGAGTGTGGACTGAGGCCACGGGTGGTGGTTGGAGGTCTTGGTGGAGAGACTGGTGGGGATGAAGCACATGGGCTGGAAGACCATGCAGGAGGAGGGAAGTTATGCCCTGATCTTGAAAGGGTACCCACGAGAGAGGCGACCTCCTTTTCTATCCATGTACAAGCAACTAATGAGCTTGTCCCATCCCTGAACTCCTCCCGTTGGCTCAAAAATTGCTGCTGGGCATCAATAATTGGCCACTTAAGGGCCTCAACTGTGGACAGGCCAGTGGCGGGCGGGAGGCTGGCAAGAAGGCCTTTCGGCGTAATTTTACTGGTGCTCCTGCCTCCCAACCTGCCGGTGAAGGATCATGAAATTCTGCCCTAGGAATATTTAGTACTAGGTCCGTCAATTTTTTGACCCAGGTCTCTGTTATCACCAAAACATCATATTCCCACCTATTTGCAGCTCCTCAATCTTATTTTCCAAACTGCACACACTCACATACATGCACAATAGCCCTAATTTAGACTTTATCATTTTCTCCCTGACCCCGCCTGATATGTTACTATTTCCTGCTCTATCTGTCCATTCCATCTGCTCAGTTCTCACTGCACCTTGGTATTCCTCTCTGATATTACCCCCTGGTTCCCACACCCCAGCTAAATTATTTTAAACTCTACCCAATAGCCCAAGCAAATTGCCGCACAAGAAAATTAGCCCTGGTTCCAGTTAGGTGCAACCCGTCCTGCTTGCCTCCCTCCTGAACCATCTTTCTAGCTACCCATTCATCTGTTTTGTTCTCATGTTTTTATACTCAATTCCACGTGGCACTGGGAGTAATCCGGAGATTACTGCTTTTGATGTCTTGCTTGTTAATTTCCTACCTAGTTCCCTAAATTCTGACCGCAGGACCACATCCCCCTTTCTACCTATGTCATTAGCACCAAAGTGGACCTCGATTGCTGGCTGTTCACCCTCCACCCCCCCCCCCCCACCCCCAACTCAGGGTGCTCTGCAGCCCCTCAGTGACATCCAGGGAGACAACATAACATTCTGAATTCACATCTGTGGCTGCAGAAATGCCTATGTGTTCCTCTACCTATTGAATTTCCTATCATTATTGCTCTTCCAGTCTTCTCTGTGCTGCTATTGTACAACTGAGCCACCCGTGGTGCCATGGACTTGGCTCTGGCTGCACTGCTCAGATGAAACAGCACTCTCATCAGTATTCAGAACTGAGTACTGGTTGGGGTGTGGGATACACTTAGGGGACTCCTGCACTTCTTCTTGACTGTCTGGCTGTCACCCATTTCCTCTCTCCCTGCTTACTCTTAAGCTGCCGGGTGATCACATTTATAAAGTATCCAGAGTTCTCTAAATTTATGAAGAAGTTTGTTTGATAGGTTATATTCAGAGAAGCTTTTTCCAATTGTAGAGGAATCCAAAACTAGGGCCATAACTGGAAGATAGTCACTAATTAAATCCAAAGACAAATTCAGGAGAAATTTCTGTACCTCAGAGGGTGGTGAGAATGTGGAATCTGCTGCCATACAGAGTGATTGAGATAACAAGCATTGATAATTATATTAAGGGAAAGCTAGACAAATGCATGATGGCAAAGGGACTATCTGTATCTGTTGGTAAGGTTAGATGAAGTAAGGTGGAAGAAGGGTCATGTGGAACATAAAACTATCATAAACCTATCAGGCTAAATGACCTGTTTCTGTGTGGTAATTTTTAGGTAATTCTATGTAATTTGGGCCTCTAATGTTTCTTGGAATTGTTTAACAATTCCTTGTAATCTGAGGTGAAACAGTTCCAGGCTGTGCCCGTACCTATTTGCTGCCTAGTTGCGCAGTACGCGATCGAACACCTGCAGTGCTTGTGGTTGTACACCTGCCAGTCACACTGGGCTTTATGACCCAGCAGTTGGTAGAGCTGAGTTTTTAAAAAAATCTCAGGGGGAGCTTTTAACAACTATCATAACCTATATTTTTAGTGGTATGTTTGAGATGCAACTCTAAATTCAGGAATCAGAATACCAGTTCTCAATAGGTTTTCATATTAAACTAATTGAAACAATTTATTAAGTTAAAACACATTAAACACACGCACATGGCTACAAATTACAACTATAATAACTTTTAACAAATTCCCAGACTAATCTCCATTAAGGCAACAGCAACCCATAGATGTAACCAGACACCAGGCAAAGCATTTTCACCTTACAAATTCAAAATGAGGTTCTTTTCACTTTGGTTCCTGTGGAGACAGTTGTAGGCTTACAACTGCTTTGACCTTACATTGCATCTGCCCTGCACATTCAAAACTGCTGTCTGTTATACCCAGCACATCTCATTGAATGTAAATTCTCACTGTATCATCAGCCCCTTTGAACTCCACCTCTTCTAACAATAAAACCCCTTTCATAATACCGATTTTATTAGTAATATAAACATTGCTTGGTCTCTGCTAGCTAAGTACCAGAATTCACTCCCCTTCTTGAATGTTCTATTCAACAAAATGCAAATGCACTCTACCTCCCTTACATCTCAAATCTAGTATACAGCAAAGCACCGAGACTAGCTGACTTTAATCCAATTAAGACACACCCACAGGCCACAGGGGTGGCCATTCAGGGTCCACAAAATGATTGCCTGCTGGCGAACCTAAAAAGGAGAAGAAGGACATATCATTAGTTAAAGTTATCACAATGTCACTGTGCATGTCAGGCACCCTGGTGAGACAATGGAGATCCACATCATGGTGCCCTCATCTTTCACCTGGGACTCCAGGTTTGAGGCTCCCGTCAGTGAAGGGACTACACTAGAAAGGCTGCACAATCTGAAAGTCTCACCTCTGTGCACTGCACCCCTACCTTCGTCTGACCCCCCAGTCTCTCCACGCCTGGTTGCATGGGGAGCCTGTGGCTCTCGAGTTCGAGGACGTCCTGCTTGAACCTCCTGAACAGCAGGAGGTTGGGTGGGCCTTCCCCCCTCGGTTTACTTATGGCTCGTCTTCTCCTGAAAGGACAGAGGAGCATTGATTAGTCCACTCTCTACCTGCAGCGCCATCTCAGCCTGGCCAACCCCAACTGAGGAGCATCTGGCAGGGCACATCCGAGTCGTGTCCCTCGAGCCGCAAGGCATTCAGTCCAAGCAGCCAGGGCTCACCCCCTTGACCAGCTCCGATGGCATTGACGGTTGACACTCAGACTCTAGCACCCCTGAGGTCCAGAGGGGATGGCCACACCTTAACACATCTGCACACTGACCCATGGCAACACGGTACTCACCATTCTGTGCACAGCAGGTCATTGAACCGCTTCCGGCACTGCACCCATGTGTCCGCACCACATCATGGCTGCTGACCACTGCTGCCACCTTCTCCCATGCCCTCTTGGTGAGGTGCAGTGGACTCCTCCTCCCATCTCTGAGGACAAGGGTGTCCCTCCTGGCAGCCACCTCCTCCAGGAGGACAGCGAGGCACTCATCGGAAAAGCGGGGGGCCGAATGCCCACCCACCCTGCCCTCCCGCCAGGCGTCTCCAGTCACATACGACTCCATAACTTGAATGTTGAAGACACAGAGGAAAGGTTCCTCTATGGCAGCCAGGAGCTGCCAGGCTCTGCCAGGGGCTGCCAGGGTCTTCCAGGGTCTGCCAGGGTCTTCCAGGGTCTTCCAGGGGCTGCCAGGGGCTGCCAGGGTCTTCCAGGGGTTGCCAGGGGCTGCCTGGGCCATTGATAAACTGGCTGCCGGGTCGTCATTGGACCAGGCGGCTGACAGGCCCCTGCCCCGCCCAATTCTTCCCAACCAGTATTGAGTCAGGATTCAGGCTGGGTGGGCCTTAACTGGCCCACCAGCATGAACTTCAGTCAGGGGCCAATCGGGGGTGGTGAACCGTTTCTGGGGGGGGACGGGGGGTGGGGGGGGCATGCCTGCCCGATGACCTCAAAATCCAACCCATAGAAAATTTATGGCACAGAAAGAGGCCACTTGTCCCATCGTGTCTACACCGAGCAAGAAATGAGGCACCCAGCCTAATCCCACTTTCCAGCATTTGGTCTGTAGCCCTGCAGGTTCCAGCAGTTGAGGTGCATATTCAGATGCCTTGAAATGAGTTGAGGGTTTCTGCCTTAACCACCCTTTCAAGCGGTGAATTCCAGATCACCACAGTCCCCTGAATGAAAGACTTTTTCCTCTAATCTTTCTACCAATCCCTTTAAATCTATGCCCCCTCGTCATTGGCTTCTCTGCTAAAGTAAATAGGCCCTTCCCATCCACTCTATCCTGGTCCCTCACAATTTTGTAAATCTCAATCAAATCTCTCCTCAGCCTCCTCTGTTCCAAGGAGAACAACCCCAGCCTTTTCAATCTTTCCTCATAGCTGCAATTTTCCAGCCCTGGCAACATCCTTGTAAATCTCCCCTGTACTCTCTCTAGTGAAATTACATCCTTTAAATGGACTTTCAAAAGGCATTCTATACAGGGCCGCACAACAGACTTGTGAGAAAAGTTATAGCTCTTGGAATAAAAAGGACAATAGCAACGTGGATACAAAATGCGCTGAGTAATAGGAAATAGCAAGTAATGGCTAATGGATATTTTTCGGGCTGGAGGAAGGTTTGTAGTGGAGTTTCACAGGGGTGAGTATTTGGGATCTGGAGAGCAGCGGCGGTGGGAGATAAAAACCAGCGGCAGAGAGGGAGGCCCAGCACACCTGGAGAGCATACCTGTGTGAGGAGGGCAGTGACGGCGGGCGATACAAACCGATGGGAGATACAAACCGGCGGCAGAGGGCCCCTTCAACCTGTTTCTACCTGTCAGAGCTGAAGTGTGACGTCAAAGGAAAACAGGTAGGTGATTGGTGGGTATCTCTTCCATGTCTCTTTTGATTGGCCAAATGGTTTAAATCAGGAGATGTTATTACAGCTGAAGAGTACAGTTAAGAAATTCACTTTTAAAATAGTTAACATCCAGATTAATTAATTAAATAGAATAGAGATGGCTGGGCAGGCGATGTGTTTCAGCTTTAATATGTCAGAGCTGATGGATGCTGGTGTGATCCACGGTGACCACGTCTGAAGTAAGTATTGGCTCCTCGAGGAACTTTGGCTTAGAGCTGATAAGCTAGGGTCCGAGCTGCAGACACTGCAACACATCAGGGAGGGGGAGAGTTACCTGGATACTGTATTTCAGGAGATATTCTCAGCCCTTAGATAAATCACATCAAATTTGGACCATGGTCAGAGACAGGAGGGTATGACTGCGAGTGAGGCAGGTATGGAGATCCAGAATTTAGCATTGGAGGAGCCTCAGCCAGTGCCCTTGTCTAATAGGTATGAGGTTCATGTTCCCATATCTTGACCCCAGACAAGGGCACAGACTGCAGGGAGGATGAGTGAACTAACCATAGCATTATGGTACAGAGCACCATTCATGTGGGGGGAGAAAAGAGAAATGTAGTTGTAATAGGGGATAGCCAGTTAGGGGAATAGATACTGTTCTCTGAAGCAAAGACAGAAAGCCCCAAATGCTGTGTTGCCTACCTGGTGTCAAGGTTAAAAACATATCCTCTGGGCTGGAGAGGAACTTGGAGTGGGAGGGGAAGGATCCAATTGTCTTGGTCCACGTAGGTACCAACGACGTAGGTAGGACCAGGAAAGAGGCTCTGCTGAGGGACTACGAGCAGCTCAGGGCTAAATTAAAAAGCAGAACCACAAAGATAATAATCTCCGGATTACTACCTGAGCCATGTGCAAGTTGGCATTGGTTAAATAAGATTAGAGAGAGAAATGGGTTCCGATTTATGGGGCACTGGCACCAGTACCGGGGAAGGAGAGAACTGTTTCATTGGAACAGGCTTCATTTGAACCATTTCCTGGTGAATCCTATAACTAGGGTTGTAGGTAGGACTTTAAACTAATTAGTGGGGGGGAGGGTTCAATTGAAGGGAAGTTTAAAAAAATCAAAAAGAAACGAGAGAGCAGAGGCACAGGGTAGTGAAGAGGTGAGCGATAATCAAAGTGTGACAGGAAGGGACAGAAAATAAAAGCAGAAGAGTGCAGCAGAAATTAGAACTAGCATGATTAATAATAATTAAAAAGTCAAAGCTTAAGGCTCTTTATCTGAATGCATACAACATTTGTACTAAGATAGATGAATTGATGAGTTGTCACCAGGTCAAAATCATGGAATTCCCTTCCTAACAGCACTGTGGGTGTACCTACACCACATGGACTGCAGTGGCTCAAGATGGCAGCTCACTACCACCTTCTCAAGGGCAACTAGGGATGGGCAATAAATGCTGGCCCAGCCAGTGAAGCCCACATCCCATGAATAAATAATAAAAAAAATAGAAATAAATGAATATGACTTGATAGCTATTACAGAGATGTGGTTGCAGGGTAATCAAGACTGGGAACTCAATATTCAAGTGTATTCGACATTCTGGAAAAATAGGCAAAAAGGAAAAGGAGGTGGCTTTGTCAATAAAAGAAGGTATCAGTGTGAGTAGTGATATCGGTGCAATAGATCATGATGTGGAATCAGTTTGGGTGGAAATAAAGAATAGCAAGGGGAAGAAGTCATGGGTGAGGGTAGTCTATAGGCCCCCGAAGAGTTGGGTCACTGTAGGACAAAGTATCAATCGGGAAATAATGGAGGCATGTAAGAAGGGTGCTCCAATTGTCATGGGAGATTTTAATCTGCATATTGACTGGACAAATCAGATTGGCAGGGGTAACATGGAAGATGAATTGTAGAGTCCTTCAGGGATTGTTTCTTAGAGCAATATGTTGCAGAACCTACCTGGGAACAGGCATTTTTAAATCTAGTAATGTATAATGAGGTAGGATTAACAAGCGATATCATAGTTGAGGATCCTTTAGGGGAGAGTGATCATAATATGGTAGAATTTCAAATTCAGTTTGAGGACGAGCAACTGGGGTCTCAAACCAGTGTCCTCAACTTAAGGGCAACTAGAGAGGAATGAAGAAAGAGTTGTCTAAAGCAGGTTGGGAAAATAGACCAAGGGGAAGGTCAGTGGATGAGCAGTAGCAGACATTTAAGCAGAAATTTCATAACTCAGCAAAAATTTATCCCAGTAAATAAAAAGGACTCAATGAGAAGGATGAACGACCTGTGGTTAACAAAGGCAGTCAAGGAGAATATCCAGTCAAAAACTAAGGCATACAAAGCAACGGAAACTAGTGGTAGGACAGAGGATTGCGAATTTTTTAGGAACCAGCAGTGGATGACTAAAAAGCTAATAAAGAGGGAGAAAAATGATTATAAAAGTAAATTGGCAAAAAATATAAAAGCAAACAGCAAGAGCTTCTGTGTGTTTATAAAAAGAAAGAGAGTAGCTAAAGTGAGCATAAGACCCTTGGAGGATGCGACTGGAGAATTGATAATGGGGAACAGAAAAGTGGCAGATAATTTAAACCAATATTTTGCACCAGTCTGCAAGGTGGAGGACACTATAAACATCCCAAAGATATTAGATAAGCAAGGAGCTAATGGGATGAAAGATCTTGTACCAGTCTCTATCATGAGGGACAAAGTATTTGACAAACTAATGGGATTAAAGTCAGCCAAGTCACCAGGACCTGATGGCCTGCATCCAAGGGTTTTAAAGGAAGTGACTGCAGAGATAATGGAAGTATTGGTCAAAATATTCCAGAACTCACTGGATTCCAGGAGATTTCCAGCAGATTGGAAAACCACTAATGTGACACCACTGTTCAAGAAGGGAGGGGAGACAAAAAACAGGAAACTATAGGCCAGTCAGCCTAACAGCTGTCATTGGGAAAATGCTCGAGTCGATTATTAAGGAAGAAATAGCAGGACTTTTAGAAAAGCTTAACACAGTTAAACAGAGTCAACATGGTTTTGAGAAAGGAAAATTATGTTTTATAAATTTGCTGAAGTTCTTTGAGGATATAACAAGCAGAGTTGATAAAGGGGAACTGGTAGATCTAGTGTATTTGGATTTCCAGAAGGTATTCGTTAAGGTACCACATAAAAGGTTATTGTGCAAGATAGGAGCTCACGGTATTGTGGGTGATATATTAGCATGGATTGAGGATTGGTTAACACACAGAAAACAGAGATTCAGGATTAATGGGTCTTTTTCAGGTTGGAAAGATGTAACTAGTGGAGTGTCACGAGGATCAGTCCTAGGGCCTTAATTATTTACTATCTATATTAATGACTGGGAGAAGGGGGCAGAGTGTAATGTGCTGACAATACAAGAATAGGTGGGAGGGCATGTTGTGATGAGGACACAAGGAATCTGCAATGGGATATAGACAGGTTGAGTGAATGGGCAAAAACTTGGCAGATGGAGTTTAATGTAGGAAAGTGTGAGGTCATGCACTTGGGTGGGAAGAATCAAAAGGCAGACTATTATTTAAATGGAGAGAGACTGCAAAAAAGTGCAACACCGAGGGATCTGGGTGATTTTGTGCATGAAACACAAAAAGTTAGCATGCAGGTGCAGCAAGTAATTAAGGCAAAAGGAATTTTGGCCTGTATTGCTGGGGGTTAGAGTTTAAAAATAGAGAAGTCTTGTTACAGCTGTACAGGGTGTTGGTGAGGCCGCACCTGGAGTACTGTGTACAGTTTTGATCCCCATATTTAAGAAAGGATGTACTGGCATTGGAGGCAGTTCAAAAGAGATTCACTAGGCTGATTTCTGGGATGAAGGGGTTGACTTATCAAGAATGGCTAAACAGGTTAGGCCTTTATTCATTAGAGTTTAGAAGAATGAGGGGTGATCTTATTGAAACGTACAAGATTCTGAGGCGGCTTGACAGATGTTGAGAAGATGTTTCCACTAAGGGGGGGAATCTCAAACTAAGGGACATAGTTACAGAATAAGGGGACACTCATTTAAAACTGAGATGCGAAGGAATTTCTTCTCTCAGAGGGTAGTGAATGTCTGGAATTGTCTACCCCAGAGAGTTGTGGAGGCAAGACCACTGAAAACATTTAAAGAGGAGGTAGGTAGATTTTTGAAATATCAGGGAGTTGAGGGATATGAGGAGCTGGCACGAAAGAGGAGTTGAGGCCGGGGGCAGATCAGCCATGATCTTATTGAATAGTGGGGCAGGCTTGAAGGACCAAATGGCCTACTCCTGCTCCTATTTCTTATGTTCTTATGACAGAAAGCAGGAAACTACAGGCTAGTTGGCTTAACATCTGTCATTGGCAAAATGTTAGAAGCGATTATTAAATATGTTATAGCAGAGCACTTAGAAAAGTTTAAGGCAATCAGGCATAGTCAACATGGCTTTGTGAAAGGTAAATCATGTTTAACCAATTTATTGGGGTTCTTTGAAGGAGCCACATGTGCTGTGGATAAAGGGGAACAGGTAGATGGACTGTAGTTTGATTTCCAGAAGGCATTTGATAAGGTGCCACATCAAAAGTTATTGTGAAAAATAAAAGCTCGTGGTGTAAAGGTAACATATTGGCATGGATAGAAGATTGGCTAGCTAACAGGAAACAGAAAGTAGGCCTAAATGGGTCCTTTTCAGATGTAACGAGTGGTATGCCACAGGGATCAGTGCTGGAGGCTCAACTGTTTACAATTTATATAAATGACTTGGATGAAGGGATTGAGGGGATGGTTGCCAAATTTGCTGATGACACAAAGATAGGTAGGAAAGTAAGTTGTGAAGAGGACATTAGGAGGCTACAAAGGGATATAGATTGGTTAAGTGAATGGGCAAAGATCTGTTAAATTGAGTATAATGTGGGCAAATGTGAAATTGTCCATTTTGGCAGGAAGAATAAAAAAGATGCATATTATCTAAATAGTGATAGATTGCAGAGCTCTGCGATTCAGAGGGATCTGGGTGTTCTAGTGCATGAATCACAGAAGGTTAGTATGCAGGTACAGCAAGTATTGAGGAAAGCTAATAGAATGTTATTGTCTATTGTGAAGAGGAGGTAGATAGATTTTGTGGTATACTGTAGTGGTATTGTCGTAGTGGTATTGTATACCATAGTAGTATTGTCACTGGACTAGTAATCCAGAGACCCAGAGACCAAGGGTAATGCTCTGGGGACCAGGTTTCAAATCCCACCATGGCAGATGGTGGAATTTAAATTCCGTAATTAAAGATAAAATCTGGAATCAAAAGTCTAATGATGACCATGGAGCCATTGTCGATTGTTGTAAAAACCCATATGGTTCACTAATGTCCTTTAGGGAAGGAAATCTGTCATCCTTACTGGTCTGGCCTACATGTGACTCCAGACCCACAGCAATGTGATTGACTTCAAAATGCCCTCTGTTGTAACAAACTCAGTTTGCCACTCAGTTGTAACAAACCACTACAAAGTGACAAAAAAGGAATGAAACTGGACGGACCACTTGGCATCGACCTAGGCACCGAAAATGACAACAGCAATCTCAACCCTGTTGATCCTGTAAAGTCCTCCTTACTAACACCTGGGGGCTCATGCCAAAATTGGGAGAGCTGTCTCACAGAATAGTTAAGCAACAGACTGACATAGTCATACTCACGGAATCATACCTTACAGGTAATGTCCCAGACACCACCATCACCATCCCTGGGTATGCCCTGTCCCATCTGGACAGGCCCAGCAGAGGTGGCGGCACAGTGGTATACGGTCAGGAGGGAATTGGCCTGGGAATCCTCAAATCGACTTCAGACCCCATGAAGTCTCATGGCACCAGGTCAAACATGGGAAAGGAAACCTCCTGCTGATTACAGATTGTGTACGAGTACAATTCTGCTGCTGCTGATGGCCCACAGCCTTCCCTCAGCTGATGAATCAGTGCTCCTCCATGTTGAACACTACTTGGAGGAAACACTGAGGGTGGCAAGGGTGGGGGACTTCAATGTCCATCACCAAGAGTTGCTCGGTAGCACCACTACTGACCGAGCTGGCCGAATCCTAAAGGACATAGCTGTTAACTGTGTCTGCGATGGTGAGGGAATCAATAAGAGGGAAAAACATACTTCACCAACCTGCCTGCTGCAGAAGCATGTATCCATGACAGTATCGGTAGGAGTGACCACTGCAGTCATTGTGGAGATAAAGTCCTGCCTTCACATTGAGAATACCCACCACCATGTTGTGTGGCACTACCACTGTGCTAAATGGGATAAATTTCAAACAGATCTAGCAACTCAAGACTGGGCATCCAAAAGGTGCTGTGGGCTACCAGCAGCAGTAGGATTATACTCTACCACAATCTGCAAACTCGTGGCCTGGCATATGCCCCATTACCATTACCATCAAGCCAGGGGATCAACCCTGGTTTAATGAAGAGTGCAGGAGGGCATGCCAGGAGCGGCACCAGACACACCTAAAAATGAGGTATCAACCTTGTGAAGCTATAACACAGGACTACTTGTGTGCCAAACAGCATAAGCAGCAAGTGATAGAAAGAGCTAAGCAATCCCACAACCAACAGATCAGATCTAAGCTCTGCTGTCCTGCCACATCCAGACATGAATGGTGGTGGACAATTAAACAACTCACTGGAGGAGGAGGCTCCACAAATATTCCCATCCTCAATGACAGAGGAGCCCAGCACATCAGTGGGATAATGGGATTAGAATAAATAGGTGCTTGATGGCCAGCATGAACACGATGGGCTGAAGACCCCGTTTCTGTGCTGTGTAACTCTATGATTCTATGGCTCTATCAATGCAAAAGGTAATGCTGAAGCATTCTCAACAATATTCAGCCAGAAGTGCAGGGCGGACGATCCATCTCGGCCTCCTCCTGAGGTCCCCAGCATCACAGATGCCAGTCTTCAGGCAATTCGATTCACTCCATGTGATATCAAGAAATGGCTGAAGGCGCTGGATAGTGCAAAGGCTATGGGCCCTGACAATATTCCAGCAATAGTACCAAAGACTTGTGCTCCAGAACATGCCGCACCCCTAGCCAAGCTGTTCCAGTACAGCTACAACACTGGCATCTACCGGCTATGTGAAAATTGCCCAGGTATGTCCTGTACACAAAAAGCAAGACAAATCCAACCCGGCCAATTACTGCCCCATCAGTCTACTCTCGATCATCAGTAAAGTAACGGAAGGGGTCGTCAACAGTGCTATCAATTGGCACTTTCTTAGCAATAACCTGCTCACTGATGCCCAGTTTGGGTTCCGCCAGGGCCACTCAGCTCCTGACCTCATTACAGCCTTGGTTCAAACATGGAGATAAGAGTTGAACTCCCGAGGTGTGGTGAGAGTGACTGCCCTTGACATCAAGGCAGCATTTGACCGAGTGTGGCATCAAGGAGCCCTAGCAAAACTGGAGTCATCGGGAATCGGGGGAAAACTCTGCTGGTTGGGGGAGAATGGTTGTTGGAGGTCAGTCATCTCAGCTCCAGGACATCACTGCAGGAGTTCCTCAGGATAGTGTCCTCAGCTGAACCACCTTCAGCTGCTTCATCAATGATCTTCCTTCCATCATAAGGTCAGAAGTGGGGATGTTCACTGATGACTGCACAATGTTCAGCACCATTCGCAGTTCCTCAGATACTGAAGCAGTTCATGTCCAAATGCAGGAAGACATGGACAATATCCAGGCTTGGGCTGACAAATGGCAAGTAACATTCGCACCACACAAATGTCAGGCAATGGCCATCCTCAACAAGAAGGAATCCAACCATTGCCCCTTGATGTTCAATGGCATTACCATCACTGAATCCCCCACTATCAACATCATAGGGGTTACCATTGACCAGAAACTGAACTAGACTAGCCATATAAATACTGTAACTACAAGATCAGGTCAGAGGCTAGGAATCATGCAACGAGTAACTCACCTCCTAACTCCCCAAAGGCTGTCAACCATCTACAAGGCACAAGTCAGGAGTGTGATGGAATACTCCTCACTTGACTGGATGAGTGCAGCTCCAACAATGCTCAAGAAGCTTGAGACTGTCGAGGAAAAAGCAGCCCGCTTGATTGGCACCACGTCTACAAACATTCACTCTCTCCACCATCAACGCACAGTAGCAGCAGTGTGTACCATCTACAAGATGCACTGCAGGAATTCACCAAGGCTTCTTCGACAGCACCTTCCAAACCATGACACTACCATCTAGAAGGACAAGGTCAGTAGATAGATGGGAACACAACCACCTGGAAGTTCACCATCCAGATTTTGAAATATATCGTCGTTCCTTCATTGTCACTGGGTCAAAATCCTGGAACTCCCTCCCTAACAGCACTGTGGGTGTACCTACACCACATGGACTGCAGCAGTTCAGGAAGGCAGCTCACCACCACATTCTCAAGGGAAGCTAGGGATGGGCAATAAATGATGGCCCAGCCAGCAAAGCCCCATATCCCGTGAATGAATAAATTTTTAAAAAATTGAATACAGAAGCAGTTATACAGGGCATTAATGAGACCACATCTGGAGTACTGTGTACAGTGTTGGTCACCTTATTTAAGGAAGAATGTAAATGAATTGGAAGCAGTTCAGAGAAGGTTTACTAGACTAATGGGTGAACTATCTTATGAGGAAAGGTTGGACAGGCTGGGCTTGTATCGCTGGAGTTTAGAAGAGTAAGAGGCAACTTGATTGAAATATACAAGATTCTGAGGGGTCTTGACAGGGTGGATGTGGAGAGAATGTTTCCTCTTGTGGGAGATTCTAGAACGAGTGGTCACTGTTTAAAAATAAGGGGTCGCCCATTTAAGAGATGAGGAGAATTTTTTTACTTGGGGGCCAGAACTGTCTTTCTTAAAAAAGCAGTGGAAGCAGAGTCTTTGAATATTTTTAAGGCTGAGGTAGACAGATTCTTGATAAGCAAGGGATGAAAGGTTATCGGGGATAGGCAGGAATATGGATTGATGTTATAGTCAAATCAGCCATGATCTTATTGAATGGTGGAGCAGGCTCGAGAGGTCAAGTGGCCTACTCCTGCTCCTAATTCATGTGTTTGCATGTTTGTATCTTCCATTCAACTTCCTGGTCACTTGCTTTACCTGCATATTCACCTCTGTACCTCAGAGTTCTGCATTATCTCTAGATTTAGATAATATGCTGCTTTACTATTCTTCCTGCTAAAGTGGGCAAGTTCACATTTTCCCACATTACATTCCATCTGCCAGATTTTTTGCCAGTTACTTTTCCTATCCATATCCCTTTGTAGACTCTTTATGCCCTCTTCACAACTTACTTTCCTCCCTATCTTTGTGTCATCAGTAAACTTAGCAACCGTACATTCAGTCCCTTCATCCAAGCCATTAATATAGCTTGTAAATAGTTGAGGCTGCAGCACTGTGGCACACCACCAGTTATAGCCTTTCAATCTCTCTCTGCTTCCTGTTAGCTAACCAATACTCCATCTGTCATAATATGTTAAACTCCCCACCACAGACACACCATGAGCTCTTATTTTGTGTGGCACAGAGTTGAAAGCCTGACTCTGCCTGATTGTATTATGTTTTTCTATATGTCCTGCTGTAACCTCCCTAATAATGAACTCTAGCATTTTCTCTATGACAGATGTTAGTCTAACTGGCCTGTAGTTCCTGTTTTCTGTCTCCCTCCTTTCTTGAATAAAGGTGTTACATTTGTGATTTTCCAATCTGATGGGACTTTTTAACCAATGCATCCATCATCTCTGCAGTCATTTCTTTTAAGACCTGAGGATGCAGGTCATCAGGTCCGGGGACGTTTTAAAATTCTTTCATGGGATGTGGGCATCATTGGCAAGGCCAGCATTTGTTGCTTATCCCTAACTGCTCTTGAACTAAGTGGCTTGCTAGGCCATTTCAGAGATCCATTAACCACATTGCTGTCAGTCTGGAGTCACGTGTAGGCCAGACCAGGTAAGGACAGCAGATTCCCTTTCCTAAAGATCATTAATGAACCAAATGGGTTTTACGACAATTGATGATGATTTCATGATCATCATTACTGGGACTAGTTTTCAATTCCAGATTTTATTAATTTATTTGCAATTTCACCAGCTGCTGTGGTGGGATTTGAACCTGTGCCCCCAGAGAATTAGCCTGGGCCTCTGGATTGCTAGCCCAGCGACATTACTATCTCCCCATATCCTATAGTTCTAATGGCTTTCTAGTACCTTTTCCCTGGTGACAGTGACTATTTTAAGTTCCTCCCTCCTTTCCTTGATTTACAAGTATTTCTGGGAGGTGGTTGTGTTTTCTACAGTGAAGACAGGCCCAAAACATCTGTTCAACGCTTCCGCTGTTTCCTCATTCTCCATTGTCAATTCCCTCCAAGGAACCAATGCTCGTTCTATTTGCGCTTCCATTTTAAATACTGGTAGAAACTCTTACTATTTGTTTTATCTTCTAGCTAGCTTTCTCTCATACAATAACGTCTCCCTTCCCACCACCACCCCAGCTTATTTTATTTAGTAATCTTTGGCTGGTTTCTAAAATTTGTCCAATCTTGTAACCTGCCACTAATCTTCACAGTATTGTACACTTTTTCTTTCAATTTTTAAAAATTCATTCACGGGATGTGGGTGTTGCTGGCTGGCCCAGCATTTATTGCCCATCCCTAATTGCCCTCAAGAAGGTGGTGGTGAGCTGCCTTCTTGAACCGCTGCAGTCCATGTGGTGTAGGTACACCCACAGTGCTGTTTGGGAGGGAGGTCCTAGATTTTGACCCAGTGACAGTGAAGGAACGGCGATATATTTCCAAGTCAGGATGGTGAGCAGCTTGGAAGGGAACTTCCAGGTGGTGTGTTCCCATGTGTCTGCTGCTCTTGTCCTTCTAGATGGTAGTGGTTGTGTGTTTGGAAGGTGCTGGCTCACTACATCAATCCTGCTGCCTTTCTCAAGCAGCATCAAAGAAATGCACACTAGATAGAGAGAAAGATGTTCAGGAACTGTGGGTGACCACATGAATTCACAGATAGAAGGAACTGTATAGATCAAACTATTGAGTTTGTGGGAAGACCAATCACTGGGAAAGATCTGTAGGACAAAGAAAGTAGATGGTATGGAATTACCAGAGACAGAGCAACAGGGTGAATGAGAAGGAAATGAAACTCAAACATCCATGCCCTGGAAGTTGATGATGTGTTTCAGGGCACGTTAGGCATAGGGATCATACATCTGCAAGAAAAGGCTGGATGACAGTTCCCAGAGAAAAGAAATTCACACAGCCATTCAGATCAGGAAGAAGGTGAGAAATAAACCCACAACTATAAATTCAAAGCTGAATCTTGATACCGAAGTGCAGAGCAACATCATCCCACTCAAACTATACAAGAAGATCTTTCATAAAAATTTGAAAGAAAGTAGTTACCTAAGTAAACATGCTCTAAAGCTGAGTGACATCATGCTAACGGCATGTGGGAGATTGAGATTTGGCAGCTAGGAGCAACCCAAATCAGAGAGATGCACAAAGGAAAAGATGTTAACTGTATGTTCGAAGTCACAGAAACAGATGTTCCTGTTATCTTGGTTGACCAGTTGTGAAGAGCTGCAGCTTATCTCAGTGAACGCGGAGATGAAGGAGGGGACTCTGAGGGTTGAAAGTTCTACTCCAATTGAAAAGTGCTGTCTGATCAGAAGTACGGAAGATCTGGTTCAAATGCGCCCAGAGTATTTTGATGATATGTTTGGATGCTTTGAAGATATTGATATCACTTCACTATTGACTCCTTGGACTCGAACTCAAGTTCTGTCGAAGGGTCATCAGGACTCGAAACGTCAACTCTTTTCTTCTCCGCTGATGCTGCCAGACCTGCTGAGTTTTTCCAGGTAATTCTGTTTTTGTTTTGGATTTCCAGCATCCGCAGTTTTTTTGTTTTTATTAATATTGATAAATGGATGTTTTCTAGGCTGGAGGAAGGTTTGTAGTGGAGTTCCCCAGGGATTGGTATTGGGACCCTTGCTTTTCCTGATATTTATTAATGATCGAAACCTTGATGTACAGGGCACAATCTCAAAATTAGCAGACAATATAAAATCTGGAAGCATTGTGAACTGTGAGGAGGACAGTGTAGAACTTCACAAGGACAGGAACAAGTTGGTGGAATGGGCAGACAGGTGGCAAACAAATTTTAATTTAGAGAAATGTGAGGTGGTACATTTTGCAGTAAGAACATGGAGAAACAATATAAAATAAAGAGTACAACTCTAAAGGGGGTGCAGGAACAGGGGGACCCGGGTGTATACATGCATAAGTCATTAAAGGTGGCAGGACAGGTAGAGAGAGCAGTTAATAAACCATACTGTATCCTAGGCTTTAGTAGTAGGGGCATAGAGAACAAGATCAAGGAGGTTATGTTGAGTTTGTATAAGACAACTTGTATATTTAGACCTCAGCTGCAGTATTGTGTACAGTTCTGGTCGCCGCAGTTTAGGAAAGATGTGAACGCGTTGGGGAGAGTGCTGAAGAGGTTTATTAGAATTATTCCAGGGATGAGGAACTTCAATTATGAAGTAAGATTAGGGAAGTTAGGAATGTTTTCCTTGGAGAAGGCTGAGATGAGATTTGATAGAGGTATTCAAAATCATGAGGGGACTGGACAGAGTAGCTCGGGAGAAACTGTTCCCATTGGTAGAAGAATCGAGAACTAGAGGGCACAGATTTAAGGTAATTGGCAAAAGAAGCAAATGCGATTTGAGAAAAAACTTTTTCACACAGCGAGTGGTTAGGATCTGGAATGCACTGACCGAGAGTGTAGTGGAGGCAGGTTCAATCGAGGCATTCAAGAGATCATTAGATGATTATTTGAAAAGTAACAATGTGTGGGGTTATGGGGAGAAGCAAGAGAATGGCATTAGATCAGATGCTCAATCGGAGAGCCAGTGAGGACATGATGGGCTGAATGGCCATCTGTGCTTAATCAATTTTGATTATTTGATTAAACGAAACCATGAATAATATTTTTGAGAAAAGAAGACAAGCTACAAAAGAGTCTTAAGGCTTCATCTTAATTATAAGAGTCCATTGTTAATCTCTGTTATGACATAATGTCAAAAAAGGTGAATGTTTGGAACAGTGAATTGATACATGGGGCAGGATCTTCCAGTCGGCCAGTGGGGGTGGGACCCACTCATTGACATGTAAAATTACGCGGGATGATGTCGGGTGGAACTCCCAAAGTCACCCTGCATCATTTCCATTTTCAGATCAGCGGGGGCGCAGCCGAGTCAGTTGCGTGTCCGCCGACCTGTCAATAGCCTATTGAGGCCATTGAAAAACTAACTAAAGTCATTAACGGACCTGCCCGTTCAACTTTAAGGTTGGCGGGCAGGCTGGGAACCCTGGCGGGCTTTGGAAAAAGCATGAAGCCTCATCCACGGGCAGGATGAGGTTTCGTGAGGGCATTTAAATTTTTAAAAAGGTTTCAATAAAAGTTATGGACATGTCCCAACTCATGTGATAGTGTCACATGAGGGGACATGTCAGAGAAATTTTTCTATCATTTGTATTACAAATTTTAATTTGGAGCCGATCTCTCTGAGGCAGCTCTCAGTCTCAGGGAGATCTGTGCACTCTTTCACACGCAAGCACGAAAGAGCTCACCCCCGGCTGAGGGAATTCCCCCCCCCACCGCCCACACAGGGAGCGCATAGCACTTCCTGGCAGACGTCACGCTGGGTGGGCCTTAATTGGCCCACCCACTTAAAATGTTGGCGGCCCCCATCCAATTGGAGCCCTCCCGCACTTCCTCCCTAATGGGGGGACAATTTTTCCCATAGAGACATCAGCCATGATCTTCCGATCTCTCGATAGTCAGAGTGGACGTACCCCAAAGATACGCGTTGAGGAGTCCTGAAGTATGCACATCCCCAGTACTTATGTGGGAAGTTTACACTTCTGATTTCAGGTTTTACCCTGTCCAGATTACTCCTCGGTTGGTCAGAACCATGGTGACTTGGGCTGTTTGTCCTATACTTACCCTGATTTCTAAACAAATTTACTTAGAGATTTTCACAGTCAGCATAACTCTAAATACTCCAGCACCAACAGCAACATTCACCTCCACTCCAGGACAATGTTCACATCTCTTCCCTAACAATGTTCACCCCCCGCTCCTGGACAGTGCTCACCCCTCCCCGCCAGACAGTGTTCACCCCCCCGCCAGACAGTGCTCACCCCCCCGCCAGACAGTGTTCACCGCTCCCTGCCAGACAGTATTCACCCCCCCGCCAGACAGTGTTCACCCCCCCATCAGACAGTGTTCACCGCTCCCTGCCAGACAGTATTCACCCCCCCGCCAGACAGTGTTCACCCCCCCATCAGACAGTGTTCACCGCTCCCTGCCAGACAGTGTTCACCGCTCCCCGCCAGACAGTGTTCACCCCCCCGCCAGACAGTGTTCACCGCTCCCTGCCAGACAGTATTCACCCCCCCGCCAGACAGTGTTCACCCCCCCATCAGACAGTGTTCACCGCTCCCTGCCAGACAGTGTTCACCGCTCCCCGCCAGACAGTATTCACCCCCCCGCCAGTGTTCACCCCCCCGTCAGACAGTGTTCACCGCTCCCTGCCAGACAGTGTTCACCGCTCCCCGCCAGACAGTGTTCACCCCCCCGCCAGACAGTGTTCACCCCCCCGTCAGACAGTGTTCACCGCTCCCTGCCAGACAGTATTCACCCCCCCGCCAGACAGTGTTCACCCCCCCGCCAGACAGTGTTCACCCCCCCGCCAGACAGTGTTCACCCCCCTGCCAGACAGTGCTCACCCCCCCGCCAGACAGTGTTCACCCCCCCACCAGACAGTGTTCACACCCCCACCAGAGAGTGTTCATTCCATTCCCGCCAGACAGTGTTCACCCCCCCACCAGACAGTGTTCACACCCCCGCCAGACAGTGTTCACCCCCCCACCAGACAGTGTTCACACCCCCGCCAGAGAGTGTTCATTCCATTCCCGCCAGACATTGTTCATCCCCCCACCAGACAGTGTTCACCCCCCCCACCAGACAGTGTTCACACCCCCGCCAGAGAGTGTTCACCCCCTCCCCGCCAGAGAGTGTTCACCCCACCCCCGCCAGAGAGTGTTCACTCCCTCCCCCTAGACAGTGCTCACCCCTCCCCCCAGACAGGGCTCACCTCTTCCCACCGAGACAGTGCTCACCCCTCCCCCTAGACAGTGCTCACCCCCTCCCCCTAGACAGCGTTCATCCCCTCCCCCCATAGTGTTCACCCCCTCCCCCCTAGACAGTGCTCACCCCCTCCCCCTAGACAGCGTTCACACCCTCCCCCCATAGTGTTCACTCCCTCCCCCCTAGACAGTGTTCACCCCTCCCCCCCTAGACAGTGTTCACCCCCTCCCCACCAAACAGTGTTCAGACACCCCACCAGAGCATGTTCACCCCCTCCCCGCCAGAGAGTGCTCACCCCCTCCCCCAGACAGTGTTCACCCCCTCTCCGCTAGAGTGCTCACCCCCTCCCCCTAGAGAGTGCTCACCCCCTCCCCCTAGACAGTGTTCACCCCCTCCCCGCTAGAGTGCTCACCCCCACCCCCTAGAGAGTGCTCACGCCCACCCCCTAGAGAGTGCTCACCCCCTCCCCCTAGACAGTGTTCACCCCTCCCCCCTAGACAGTGTTCACTCCTCCCCCCCTAGACAGTCACTCCCCCACCAGACAATGCTCACCCCCTCCCCCCTAGACAGTGTTCACCCTCTCCCCCCTAGACAGTGCTCACCCCCTCCCCCCCAGACAGTGTTCACCACCCCCCCCCCCAGACAGTGCTCACTCCCTCCCCCAAGACAGTGCTCACCTTCTCCCCCCTAGACAATGCTCACCCCCTCCCCCATAGACAGTGTTCACCCCACCCCCCCCAAGACAGTATTCATCCCCTCCCCGCCAGACGGTGTTCACCCCCTCCCCTTTAGACTGTGCTCACCCCTTGCAGCCTGACAGCGTTCATCCCCGGAGAGTGTTCAGCACCCCAACCTCCACAGACAATGTACACTCCCTCTCACATCTTCTCTCCCAACTCAATGTCTGGAATTCCTATCTGGCCGATGTTGGAAGAGTCAGCATTGCCGGGGAGTAAGGGAGAGGGGCAAGTTGAGCATTTCCGTAGGGTGAGCGGGGGCAAAGGGGGCTGAACACTGTTAGTGGGGGGTGAACTATCGGGGTGAGGGAGGCAAGGAAATGGCATCGGGGGTGTGGGGGGGTGGGGAGGAGAACATGGCTGGGGGTGAGGGAGAGATGAACACTTTCAGGGATGAGGGAGGGGGTGAACACTATCGAGGTTGGGAGAGGGGTGAACACTGTCGGGGTTGAACACTGTCGGGGGTGAGTAAGGGGATAAACAATGTCAGGAGGTGTGGGAGAGGGTGAACGCTGTTGGTGTTAAGGGAGGGGGTGAACACTGTCAGAGGGTGAAGAAGGGAGGAGAGCACAGGTGTGAGGGGGGATAAACAAGGTCGGGGTGAAGGAAGGGGTGAACATGGTTGGGATGAGGGAGGAGGGGTGTGAACTCTGTCAAGGGTGAGGGGGCGAATGCTGTCGAGGGTGAGGGGAGTGAACCCAGTCGAGGGAGAGGGGTGTGAACACTGTCAAGGGTGAGGGATGGTGAACATTGTCAAGGGTGAGGGGGGAATTTGCACAGTCAGTGGAGTGAGACTATACAGTTTCAGAGGTGAACAGTTCCAGGAAATCTTAAACCCATGAATTTTTCCCTCAGTCTCAGTGTGTTTTTCAAAGAATTGCAGGTAATTTAATTTAGAAATGTCAGTCAGCCATGGGATATTTAATAATTGACGATACTGAAAATCACATTTTATTCTGTGAAACAGGACTGTAAATAGTACAATTAACACCAGCTTTGGAACATTTAAGCTCTAGTTACCAGAATATGCAGCCAGTGCCATAAAAAAGAGGCATAACATGACGTCTCCTGTGCTGCATCAAGACCTGTCTAATTTTCTATGATGGAGGCTTCAAGGAGCAGCCAGCATCAGACAACCTGCCTGATAGAATGCCAGCAGGTGAGTGTGTGCTTTTTCCTGTGATTAGCGTCACTTAGAACTATTCCAACACTAATCAGAAGAATTAGGCCATTATATTTATTTTAAAGAATGAGAGACGTTATATTGTTATACTATTTGTAAAGAGTTAGGAACTATATTGTTACATGCATGCGTTTCCAGAATTCCACTTCACTCACTGCTGCACTGCAGTTTGATGCCGAGCAACAGTGTATCAGTCCACAGCATGTGGGTGATCCGTGAAATTTGAAGAAAGCTCCAGCATTTTGTGTCTAAAAGTGTAGTTATTTCAAACTTTGGGGCAACGCAAGACAGAACACACATCGGGAGACTTCCTGTGAAAAAAACATGCTGACTATTCATTATTAGTTTGCTCATTCCCAGATGTTCTTCTTTCTCTCTTTTGGTAAGGATTTCATTCCCTCTTCGTAAATATCGGAGTTACATCAGCCAGTCTTCTGACACTCCATGTTTTTCTATCAAATTATTAAATACGAGTAGTAATGCCTCTGCTCTCTCCCCTAGATTCTTTTAAGATAAGTGGATGCAATCCATCCCATTGACTGTTTTATTCTCTTTGAGTTTGTTTAGTTTGTTGAATACACTCCCCTTTTTATTTTATATGCACTTATTCATTATTCATCTCTTCATCCGATGTCATGTCTAACATTCCTGTATAATGTGCCTGTAAAATATTTTACTATTTGGTTTTATAGTCCTTAATAATTCCATTTCATAGTTCCTCTTTGCTTTATTAAGTGTTTTCTTTTGACTTCTCTCCTAATCTCTTTGTATTCTCTCTTATCCTGCAATCCCCTTCAGTCTATGTACTTAATATTTGCCTCTTTCCTAACCATTAGTTATTCATTTATATCTTTATTCATCCATGGAGTCTCACTAGTGTTTAGTTCATTTTTTTTCTTATTAGCAAAATCTATTTATCCTGCACTCTTGAATAAAGTTTTAAATATTTCCCATTGTTGTAGTACATGGTTATTTGCCAATATTTTTGCTCATTTTTTCCACAAGTTCTAATCTCAAACCCTCAAAATCAGCTTTACCCCAATCATTAACTTGGTTTTCATCACACTTATGTCCTTCCCTACCATATCTTAAAGTGTATTATATTATGGTCACTATTGCCTAGATGCTCCCCTACTTTTACTTCTCTGATCTTCTCTGGTACATTCCCATTACTGGATCCAAGCATGAGCCTACCCTTGTTGTGCTTTTTTACATATTGGGTTAGAAAGAAGTCCTGTACACATTGTAAGAACTCCATCCCATTAACCCCTTTACCTACTTCACCTGTCTAATTAATATCAGGATAGTTGAATTCCCCATGATTATTAGTCCATGTTTTTATTCAATTCCTAATTTGTATCCATGTCTCCTCCTCCATCTCCCTTCCACTATGAGGTGTTCTGTAGACAACATCGATTAGTGTGACAGATCCCTTATCTTTTATCTCTACCTATATGGATTTCATTTTTGTCATTCCACCATAAGGTCAGAAGTGGGGAAGTTCGCTGATGATTGCACAATGTTCAGCACCATTCGCGACTCCTCAGATACTGAAGCAGTCCATGTCCAAATGCAGCAAGATCTGGACAATATCCAGGTTTGGGCTACAAATGGCAAGTAACACTCGTGCCACACAAGTGCCAGGCAATGACCATTTCCAACAAGCGTGAATCCAACCATCTCACCATGACATTCAATGGCATTACCATCACAAAATCCCCCACTATCCACATCCTGAGAGTTATCATTGACCAGAAACTGAAATGGGCCAGACATATAAATACAGTGGCTACAAGAGCAGGACAGAAGCTGAGAATTCTGCGGCAAGTAACTCACCTCCAGAATCCCAAAGCTTGTCCACCATCCACAAGGCATAAGTCAGGGGTGTGATGGAATACTCCCCACTTGCCTGGATGAGTACAGCTCCAACAACACCCAAGAAGCTGAACACCATCCAGGGCAAAGCAGCCCACTTGATTGACACCCCATCCACCATCTTCAACCACCACTCCTTCCCCCACTGACACACAGTGGCAGCAGTGTGTACCATCTACAATATGCACTGCAGCATCTCACCAAGGTTCCTTCCAAACTGCAACTTCTACTACCTAGAAGGACAAGGGCTGAAGATACATGGGGACACCACCATGAGCAAGTTCCCCTCCAAGTCACAGACCATCCTTACTTGGAACCATTTTCTTCACAGCCACTCGGTCAAAATCCCTCCCTAACAGCACTGTGGGCGTTCCTACACCACATGGACTGCAGTGGTTCAAGAAGGCAGCTCACCACCACCTTCTCAAGGATAATTAGGGATGGGCAATAAATGCTGGCCTAGCCAGTGAAGCCCACATCCCATGAAAGAGTAAAAGAAATTCCCTTGCCATCAATGTTCCCTTTCACTTTTTCTTTCCTACTCTCTCTTCTCCTGTTCTGTTGGCATTGAAGCTGTTTAAGTTTCTTCTAGATCTTCCCCCATTCCCCCTCTTATTAAATTAAGGCCTTTGCCACATCTCTACTTACCCATTCTACTAGAACACTGCTCCTATCCTGGTCCAGTTCACCTACCTGTCTGTGCAGCTGTGGCTTTGGTTTAGTCTCAGAGTCATAATCATAGGCATTACAGAGCAGGAGGAGACTATTTAGCCCATCGAGTCTGTGCTGGCTCCCTGCAGAGCAATCCTTTCAATCCCATTGTCCTGATCAATTTCCATAGTGCTGGGAGGTTCATTTCCCTCAAGTGCCTCTGGAGTTCAGCTCTTTTGCCAATATTTGGTCCAAGGCTGTAAGGAGGTCTCGAGCTCTTTAACAGCTGATCTGAAAGTGAGGCACTCCTTCAATAGTGGAACAGGGGCTGACAGCCTAGATTTTGTTCTCAAGTTTCTGGAATGCAACTAACCTACATGCTTAGAATGAGGGTCTGTTTCCTTCACCAGTCTGTCCAATCTGTGGCACTTTCAGTTTTCTTTCCTCCAAACTGGTCGGGAGAAGGGCACCTGGACATGGGATCCTCTCAGTTTTCTGGGATAAATGTGTTTCACCAGATGCCAGTCACCAACCAAGTGACCATGTCTGAACCTAAATGGTGAGTACACCAAGTTTTGCACTGTCACATTGCAAATTCACACATATCCTTGTCAGCAGAATGCAGCTACGAATCTTATGAATTACAGATGGGAATCCTGCATGATTGCTCCTCCTGTATGAACTGAGCCCATTGAAATGTCCCACTTAAGAGGAGATAATTTGGCAAGGAGCCAGAATCAATCCAGGGGCCGGTTTGCTCTTTAAGGCACAGTTCCCTTCTGGATCAATCATATTCTACAGTAGACCATGGAAGGAGCTCCCATTGCGAAATTCATATGCTGGAATTACCTGTGAGCAGGGGAGACTGGACTGCTTAAGCTTCTCCAGCTTAAGAGTACAGTTGAAGGAAATGGGAGCAGCGATACTCCACCTGAGGGAATGGGAGCAGTGATACTTCACCTGAGGGAATGGGAGCAGTGATACTTCACCTGAGGGAATGGGAGCAGTGATACTCCACCTGAGGGAATGGGAGCAGTGATACTTCACCTGAGGGAATGGGAGCAGTGATACTTCACCTGAGGGAATGGGAACAGTGATACTTCACCTGAGGGAATGGGAACAGTGATACTCCACCTGAGGGAATGGGAACAGTGATACTTCACCTGAGGGAATGGGAACAGTGATACTTCACCTGAGGGAATGGGAGCAGTGATACTCACCTGAGGGAATGGGAGCAGTGATACTCACCTGAGGGAATGGGAACAGTGATACTTCACCTGAGGGAATGGGAACAGTGATACTTCACCTGAGGGAATGGAGCAGTGATACTTCACCTGAGGGAATGGGAGCAGTGATACTTCACCTGAGGGAATGGGAACAGTGATACTCCACCTGAGGGAATGGGAACAGTGATACTCCACCTGAGGGAATGGGAGCAGTGATACTCCACCTGAGGGAATGGGAACAGTGATACTTCACCTGAGGGAATGGGAGCAGTGATACTTCACCTGAGGGAATGGGAGCAGTGATACTCCACCTGAGGGAATGGGAACAGTGATACTTCACCTGAGGGAATGGGAACAGTGATACTTCACCTGAGGGAATGGGAACAGTGATACATCACCTGAGGGAATGGGAACAGTGATACTTCACCTGAGGGAATGGGAACAGTGATACTCCACCTGAGGGAATGGGAACAGTGATACTTCACCTGAGGGAATGGGAGCAGTGATACTTCACCTGAGGGAATGGGAGCAGTGATACTTCACCTGAGGGAATGGGAACAGTGATACTTCACCTGAGGGAATGGGAGCAGTGATACTTCACCTGAGGGAATGGGAGCAGTGATACTCCACCTGAGGGAATGGGAGCAGTGATACTCCACCTGAGGGAATGGGAGCAGTGATACTTCACCTGAGGGAAAGGGAACAGTGATACTTCACCTGAGGGAATGGGAACAGTGATACTCCACCTGAGGGAATGGGAACAGTGATACTCCACCTGAGGGAATGGGAACAGTGATACTTCACCTGAGGGAATGGGAACAGTGATACTTCACCTGAGGGAATGGGAACAGTGATACTCCACCTGAGGGAATGGGAACAGTGATACTCCACCTGAGGGAATGGGAGCAGTGATACTTCACCTGAGGGAATGGGAACAGTGATACTTCACCTGAGGGAATGGGAACAGTGATACTTCACCTGAGGGAATGGGAACAGTGATACTCCACCTGAGGGAATGGGAACAGTGATACTCCACCTGAGGGAATGGGAACAGTGATACTCACCTGAGGGAATGGGAACAGTGATACTCCACCTGAGGGAATGGGAACAGTGATACTCCACCTGAGGGAATGGGAACAGTGATACTTCACCTGAGGGAATGGGAACAGTGATACTCCACCTGAGGGAATGGGAACAGTGATACTCCACCTGAGGGAATGGGAACAGTGATACTTCACCTGAGGGAATGGGAGCAGTGATACTTCACCTGAGGGAATGGGAACAGTGATACTTCACCTGAGGGAATGGGAACAGTGATACTTCACCTGAGGGAATGGGAACAGTGATACTTCACCTGAGGGAATGGGAACAGTGATACTCCACCTGAGGGAATGGGAACAGTGATACTTCACCTGAGGGAATGGGAGCAGTGATACTCCACCTGAGGGAATGGGAACAGTGATACTCCACCTGAGGGAATGGGAACAGTGATACTCCACCTGAGGGAATGGGAACAGTGATACTTCACCTGAGGGAATGGGAACAGTGATACTCCACCTGAGGGAATGGGAACAGTGATACTCCACCTGAGGGAATGGGAACAGTGATACTTCACCTGAGGGAATGGGAACAGTGATACTCCACCTGAGGGAATGGGAACAGTGATACTCACCTGAGGGAATGGGAGCAGTGATACTCCACCTGAGGGAATGGGAACAGTGATACTTCACCTGAGGGAATGGGAACAGTGATACTCCACCTGAGGGAATGGGAACAGTGATACTCCACCTGAGGGAATGGGAACAGTGATACTCCACCTGAGGGAATGGGAACAGTGATACTCCACCTGAGGGAATGGGAACAGTGATACTTCACCTGAGGGAATGGGAACAGTGATACTCACCTGAGGGAATGGGAGCAGTGATACTCCACCTGAGGGAATGGGAACAGTGATACTCACCTGAGGGAATGGGAACAGTGATACTTCCACCTGAGGGAATGGGAACAGTGATACTCCACCTGAGGGAATGGGAGCAGTGATACTCCACCTGAGGGAATGGGAACAGTGATACTCCACCTGAGGGAATGGGAACAGTGATACTCCACCTGAGGGAATGGGAACAGTGATACTTCACCTGAGGGAATGGGAACAGTGATACTCCACCTGAGGGAATGGGAACAGTGATACTCCACCTGAGGGAATGGGAGCAGTGATACTTCACCTGAGGGAATGGGAACAGTGATACTCCACCTGAGGGAATGGGAACAGTGATACTCCACCTGAGGGAATGGGAGCAGTGATACTCCACCTGAGGGAATGGGAACAGTGATACTCCACCTGAGGGAATGGGAACAGTGATACTCACCTGAGGGAATGGGAACAGTGATACTCCACCTGAGGGAATGGGAACAGTGATACTCCACCTGAGGGAATGGGAGCAGTGATACTCCACCTGAGGGAATGGGAACAGTGATACTCCACCTGAGGGAATGGGAACAGTGATACTCCACCTGAGGGAATGGGAGCAGTGATACTCCACCTGAGGGAATGGGAACAGTGATACTTCACCTGAGGGAATGGGAACAGTGATACTTCACCTGAGGGAATGGGAACAGTGATACTCCACCTGAGGGAATGGGAACAGTGATACTCCACCTGAGGGAATGGGAGCAGTGATACTCCACCTGAGGGAATGGGAACAGTGATACTCCACCTGAGGGAATGGGAACAGTGATACTCCACCTGAGGGAATGGGAACAGTGATACTTCACCTGAGGGAATGGGAGCAGTGATACTTCACCTGAGGGAATGGGAACAGTGATACTCCACCTGAGGGAATGGGAGCAGTGATACTTCACCTGAGGGAATGGGAGCAGTGATACTCCACCTGAGGGAATGGGAACAGTGATACTCCACCTGAGGGAATGGGAACAGTGATACTCCACCTGAGGGAATGGGAGCAGTGATACTCCACCTGAGGGAATGGGAACAGTGATACTTCACCTGAGGGAATGGGAACAGTGATACTCCACCTGAGGGAATGGGAACAGTGATACTTCACCTGAGGGAATGGGAACAGCGATACTCCACCTGAGGGAATGGGAACAGTGATACTTCACCTGAGGGAATGGGATCAGTGATACTTCACCTGAGGGAATGGGAACAGTGATACTCCACCTGAGGGAATGGGAACAGTGATACTCCACCTGAGGGAATGGGAACAGTGATACTTCACCTGAGGGAATGGGAACAGTGATACTCCACCTGAGGGAATGGGAACAGTGATACTTCACCTGAGGGAATGGGAGCAGTGATACTTCACCTGAGGGAATGGGAACAGTGATACTCCACCTGAGGGAATGGGAACAGTGATACTCCACCTGAGGGAATGGGAACAGTGATACTCCACCTGAGGGAATGGGAACAGTGATACTCACCTGAGGGAATGGGAGCAGTGATACTTCACCTGAGGGAATGGGAGCAGTGATACTTCACCTGAGGGAATGGGAGCAGTGATACTCACCTGAGGGAATGGGAACAGTGATACTCACCTGAGGGAATGGGAACAGTGATACTCCACCTGAGGGAATGGGAACAGTGATACTTCACCTGAGGGAATGGGAACAGTGATACTCACCTGAGGGAATGGGAACAGTGATACTCACCTGAGGGAATGGGAGCAGTGATACTCCACCTGAGGGAATGGGAACAGTGATACTTCACCTGAGGGAATGGGAACAGTGATACTCCACCTGAGGGAATGGGAACAGTGATACTCCACCTGAGGGAATGGGAACAGTGATACTCCACCTGAGGGAATGGGAGCAGTGATACTTCACCTGAGGGAATGGGAACAGTGATACTCCACCTGAGGGAATGGGAACAGTGATACTTCACCTGAGGGAATGGGAACAGTGATACTCCACCTGAGGGAATGGGAACAGTGATACTCCACCTGAGGGAATGGGAGCAGTGATACTCACCTGAGGGAATGGGAACAGTGATACTCCACCTGAGGGAATGGGAACAGTGATACTCCACCTGAGGGAATGGGAGCAGTGATACTTCACCTGAGGGAATGGGAACAGTGATACTCCACCTGAGGGAGTGGGAACAGTGATACTCCACCTGAGGGAATGGGAACAGTGATACTCCACCTGAGGGAATGGGAGCAGTGATACTTCACCTGAGGGAATGGGAACAGTGATACTTCACCTGAGGGAATGGGAACAGTGATACTTCACCTGAGGGAATGGGAACAGTGATACTCCACCTGAGGGAATGGGAACAGTGATACTCCACCTGAGGGAATGGGAACAGCGATACTCCACCTGAGGGAATGGGAACAGTGATACTCCACCTGAGGGAATGGGAGCAGTGATACTCCACCTGAGGGAATGGGAAGAGTGAAAATTCACCTGAGGGAATGGGAACAGTGATACTCCACCTGAGGGAATGGGAACAGTGATACTCACCTGAGGGAATGGGAACAGTGATACTCCACCTGAGGGAATGGGAACAGTGATACTCCACCTGAGGGAATGGGAACAGTGATACTTCACCTGAGGGAATGGGAACAGTGATACTCCACCTGAGGGAATGGGAACAGTGATACTTCACCTGAGGGAATGGGAACAGTGATACTCCACCTGAGGGAATGGGAACAGCGATACTTCACCTGAGGGAATGGAACAGTGATACTTCACCTGAGGGAATGGGAACAGTGATACTCCACCTGAGGGAATGGGAACAGTGATACTCACCTGAGGGAATGGGAACAGTGATACTCCACCTGAGGGAATGGGAACAGTGATACTCACCTGAGGGAATGGGAACAGTGATACTTCACCTGAGGGAATGGGAACAGTGATACTTCACCTGAGGGAATGGGAGCAGTGATACTCCACCTGAGGGAATGGGAACAGTGATACTCCACCTGAGGGAATGGGAACAGTGATATTCACCTGAGGGAATGGGAACAGCGATACTTCACCTGAGGGAATGGGAACAGTGATACTCCACCTGAGGGAATGGGAGCAGTGATACTTCACCTGAGGGAATGGGAACAGTGATACTTCACCTGAGGGAATGGGAGCAGTGATACTTCACCTGAGGGAATGGGAACAGTGATACTTCACCTGAGGGAATGGGAACAGTGATACTTCACCTGAGGGAATGGGAGCAGTGATACTCCACCTGAGGGAATGGGAACAGTGATACTCCACCTGAGGGAATGGGAACAGCGATACTCCACCTGAGGGAATGGGAGCAGTGATACTTCACCTGAGGGAATGGGAACAGTGATACTCCACCTGAGGGAATGGGAGCAGTGATACTTCACCTGAGAAAATGGGAACAGCGATACTCCACCTGAGGGAATGGGAGCAGTGATACTTCACCTGAGGGAATGGGAACAGTGATACTTCACCTGAGGGAATGGGAGCAGCGATACTCCACCTGAGGGAATGGGAACAGCGATACTCCACCTGAGGGAATGGGAACAGTGATACTCCACCTGAGGGAATGGGAACAGTGATACTCCACCTGAGGGAATGGGAACAGTGATACTCCACCTGAGGGAATGGGAACAGTGATACTCCACCTGAGGGAATGGGAACAGTGATACTTCACCTGAGGGAATGGGAACAGTGATACTTCACCTGAGGGAATGGGAACAGTGATACTTCACCTGAGGGAATGGGAACAGCGATACTCCACCTGAGGGAATGGGAACAGTGATACTCCACCTGAGGGAATGGGAGCAGTGATACTTCACCTGAGGGAATGGGAACAGTGATACTCCACCTGAGGGAATGGGAGCAGTGATACTCCACCTGAGGGAATGGGAACAGTGATACTACACCTGAGGGAATGGGAGCAGTGATACTTCACCTGAGGGAATGGGAACAGTGATACTCCACCTGAGGGAATGGGAACAGTGATACTCCACCTGAGGGAATGGGAACAGCGATACTCCACCTGAGGGAATGGGAACAGTGATACTCCACCTGTGGGAATGGGAACAGTGATATTCCACCAGAGGGAATGGGAGCAGTGATACTTCACCTGAGGGAATGGGAGCAGTGATACTCCACCTGAGGGAATGGGAACAGTGATACTCCACCAGAGGGAATGGGAACAGTGATACTACACCTGAGGGAATAGAAGTGATAATTCACCTGAGGGAATGGGAGCAGTGATACTTCACCAGAGGGAATGGGAGCAGTGATACTCCACCTGAGGGAATGGGAACAGTGATACTCCACCAGAGGGAATGGGAACAGTGATACTTCACCTGAGGGAATGGGAGCAGTGATACTACACCTGAGGGAATAGAAGTGATAATTCACCTGAGGGAATGGGAACAGTGATACTCCACCTGAGGGAATGGGAACAGTGATACTTCACCTGAGGGAATGGGAACAGTGATACTCCACCTGAGGGAATGGGAACAGTGATACTTCACCTGAGGGAATGGGAACAGTGATACTCCACCTGAGGGAATGGGAACAGTGATACTTCACCTGAGGGAATGGGAACAGTGATACTCCACCTGAGGGAATGGGAACAGTGATACTTCACCTGAGGGAATGGGAACAGTGATACTCCACCTGAGGGAATGGGAACAGCGATACTTCACCTGAGGGAATGGGAACAGCGATACTCCACCTGAGGGAATGGGAACAGTGATACTTCACCTGAGGGAATGGGAGCAGTGATACTTCACCTGAGGGAATGGGAACAGTGATACTCCACCTGAGGGAATGGGAGCAGTGATACTTCACCTGAGGGAATGGGAACAGTGATACTCCACCTGAGGGAATGGGAACAGTGATACTCCACCTGAGGGAATGGGAGCAGTGATACTCACCTGAGGGAATGGGAACAGTGATACTCACCTGAGGGAATGGGAACAGTGATACTCCACCTGAGGGAATGGGAACAGTGATACTCCACCTGAAGGAATGGGAACAGTGATACTCCACCTGAGGGAAAGGGAACAGAGATACTTCACCTGAGGGAATGGGAACAGTGATACTCACCTGAGGGAATGGGAACAGTGATACTCCACCTGAGGGAATGGGAACAGTGATACTCCACCTGAGGGAATGGGAACAGTGATACTCCACCTGAAGGAATGGGAACAGTGATACTCCACCTGAGGGAATGGGAACAGTGATACTTCACCTGAGGGAATGGGAGCAGTGATACTCCACCTGAGGGAATGGGAACAGTGATACTTCACCTGAGGGAATGGGAACAGTGATACTCCACCTGAGGGAATGGGAACAGTGATACTTCACCTGAGGGAATGGGAACAGTGATACTCCACCTGAGGGAATGGGAACAGCGAGACTCCACCTGAGGGAATGGGAACAGCGATACTTCACCGGAGGGAGTGGGAACAGTGATACTCCACCTGAGGGAATGGGAACAGTGATACTCCACCTGAGGGAATGGGAACAGTGATACTTCACCTGAGGGAATGGGAACAGTGATACTCCAGCTGAGGGAATGGGAACAGTGATACTCCACCTGAGGGAATGGGAACAGTGATACTTCACCTGAGGGAATGGGAACAGTGATACTTCACCTGAGGGAATGGGAACAGTGATACTCACCTGAGGGAATGGGAACAGTGATACTTCACCTGAGGGAATGGGAACAGTGATACTCCACCTGAGGGAATGGGAACAGTGATACTTCACCTGAGGGAATGGGAACAGAGATACTTCACCTGAGGGAATGGGAGCAGTGATACTTCACCTGAGGGAATGGGAACAGTGATACTTCACCTGAGGGAATGGGAGCAGTGATACTCCACCTGAGGGAATGGGAACAGTGATACTTCACCTGAGGGAATGGGAACAGTGATACTTCACCTGAGGGAATGGGAGCAGTGATACTCCACCTGAGGGAATGGGAGCAGTGATACTTCACCTGAGGGAATGGGAACAGTGATACTTCACCTGAGGGAATGGGAACAGTGATACTCCACCTGAGGGAATGGGAGCAGTGATACTTCACCTGAGGGAATGGGAGCAGTGATACTCCACCTGAGGGAATGGGAGCAGTGATACTCCACCTGAGGGAATGGGAACAGTGATACTTCACCTGAGGGAATGGGAACAGTGATACTTCACCTGAGGGAATGGGAGCAGTGATACTTCACCTGAGGGAATGGGAGCAGTGATACTCCACCTGAGGGAATGGGAACAGTGATACTCCACCTGAGGGAATGGGAACAGTGATACTTCACCTGAGGGAATGGGAACAGTGATACTTCACCTGAGGGAATGGGAACAGTGATACTCCACCTGAGGGAATGGGAACAGTGATACTCCACCTGAGGGAATGGGAACAGTGATACTCCACCTGAGGGAATGGGAACAGTGATACTCCACCTGAGGGAATGGGAACAGTGATACTCCACCTGAGGGAATGGGAACAGTGATACTCCACCTGAGGGAATGGGAACAGTGATACTCCACCTGAGGGAATGGGAACAGTGATACTCCACCTGAGGGAATGGGAGCAGTGATACTCCACCTGAGGGAATGGGAACAGTGATACTCCACCTGAGGGAATGGGAACAGTGATACTTCACCTGAGGGAATGGGAACAGTGATACTCCACCTGAGGGAATGGGAACAGTGATACTTCACCTGAGGGAATGGGAACAGTGATACTTCACCTGAGGGAATGGGAACAGTGATACTCCACCTGAGGGAATGGGAACAGTGATATTCACCTGAGGGAATGGGAACAGCGATACTCCACCTGAGGGAATGGGAGCAGTGATACTCCACCTGAGGGAATGGGAACAGCGATACTCCACCTGAGGGAATGGGAACAGTGATACTCCACCTGAGGGAATGGGAACAGTGATACACCACCTGAGGGAATGGGAACAGTGATACTTCACCTGAGGGAATGGGAACAGCGATACTCCACCTGAGAGAAGGGGAGCAGTGAAACTCCACCTGAGGGAATGGGAGCAGTGATACTCCACCTGAGGGAATGGGAGCAGTGATACTCCACCTGAGGGAATGGGAACAGTGATACTCCACCTGAGGGAATGGGAACAGTGATACTCCACCTGAGGGAATGGGAACAGTGATACTCCACCTGAGGGAATGGGAACAGTGATACTCCACCTGAGGGAATGGGAACAGTGATACTTCACCTGAGGGAATGGGAGCAGTGATACTCCACCTGAGGGAATGGGAACAGTGATACTCCACCTGAGGGAATGGGAACAGTGATACTCACCTGAGGGAATGGGAACAGTGATACTCCACCTGAGGGAATGGGAACAGTGATACTCCACCTGAGGGAATGGGAACAGTGATACTCACCTGAGGGAATGGGAGCAGTGATACTCCACCTGAGGGAATGGGAACAGTGATACTCCACCTGAGGGAATGGGAACAGTGATACTCCACCTGAGGGAATGGGAACAGTGATACTCCACCTGAGGGAATGGGAACAGTGATACTCACCTGAGGGAATGGGAACAGCGAGACTCCACCTGAGGGAATGGGAGCAGTGATACTCCACCTGAGGGAATGGGAACAGTGATAATTCACCTGAGGGAATGGGAACAGTGATACTCCATCTTAGGGAATGGGAACAGTGATAAGTCAACTGAGGGAATGGGAACAGTGATATTTCACCTGAGGGAATGGGAAAAGTGATACTCCACCTGAGGGAATGGGAACAGTGATACTCCACCTGAGGGAATGGGAACAGTGATACTCCACCTGAGGGAATGGGAACAGTGATATTCCACCTGAGGGAATGGGAACAGTGATACTTCACCTGAGGGAATGGGAACAGTGATACTTCACCTGAGGGAATGGGAGCAGTGATACTTCACCTGAGGGAATGGGAACAGTGATACTCCACCTGAGGGAATGGGAACAGTGATACTCCACCTGAGGGAATGGGAACAGTGATACTTCACCTGAGGGAATGGGAACAGTGATACTTCACCTGAGGGAATGGGAACAGTGATACTTCATCTGAGGGAATGGGAACAGTGATACTCCACCTGAGGGAATGGGAACAGTGATACTCCACCTGAGAAAATGGGAACAGTGATACTTCACCTGAGGGAATGGGAACAGTGATACTTCACCTGAGGGAATGGGAACAGTGATACTCCACCTGAGGGAATGGGAACAGTGATACTTCACCTGAGGGAATGGGAACAGTGATACTCCACCTGAGGGAATGGGAACAGTGATACTCCACCTGAGGGAATGGGAACAGTGATACTTCACCTGAGGGAATGGGAACAGTGATACTCACCTGAGGGAATGGGAACAGTGATACTCCACCTGAGGGAATGGGAACAGTGATACTCCACCTGAGGGAATGGGAACAGTGATACTCACCTGAGGGAATGGGAACAGTGATACTCCACCTGAGGGAATGGGAGCAGTGATACTCCACCTGAGGGAATGGGAACAGTGATACTCCACCTGAGGGAATGGGAACAGTGATACTTCACCTGAGGGAATGGGAACAGTGATACTTCACCTGAGGGAATGGGAGCAGTGATACTCCACCTGAGGGAATGGGAACAGTGATACTTCACCTGAGGGAATGGGAACAGTGATACTTCACCTGAGGGAATGGGAACAGCGATACTTCACCTGAGGGAATGGGAACAGTGATACTTCACCTGAGGGAATGGGAGCAGTGATACTTCACCTGAGGGAATGGGAACAGTGATACTCCACCTGAGGGAATGGGAACAGTGATACTCCACCTGAGGGAATGGGAACAGTGATACTTCACCTGAGGGAATGGGAACAGTGATACTTCACCTGAGGGAATGGGAACAGTGATACTTCACCTGAGGGAATGGGAGCAGTGATACTTCACCTGAGGGAATGGGAACAGTGATACTCACCTGAGGGAATGGGAACAGTGATACTCCACCTGAGGGAATGGGAACAGTGATACTCCACCTGAGGGAATGGGAACAGTGATACTCACCTGAGGGAATGGGAACAGTGATACTTCACCTGAGGGAATGGGAACAGTGATACTCCACCTGAGGGAATGGGAACAGTGATACTCCACCTGAGGGAATGGGAACAGTGATACTTCACCTGAGGGAATGGGAACAGTGATACTTCACCTGAGGGAATGGGAACAGTGATACTCCACCTGAGGGAATGGGAACAGTGATACTCCACCTGAGGGAATGGGAACAGTGATACTCCACCTGAGGGAATGGGAACAGTGATACTTCACCTGAGGGAATGGGAACAGTGATACTTCACCTGAGGGAATGGGAACAGCGATACTCCACCTGAGGGAATGGGAACAGTGATACTTCACCTGAGGGAATGGGAACAGTGATACTTCACCTGAGGGAATGGGAACAGTGATACTCCACCTGAGGGAATGGGAACAGTGATACTTCACCTGAGGGAATGGGAACAGTGATACTCCACCTGAGGGAATGGGAACAGTGATACTCCACCTGAGGGAATGGGAACAGCGATACTACACCTGAGGGAATGGGAACAGTGATACTCCACCTGAGGGAATGGGAACAGTGATACTTCACCTGAGGGAATGGGAACAGCGATACTCCACCTGAGGGAATGGGAACAGTGATACTCCACCTGAGGGAATGGGAGCAGTGATCCTTCACCTGTGGGAATGGGTGCCGTGATACTCCACCTGAGGGAATGGGAACAGTGATACTCAACCTGAGGGAAAGGGAACAGTGATACTTCACCTGAGGAAATGGGAACAGTGATACTTCAGCTGAGGGAATGGGAACAGCGATACTCCACCTGAGGGAATGGGAACAGCCATACCTCACCTGAGGGAATGGGAACAGCGATACTCCACCTGAGGGAATGGGAGCAGTGATACTCCACCTGAGGGAATGGGAACAGTGATACTCCACCTCCGGGAAAGGGAACAGTGATACTTCACCTGAGGAAATGGGACCAGTGATACTCCACCTGAGGGAATGGGAACAGTGATACTCCACCTGAGGGAATGGGAACAGTGATACTTCACCTGAGGGAATGGGAACAGTGATACTTCACCTGAGGGAATGGGAACAGTGATACTCCACCTGAGGGAATGGGAACAGTGATACTTCACCTGAGGGAATGGGAGCAGTGATACTTCACCTGAGGGAATGGGAACAGTGATACTTCACCTGAGGGAATGGGAACAGTGATACTCCACCTGAGGGAATGGGAACAGTGATACTTCACCTGAGGGAATGGGAACAGTGATACTCCACCTGAGGGAATGGGAACAGTGATACTTCACCTGAGGGAATGGGAGCAGTGATACTCCACCTGAGGGAATGGGAACAGTGATACTCACCTGAGGGAATGGGAACAGCGATACTTCACCTGAGGGAATGGGAGCAGTGATACTCCACCTGAGGGAATGGGAACAGTGATACTTCACCTGAGGGAATGGGAACAGTGATACTCCACCTGAGGGAATGGGAACAGTGATACTCCACCTGAGGGAATGGGAACAGTGATACTCCACCTGAGGGAGTGGGAACAGTGATACTTCACCTGAGTGAATGGGAACAGTGATACTCCACCTGAGGGAATGGGAGCAGTGATACTCTTCCTGCGGGAAAGGGAGCAGTGATACTCCACCTGAGGGAATGGGAACAGTGATACTTCACCTGAGGGAATGGGAACAGTGATACTTCACCTGAGGGAATGGGAACAGTGATACTCCACCTGAGGGAATGGGAACAGTGATACTTCACCTGAGGGAATGGGAACAGTGATATTTAACCTGAGGGAATGTGAACAGTGATACTTCACCTCAGGGATTGGGAACAGCGATACTTCACATGAGGGAATGGGAACAGTGATACTCGACCTGAGGGAATGGGAACAGTGATACTCCACCTGAGGGAATGGGAACAGTGATACTCCACCTGAGGGAATGGGAACAGTGATACTTCACCTGAGGGAATGGGAACAGTGATACTCCACCTGAGGGAATGGGAACAGTGATACTCCACCTGAGGGAATGGGAACAGTGATACTCCACCTGAGGGAATGGGAACAGTGATACTTCACCTGAGGGAATGGGAACAGTGATACTCACCTGAGGGAATGGGAACAGTGATACTCCACCTGAGGGAATGGGAGCAGTGATACTCCACCTGAGGGAATGGGAACAGTGATACTCACCTGAGGGAATGGGAACAGTGATACTCACCTGAGGGAATGGGAACAGTGATACTTCACCTGAGGGAATGGGAACAGTGATACTCCACCTGAGGGAATGGGAACAGTGATACTCACCTGAGGGAATGGGAACAGTGATACTCACCTGAGGGAATGGGAACAGTGATACTCCACCTGAGGGAATGGGAACAGTGATACTCCACCTGAGGGAATGGGAACAGTGATACTTCACCTGAGGGAATGGGAACAGTGATACTCCACCTGAGGGAATGGGAACAGTGATACTTCACCTGAGGGAATGGGAACAGTGATACTCACCTGAGGGAATGGGAGCAGTGATACTTCACCTGAGGGAATGGGAACAGTGATACTCCACCTGAGGGAATGGGAACAGTGATACTCACCTGAGGGAATGGGAACAGTGATACTCACCTGAGGGAATGGGAACAGTGATACTCCACCT